>NC_054829.1:67980580-68294712 GCF_018345385.1 Vulpes lagopus
TTCTTTTAGGCAAGATCATGGGACCATACCTATTTTTGCTCCAAGTAGTTTGAAATGTGCTTTCTAGTCTCTAGGGCACATTTTTTACTATAACTTAACATTCTCTTTCTTGGGTCTAATACTGTTATAGTATCCTTTATTGAACATCTACTAAGTACCAGACAGTTTACAAGAACTTATATTTACTGCATTGATCATCTCATTTAGTCTGGATATAAATTCATGAGATATAATTATCTTTCACATTTTCCTAGTGGGAAAATAGTTTTCACTAATATTTCAAGGCCACATATCTGGTGATGAAATTGAGATTTGAAAATCAACCCCTGTAAATCCAAAGTTCTATTCTTTTTACTCTACTGTCTCTTACATGGAAACTCTAAGATCTGTTAATACTTTTCCCCAAAGTTAAGACTTTCCAGTACGATTGTCTTTTATATTGTTGAAATTTCACAGCTTCCTGTGGTTCCAATGGCATAACTTGGAGAAATAGGAAGCCTCTGTCAGATTTGCCCGATAAACTCAAGATTAATATGAGGGATGTCAAAAATATGTGTCCTAGAGTTTATTAGAAATTTTCTGTTTTTTTTGTTATAAAGATATATCATTACTAGGCTAAAGACAAGGGAAGAGGAAAAAAGAAATAATAAAATAATATTACATAATGTTTATTGGGCTCCTACCATATAGAAGATATTAGACTGAGGATCTTACATAATCTAATTTAACATTTACAAAATTAAGTAATGTTTTGTTATTTCATTATTCTCAGTATACACATAAACAGAAAAGTCTGGAAGATTGAAGAAATTATTTAACCTACTTAATGGTGAATGACTAGTACCAGGGCTATTTTCACATCAGGCTGTGATCAATATTGTATTCTTAATCATTGCACAAAGGTAGAAAGAACCTATTATAAGAATTCATGAACCATAATTGAGATCAAGATATTAAATTAGGGGATCCCTGGGTGGCAGAGCGGTTTGGCGCCTGCCTTTGGCCCAGGGCGTGATCCTGGAGATCCGGGATCGAATCCCACATCGGGCTCCCGGTGCATGGAGCCTGCTTCTCCCTCTGCCTGTGTCTCTGCCTCTCTCTCTCACTGTGTGCCTATCATAAATTAAAAAAAAAAAAAACAAAAACTCAGTAATCAATATAAATAACAATTAAAAAAAAGATATTAAATTAGTTCTTGTATATTTTTATTTTCTAGTTCTTTGTGTCAATTATTAAATATGTGGATTTAAAAAATTCTGATGTAGTTTTTGCTGGTGAACCTAGTATGATATAATAATAAGTAGCATTTACTGAAAATTTATTACATGCCAGGCAAGGTACAGCACAGGTAAATAGTAGCTCCAAGCTCTTAACCCTCTGCAATCACATTTGGTATACACACGTTATTTGTAGAATTAGTAGTAAATCTGAAATGCTAGAAATTATGAAATTTTCAACTAAAAGAACTAACTTTTTAACTTTTCAACATTTTATGATTAGGCATTTTATGAGTGAACTGAGCATTTAATGGTTAGATAACCTTAGGACATCTTAAAATGAACAAGATTAGAGTCATCCATTCTGTCTCTAGAAGAATTTGATTCATTATGCTATTCCTAAATGCCATCTAAATCTCTCCAATAATATATTTTCCTTCCCAGACTTACCACTAATTCTACAAATAATGTGTGTATAGTGAATATGACTACAGAGGGATTAGAGTCCTCCAAATAAATTATTTAGCTTTCTGTGTACAACATTTTTGCCATAAGCATCTTTGCTATAGACATCTTTACCCACAGGTATTTGTGCCACAAACATTTTTGCAGGATAAGTAATTGGTCATAAGGCAATTTTACCAGAAAAAAATAAAATAAAATAGCTGGTTGACAGCTTGGTTTCATCAACTGATTGACAGTTTAGTTTCATTTTTCCATGACACAGTACTCCCGTTTTTATATAAATCTTAGCCCTCATAATGGTCTGTACATTGGTGCAGAATTTTAATACCACATTTTCCATAGAACTTTGAATTGTCTATCACTGACATATGGCAATATGCCAAGAATAACAGCAGTATAGAAAGTTTTTGCCATGCAATCCAAAGGTTAGTTACAAATACGCATCCTAGTACAGTTGGACCATTGAACAATGCAAGTTTGAACTGCACAGGTCTACTTATATGTCAATTTTTTTATTAATACAATATAGTACTGTAAATGTATTTTGTCTTCCTTATGATTTTCCTTTTTATGATAGAAAATATCATTTTCTTTTTCTAGCTTTATTTTAAGAATGTAGATATAATACATATAAATATACAAAATATGTGTTAATCGGCTCTTTATGTTATCAATATGGCTTCTGGTCAATAGTAGGCTATTAATGTTGTTCTTTTACTTTTTGTGGTCTTATCTTTTATGCAGCAAAATTCTTGTGGCAACAATGTTGATGGGAAAGATGCTTACAATGAAAGTACCTGGAACCTATATTCTGAATAAGTCCTAGCACAGTAGCTTTTTAGCTCCAACGACCTTTTTATGGGATTGAAATTGTTGGTTTTATGGGCCAAAATGACAATTGAGAGAAAACTTCTGGCTCCAAAGCATAAGACCCATTCAAGTTGAAAAAAACAAAGCTGGTTCTTGTTTTTATAGCTATGTTTGCTTTCATAAAGTATGATGCCACATTTTTAAATCATAATATTATTAATTAGCATGTGAATAAATGGAAAGACTTCTAGAAATACTTTTCCTTTTCCCTCCTCCTTTTTTTTTTATCCTTAATTACTTTTTTCCTTATCTTCCATATTCTCTTGATTTTTTAATTTTTCCCTTTGTATTTTCTTTCATTTTATTTCTTAATTTTGCTCTCTCTCTTTTTTGGAGGGGATAATATATTGCAAACTATTTCTTTGTTATTTCATTATCTGGAAGAGGTTCTATATCTATTCTAAGCAGTATTAAATGGATGAGTCTCATTTTTGCTTTTTTCCTTATGTCCTCAGAGTCCTTCACTGTGCCACCAAAGAATGGTGTCCTTGAAGGCAAATGGGTGAGGAAATTCATTTTCTTTTGTCAATAGCTGTGCTTCAATTGACCTATTTAGATATAGAGTACAATTCCAATTATAGTAACTGTACATGGCAAGACACAGACATATGCAGTGAAGTATTATTATACATTAAAAGCACTTGATAGAGTATACCTAGTCCATAATGTTGGTGATGATCCTGTTTTCCTCACTGGGAGTCTAAACTCTCCCTAGGATATGACACTTTGGAACTATAAACTTTGTAACACAGCTGAAACCACGGAAGCCAGAACAGATCACCAAGTGACTCATGCTTACAACACCCAAGAGAGAAGAGCAACAGTAATTGCCTCTATTATTTCAACCTCATTCAAATCTTCCTTACTTGATCTCAAGTAAGAGAGTATTAAGTATTGGCTCATTTTTGGAGAGTTTGATGTTTTACCCTCAAGATGTTCTTGTCTAAGGTTTGAGAAGCCAATTCTTGAGAAGAGCTTCCTGAAAGAAACAAAACTGGGTTTGAAGAAAGAATGTGAATGTTGTGTATAAAGACTTGTATTTTAGAAATAACTTAGTGGTGTCTACTGGGTTCCTGAAACTTTCCTATAAACCAGAACATATACATTTCCTGCTATGTGAGGGGTACATTAAGCTCTGAGTTTATTTTCCGTGGCTGGTTTATCAGAAAGCAGTATGAAATTATTAAAAGACTCTGTCAAGTAGAAGAAGAAAAGGAAAGAATGCACTATGAAGGTTGACAAGAAGGATGACTTGGAGCTACTAATTAAGAATGCTTGCTCTCGGGGATCCCTGGGTGGCTTAGCGATTTAGCGCCTGCCTTCGGCCCAGGGCATGATCTTGGAGTCTCGGGATCAAGTCCCACATCAGGCTCCCTGCATGGAGCCTGCTTCTCCCTCTGCCTGTGTCTCTGCCTCTCTCTCTCTCTCTCTCTCTCTCTCTGTCTCTCATGAATAAATAATAAAATCTTAAAAGAAAAAAGTGTGCTTGCTCTCCATTCAAATTTGTCTCTTCGTAGTGTAAAATTCTCAAATCTGATGTGAGGAAGTCAAGGGGAAAATGAAAAAACAAAAACAAGTATCCTTAGCTGACTCTACTGGCTTCTTAACGGGTAAGTGGTTATCTTCCAGCTGACTAAAGTGATGACGTGATTGTCAGAGAGTTGAACAGTGAGCAAAGACAACCTCATTTAGATAAGTGGAAAGCAGTTGGTGAGCAACTGCTAGGAAAACAAAGATCATCTGATATGACTAAGATCTATAATTATGAGAACATGATGGCTTGGGTATTCCTTCTTAGGTAGTGACAAAAGCTTAGCAACAAACCTAGGACTGGGAAGAGTCCAGGTTGAAGGGGTTGGCGGGGTGGGGGGTGAGAGAAAGGGAAGTAAAGGGGGTTGGAGAGGGAGAGGGAAAGAGAGAGAGAAAAAGAGAGATGGGAGAGAGATAAAGATAGAGAAGCGGAGACAGACACAGGCTAGCAACTCAAGCAAGGAATCCCTACAAGCTCCCATGTAGTATTAATGCTGAACTTCCTTTTAGAGGCATGAGAGCACCAAATGTCAGACAGTAGAAACTTGGGGCAGGATAGTTTACCAGCTGAGTGTCTAATGCAGAGCTATAGAAAATGAGATAGATGGGGAAAACTCACAATAAACAGGACTAGAATTTGTAGCAACATTTTGAGAGTAAAGGAGAATATTCATCTACCTCATGACAGGTGCTTATATGCAGTAATGACATTTTTTCCCATACAAACGCAACTTAGATTGGTACTTTTTTTTTTTTTTTTTTAATATACAAAGGTAATTTGGGACGAGGAGCTTAAACTGGGTGCTTACACTTTTATCCAATGCCAGTTACTTTGTGTGGCATGTAATATTTCACATGGATCCTCTTTTCTTCTCTTTTCTTTTTTCTCTTCTCTCTCTCTTTTTTTTTTTTGGATGTATGTGTATCCTTGAACCTATTGTCTCAGTAGAGACCCTTCTGATGATGGCGTAGGAATGTGACCTTATCTCAATGGCTCTTTTTTTTTTCTCTCTCTCTCTCTTGCTGCTTTTAACAGCAGGACAAGTAAAGAGGTGGTAGTGGAAAAGAGGTCTTTTTTCTTGCTTTTCTGCTATTAATGAATCTAGATGAAACAGAAAAAAGACACTAGTTACTTATTTTGCTTTCTGAGTCCTATATTCTGGCTTCCATATCCCCCTCTTCTGACTTCACGGGTGGGAAAAATGTATCAACATCCTAGATGTAAGCCTTATAGGAGATGAGTCTGGATGGAGAAAGGACTCTGCAGCTGAAACATGGGCATCTATAGCATAACAAAGCAGAGATAAAAGAAGAATGGACTTCCTCAGACCTCTACTGCCTTCTCCTTAGTGAGCTGCTCTTTGGTCATCTGTGTTTATGAACTTCTGTGAAAGAAAATGAATAACCAAGGTAACCACAAGTGCAGTAAAGGGGTAGGTAGCTTGTCCTTCGGTTTAGAAAGTTGATGTAGATTGAATTTAGGGCAAATTCCTTTTCTAAGTTGTAGAGAGTCCCTTCCTCTTCCTCTTCCTCTTCCACCAAGCACATTCATAGAATTACAGTAAATTTGCATAAGTTTGGGTTTTTGTCCCTTAGAGATTAGCTAGGTTGGCCTCTATCCACACTTTTCCTGGGAAGAAACTGAGGCATGAAAAGTTTGATGAATTTTGCCAAAATGACAGCTCTGGACTGGAATCTAGGTCTCCTACTTCTTAGCTTAGCTCTTAACCCAGTGCTATTAACCCATGAAGCTATTTCATGCCCCGGGCTATAAACAGGATTTAAAAACAAACCAAAACAAAACCAAAAAAAAAAAAAAAAAAAAAACCAAAACAAAACAAAACAAAAATTTCTCTCCAGCTTTTAGATCTTTGCAAGTTATTAAGTATTTTTTAAAGAATCTTAAAATAAAAGCTGTAGTTTTAGGAAACTTGGAAGTCCACATATTTCTCTTAGTGGTGTGGATTTTGTTTTTGTTTTTGTTCTTGTTTCATTTTCCCTCATAATGAGGTTTTTTTGTTTTTAATAGAATGAAGCACTTGATAGACTCAGATTGATACTTAGAGAAAAGTGCTCTGTAATATAAAATAATGGTTCAGCGGTTGGTGTTGGAGTCTCTTAGCTCTGGTTTCATTTGAGCTACACACTTTGCTAAGCATGTGACCTTGGGCAAGTATGTTAATCTCTTAGAGCCTCCATTTCCTTGTCCTCATAGCACTGTTGTGATGATTAATTAAGATAAGGTATATGTAATGCATTATTTGCATAGTGTGAGGCTCTTAGCAAGTACTCAGTTAAATGTGGTTCTGTGTGTGTGTGCTTATATGTGTGTTTACACACATGTGTTTATGACCCAGGAACAATTTTTTGTTCTCCTCCTGTGATGCTGGATTAGTCCCAATGGTGACAGATAACAGTTTGTTCTCAAAGCATAGTCATAAATATGTGTAAAAAAATGAGACACTTTGTAAGCAAACATATGAGCCTAACATATCAGTTTGGAGATGCTATTTCAGCATTTTGAAAAGAGTGTTGTGGAGGAATATAGGCATTTCAGATAGTAATAGGTATTATACAAAAAAAATTCATTAGCTAAATGATTAAGAAAGGCTGACTTACACAAATTAAAAGGTTGTTTTTTTTTTCTTTCTCTACAAGATTTCTTAAGAGTTCTTAATTGCTAAAGGACATTGTGATTTCCAAAAATGGAATATTTTGCCAGGAAGCACTTTTTTTCTTCAGACATCTAATGGACCTAGACAGTCATTTTAGGTAAAGCTGTTCTATTCTTATACCAATTACATGGCCACAGTTCCAGAGTCTTTTGGAAGGCTCTTGAGGGAATCACCTTGCAGTTCCGTGGAACTGGCGCGTAGTTTTAGTAACATTTTTCTTTTTTAAAAAAGAAAAACCAGAATAAATTTTTACCTTGAAAACTGGCTTCCTTTTTTTTAAAAAAAAATTATTTATTTATTTATTTGAGAGAGAGAGAAAGAAAGCGAGCATACACAGAGGGTGAGAGAATGAGAGGGAGAAGCAGATTTCCTGCTGAGAAGGGAGCTCAATGCAGGTCTTGACCCCAGGACCCTGGGATCATGACCTTAGCCCACAGCAGATGCTTGACCAACTGAGCCACCCAGATATCCCTTCCTTCTTTATTTTTATGTTTAATTGTAGTAAAACCGTACATAACATAAAATTTACCATCTTAACCACTTTTATGTGCATAGTTCAATAGAAGTACATTTACATTGCTGTACAGCCAATCTCCAGAATTCTTTTTATCTTGCAAAAATGAAACTCTATACCCACTAAACAATTCCCCATTCCCTTCTGCCCCCAGCCCCTGTGAACCACCATCTTCTTTTCCATCTCCATAAATTTGACTACTTCTGGATATCTTGCATAAGTGGGATCATAAAATATTTGTACTTCTGTAACTGGCTTATTTCACTTCGCATCAGTCAGCATAATTAACACTAACCATTGCAGCAGACAAACCAGAAACCTTCACTGCCTGACATAAGACAGTTACTTTCTCACTCATATAGAGACCAGTATGAGTCAGAGGATCCTCCTATGTCTTATGGTTATGCCCTTTAGAAGACATGGACTTTAAAGTGATTGGGCGGGAGGTTGGGGAGTGGGGTGGTGGAAATGAAGAATGGAGTAGGCATCAAGACTCCTAAGTGCTCTGGCTGGCCCTGAAGCAACCCCTGGCATACCTTCTTGTAGTCCAGTGGCTTACCTTAGTTACATAGCACTAATCCATCTGGAGTGGAAGTTGGGAAATATAGAGGAACCCATTGAATCTGGGAGGCACTGATTCCTGAGAAATGTTTAATGAACTTGTCACAATAGTGACAATATTGAGATTTTGTTAATGTTTATTAAGTGGAGCACCGGATGCTGGCTGGTAAGTTGCAGTTCAGACCACAGGAGGTCCTGGAGGAAGGACAACTGTGAGGGGCTGCCTAGAACAGCCCCTGGAACATCATGGAAGAGCACAGAGGGGAAAGCAGGACCTGGGGCTCATGTCTTCATTAGGGTGAGTGTGTCCTTTGGGGTTTCCCAGCTGGGTCTGGATTGACCAGTTCAAACTGAATTGTTGGGTTTTGGTAAGCTTCATGGTGGTATTATTATTATAAGGCACATGGGTGCTGAGAGGTAGGGAAAACTGTTGAAATCACATCAGAACATTACTTTTGCTTGTGACTGATGCTGCTATCCGGGACAGGAGCTCGAAGGAGAGGCTAATGTCAGTTTCAAGTCCCCGCAGACTGCTTGGCCAAACAGAATGGATGTCGAGGCAGCAATATCATGGATTAGTTTAGCTCTACTCTCAACACTAACTGTATTTAAAAAAAATAGTGTGCATGAGACTTATGTGTGCATGACTTATTTAGTCCACAAAACTGGTGGACGTAGGAATTCATAAACCTCTTGCGATAATTGTAAGGTGTGCACCAGGATTTTGTGGACAAGATGGTTTCTAGTGTTTATCATTAATCAGGACAATACTGTGATTTTTAAAAAGCAGATGATTAGAAGCATGGAACTTATAACAATATAATTTCTAAAGAGCAGCCCTGAATTCAACAGATGAATGTATTTATTGTTTTTAAAATTCTCCAGAGAGAACATTAATGGTGACATTTTCTCCCATAACCACTCCTGTGATAAGCTTAATTTCAGTTATTTTGATATGGGATTTTGGAATTATTCTTTACTGTGTATTCTTCTTTGCCTCTATTGTGCAATAAATTAAGCTTACCATTTCGATTTGAAATTGCTATGTTGATAATAGTTGTCTTGACTAATTGATCATGCTTTAAGTGTTTTTTTTTATTATTAAAAGGATATTCATTAATTCTTGTATATACAACTCACTCAAATTCAGTTGAAAAGGGCAGCCTGGGTGGCTCAGCAGTTTAGCGCCACCTTCAGCCCAGGGTGTGGTCCTGGAGACCTGGGATCGAGTCCCATGTCAGGGTCCGTGCATGGAATGGAGCCTGCTTCTCCCTCTGCCTGTGTCTGTGCCTCTCTCTTTCTTTGTGTCTCTCCTAATAAATAAATAAAGTCTTTTAAAAAATTTGGTTGAAAAGCCTATGACATATTAAGTATTCAATAACGTATGCTTTATACCTTATGTTTGACTGTCCACAATAATTACATGGAGACTGTGCCTGCATTATACCCAAAAACTCAATTAAAAAGAGCTAAGGCTGTGAAACTGTTTAGCATCACACATATAGACAAAGTAAAAAAAAAAAAAGTTGTTTGACTCTAACTTATAAAAACTACTGAATTCCATCAAAACACATTATATATTGAAACATAGTGACAGCGCATAACAGTATTGCCTTATGCTTTATTACAGTGGCTAATTTTAGCCCCTAACATGGTTTCTGGTGGCCTTGTCTAACACATTTGAGAAAAATAGATATTACTTTCCACCTTGCTGTGAACTCACTTGGGAAGCCTCAACTTCTTTTTCAAAAATAGAGCCAATAACCAGTTATTTCAAAAATATATTTTTGGCAATGACTGGAATTTATTGAAATTCTATTTCTACAGCAACTATGAGAATCATCTTGCATTATAAGGGGTTCTTATGCATTTTGAACATACTTAAACTTATGTGTAATATTTAATTAATACTAGATCAGATCTTTATAAAGTTGTAATCCAGAGTTATGATTTACAAATCACTCTTTTGATATTAAATTTGGAGAATGAATATCTGTAATGGATGAGATGTGTGTAGGGTTAATCACAGAAGATTTGCATAGATGTAAAGATGTCTAGAAGATTCTCCAACATAAGGGAATATGGGGATCCAGAGTTCCTAGGAGAAAACAGGAATAATAAAATCATAGTTTGAAGGAAAAAACTGAGTTCTATTATATGATCTTCAGGGGTTCTAATTACAATATGAAAGCTCTGTGGCTCTCATAGATTATTTTAGAAATGCATTTCTCAGCCAAAACGAAGTATTTTGGTTTCTGGTAGATTCATTTTTGTCTTTCTTTCAGTTAGACTGGCTCACACTCATTTATTCACTTTTATCATTAAAGAAAACAGAGCAGTGGCTCAGTTGGTTAAGCATCCAACTCTTGGTTCCATGATCTTTCAGTCATGGGATCAAGCCCCACACTGGACTCTTTGCTCTATGCAGAGTCTGCTTCAGATTCTGTCTCCCTCCACTATACCCCTTCCTGCTTGCACCCCCCCCAAATAAATAAATAAAATCTTTAAAAAAAATAGAGCAAAATGATATCTCTCAGTTCATGCGAGTCAGTGGTAGAAAAACAACACTAAGATCCTTAGTCTGCTAGTTTTCAGTTTGGGTCATAGCATGCAGAAATACTCTATGTCCTTTAAATCAAGTTATTTAAAATTCTTCCATGATGTTTTTCCTTAGTAATATGTTGTTTTCCCAATACATTTTTTGCTAGAGAAAAATATGAATTAATTTCTTACCAGTTCTGTGCATCATTCCACTTTCATTTATATTAAATGCATTCTATAAATCCTGCAGGTTTGTTTTGGATTGTTTATAGAAATATACTGGGAAGGAAAGGATGATTGCTAAGCTGGATTTCAGTAATGGAGTAATCAGAGACTTTCATAGAGTTCATTTTATTCCTTATTTATGATTTATAGTTGTTTCTTTAACTGCCTGCAAGGTACATGAAGAAGCATAAGCCAGAAAACTATGAAAACATACATAAAATATTTATTCAAATGTGTTATTTTTTGCCTGATAACAATGCTTTTTTTTTTAAGTTTTCTCTATTGGAGCATATTTTTCGGAGCAACTCACTCAAGTTTCTTCTGTTTTGGTTTGCTTTCATTTGTCTTTGCAAATTATTAGGGAAGAGTCAAAAGTTTTATTCTCCCAAAAGAAATTGCACTCACTGCAACTTTATCACACCCTGAGTTGAAAAGCATGAGAATGTGATAATGATGCTGTTACTATTGTTTCCCAAGGAGCACAGGTGAGAGGCAAAGCAAGTAGACAATCAGGTCACACTCCCAGTCTCACCTTCTACATAATCTGAAGCATAAAAGGAGCTTTGCCCAGATCCAGAATTTATAATACCATTCTCATCTGTGTGTAGGGATGTGTGTGTGTGTGTGTGTGTATGTGTGCACGCACACACGTGCCCATCTTTCATTCCTTAGCAATCTCTCTAGATATGTTAATATTGTGCCTAAACAATGGATTGGAAAGTAAAACATTCAAACAGCTGCAAACACTGAATAACTGTTTTGACTCCAGTGTACCAATTTTACTGGATCCATCATTGTTTTAATGTTGCTAGAATGAGCCAGAATAAGGAAATCTATGGGCCTAATGATAAGCCCAAACATCCCTTTCTCATTAGTATCAAGTGCAGACACTATGAAAGGTATATTTGTAACACTTATTCCAGATATCAGCTGGGTGGCTGTGTTAACAATAGTGGCAAAGTGCTTGGGTTCTACAGTCAGAATGCTGTGCTTCATGTTATGGCTCTGCTCCTCTCCAGCTGTAATCCTATGTGAGTTACTTAACCTTTTGGGACTCAGTTTCCTCCTCTGAAAATGTGAGTATTCTACCCTAGTTTTGCTATTGGGATTATATGTTCCAAACCATTCAACAACTATAAAATGTGTTAAAGATCTTAGTACAATGCCAGACACTTGGTACTTGGTAAAATTAGCTAACCTTCGGTATGTAACATCTCACTGAAGATTCTACAGATGACTGACGTTCTCATCAGAGAATATTAGTTGGGTATTGAATAATTATGTCTAGAAGAAGAGTGAGTCCATTCATTTTGAAGACACATTGAAGATGTTTTAAAGGTGATAGGATATAAAACAACCCTCTTCATGATTGAAGAAAAGATCTCTATTGGCACACTAATGCAAAAAACGGAAAACAGCATATGATTTACAGAAGGAGATAAAATTGATAGGTGTTAGGATTGTTTAACAATTTCTGATTTTCAGTGGAAGAAAAATATTACCTTATCTAAGGCAGAAACATAGCTTGGCTCAGAGCAGACTCATTACATAGGACAGACTGCTTATGAAATCTTTGTGACAGGAATCTCAAATTATGCATCAATTCATTTAACAGCCAGAATTCTGGAGGGAATGGAATTTATTGGTTTGTTTTTTGTTTTTGTTTTTGTTTTTAGAATGTTAAATGTATAATGCTTGAGTACGCATTGCTTAGTATTTGCTATTTGGCCTTGAATGATGTATTTAATGGATGCCCATTTTCATGGAAGCATGATCTGAGAGTATATATTTCAACACCAATAACAGCAGCAGAAGCAACAAAACAGTCCCACAGAGAGTTTGTATTCCTAAATATATGTGGATGTCAATAGCTTCATTTATTTATTTGTTTATTCATTCATTCATTTGCTCATTTATTTATTTATGCATGCATGTAAGCAAACAATCTTGTCAAAGTTATTCTGTATTTTATGATGGTTGAGATTATAATCAGATAATAGTAATAGTATTTCATGGTAATACTTAACACTAAAACTTAGTAGAGCGGCATCTATTTTCTATGATAAAGACAGTAAACATTTTTGAACATGCAAGAACTCAGATAATGTAGTTACCATGAGACCTTCTTGAAGACACTACTGGAGGCTGATATTCAGGCAATTTAGAGATGAACAGAAAAGCTATGAAGAGAGGTTGGTATAGAACATTAGGAGAGTAGGGCTAAGACACCAGAATTTAAGACTATGATGGAAGGGCTGCCATCAAAAGACTAAGTATTAAGATTTCAGGATTAGTAGGCAGACCAATGTGAGAATTATGGTTTCGGAACACAATACAACTGTCATAAATCTTGATAATGAATAATTCATGTAATTAGGAAAAGTTGGGAAGAAAGGGTGAGTGTGTACATGAAAAGGAAGAGTAAGTGCGGTTGTTTCTTTATCTTTTACAGCAATGGATTAAAATATATACTTAACTGATAAATCTAGTAACAGGAGTGTAAAGCCATTTAACAGATAAAAGCTAAATGTTAAGAAGGATTTTTTAATCTGCAAAAATTGATGGTAAAGGAAGAGAGGAAATGGGATAGCAGAAAATCATTCTATATACTAACTTAATTACTGCTCACAGCATTTTGAAAGGAGCTATATAAATAAATAAGCAGATAATTTTTTTTATAAGCAGATAATTTTAATAAACCACTGCATTGATAACTGTGTTGGGAAATGGTATAAATTATAATTTATATAAGGGGCAATACAGTGATATATAGCAAAGATTTAAAAATACACATATTCCTTGATTTAAAATTCCATTCAAAAATGTATCCCGTAAACTCCAACATGGGTGAAATGATGTATATACAGTTATCATCATTTGTAAGTGAAAGATTAAAAACACCAAAATGGGATGCCTGGGTGGCTCAGCGATTGGGTGCATCTGCCTTTGGCTCAGGGCTGGATCCTGGAGTATGGGGATCGAGTCCCACGTCAGGTTCCCTGCATGGAGCCTGCTTCTCCCTCTGCCTGTGCCTCTGCCTCTCTGTGTGTCTCTCATTAATGAATAAATAAAATCTTAAAAAAAATTAAAACACCAAAATGTCCATCAGTAGGAGACCAATGAAATAAAAATTTAAAAGTACACAGTAGAGAGGTAAAGAAGGATAGGAAATTTTATGTGCTGATACGGAGTGATATCCAAGGTAGAGTAAGTGAAAAAAAAATGAGAAGAAGGGTGCATACTACCATTTTTTAAAAATGTAAAAAAAATGCTTATATGTTTATTAAATATCTCTAGATGCATACCTAAAAATTTCATAGCATTTTAAAGGGGAGAACTGAGAAGTGGGGGGGAATTCATTTTAGATCTTCTTTACTCATTTTTAAATGTTGTAGCATTAGTATTCATTTAAAAATGAATTAAAAATATAAATTAAGGAAAAACAAGAAGTATTCATCTGGGTCATTTGTGACCTCAGTGAAAATGGCTCTTTGGAATGGTTTGAACGGAGTAAGTTGAGAGGAAAATGAGGGTTGAGAAATTGTAGAAAGGACAATAAACACATAGACATATTTTCAATAAGTTCACTTGTGTTTGTAGTTATAGATGAGGGCAATAGAGTTATAGGTAATAGATATAGATAGACCATAAGATAAATATAGATAATGGAAAAGATTGACAATACTCCAATATATTTGCATGGTAGTGAGGGGGATGATTCAGTGTCTAGGATGTAAATTTTACCCAAATTAATGACTTTCGTTTTAAAACATTAGATTTTTTTTTCTGATAGAATTATATCCCAGGACTTGCTCTCTATTAAGGCCCCCTTCCTTGGTGGCAATAGGAACATTTTATCTGTATCTATTTCTGTGATAAAAGGGGGCAGAGAGGATAATTAATTGAGTAGATGGAACAGAGTCACATGATCATGGGAAAAGGCAGTCCTGTTGGGGCTGGCAGGCAGCATAGTATACTATCTCCACCTTGCTGGTCTTGCTACTTTCAGATTCCACCATTATTCTTAGTATGTGCTGCTTGGGAGAATTGAAGGGAGGAGCAAGTGACAGGACATTTTGGTCTAGCCCTACAAAACAAATGGAATACAGTTATTGTGTGAAAAAGAGAGATGGAGAAAAGTTATGAAATATTTCTATTTCAAGATCTACAGTTCTGTAGAGATTTATTTTGCTTTCCATTCCAACATATATTCTACTTTTGTAGTTTATCTGTAATTTTGGGGAAAATGTATTTTGTTTATTGTGTCTGCCTCTCACTTCCCGCTCATCCTGCAGTTCACACCCAATCCAAGCCATGGCCACCTACACCCAAATGTCTTCTCTCTTCCTATTCTTTTCTGATGTACTCTTCTATGGCTTTCTATTTCTATCATGTGGAAACGATTCCACTTTCTCACCAATGGGCTCTCCCCCTTATTCTGCTCCAACTTCATTTTTTGAAGCTCTCTATTGACAATACAGACAAGTAGGTGGAGTTATTGCATATTGTTTTGGTAGATGAGTGAGTAGAAATTCTAGCACCTACAACAGGGGCCTGTGAATTGAACACAGGGTCAGTCAATGTTAATTAAACTAATAGTGCCTGCTTTCGCAGCATTGGAATGACACAAAGGAGATTAGCATGGCCCCTGTGCAAGGATGGTGTCTACAGTAACAAATAATACAATTTCAAGAGAAGTAGACTGGTTTAATTGAAGGCAGCTCTGTTAACAGGACTGTCCAACATGAAACGGGACCAGACTTTTCTTTCAAAGTATGCCAAGTTTTCATCATGATCACCTAACTCCCAATTTGTTATAGTGGAATTTCTTCATTAGATAGGCAGTTGGGTCTGAAGATGTCTAAAATCTTTCCAAATCTTAATAATTGATGATCATTGGATTCATTCTCTACTTTCCATCAAAGCTCATACTTGTGTCTGCATTGCTTGTGAAGAAGTCAACTTACTTATTGTAAAGTGATTCACTTTTTAATAAGATCTTAGTTCTGTATAAAATTGAAAATAATTGTATATTTAAAAAAAGTCAACCTGCCTAGATATTCAATCAGCTTTTGCCTGAGGGCTTTTTTTGAAATGAGCTGACACAGAGGCACATGACTGCACAGGCCTCTAGCACAGTGAGGGCAACCAAGTTGAGAGACAACTTGCTCAGCTGTTCAAAAGAAGGGAAAGGTACTGGTTCCAAACCTGCTCCAGAGAGAAGCTCAAAGGTACTCAGCACTGGCAGAACAAAGAACCCCAGGAGGGAAGCTTTGCTCCAAAAAGGAGGCTTTTGCTTCAGGAGAAGACTGTTCCAGGAAAAAGAGACTGGCTGTTTCAAACTCAAACTCAAAAAAAAAAAAAAAAAAAAAAAAAAAAAAAAAAAACAGCAGCAGCTGATCTCATGGCTCTTAGCAAAATAGTGAGTAGAAAAGAAATATTAACTTGAATCCAGCTGAGAGAAGTGGATCAAAGTAAACCTACTGCATACCTAGGAAGAGAAATGACTGTTTCTTGTATTTAGCTTTGGCTTTCTTTTCATAAACATATTTTGTATTTTTCTATTATTTATGACTGATAAATGTGCTTTGAAACTATAAGCTCTTTTTGTTTGTTTTCTCCATATCATTCATACTTAATTCTAGGGACATTTATGGATTGTCTCTTATAGAGCAGACAGTATGTAAGGTGATGCAGTTTAAAAAGAATAGGACATGGTTCCTTACCATATAGGAGTCTGGTGAGATAGCCGTACAACTCATGGTGATAGCAGGGAGTGGCTAAAACCTAAGTATAGGTTTTGGAATAAGATGGGATGAAATTTAAATTCTGATTCTATCATTTCTTATCTATAAGGACAAAGAAAAGTAAAATGAATTCTAATCTTCAGTTCCCTTATCTTTAAAATGTGGATATATCTCATGGGTTGTTGTGAAAATTAGATGAGGTTATGTATATTATTGACTAAATTGGATCCCTCCCCAATTTATATGTGGAAGCTCTAATTCCCAATGTGACTGCATTTGAAGATAAGGGTTGAAGGATTAATCCATTTATTTGTGGGGAGAACGGCAGAAGTATTTCTAGCAAAAACATGAGGAAACATACTTGAACATACTTGAGAGATTTCATTCACTAAACTGAATGCTAGAAGATGTGGTTGGAAAGATCCAGATCTCAGCTGTAAATGTTAAGCTGCACAGATATCTCATTTCCCTCTGGCTTCATTCTTTACTTTTTCCTGTCTTTCTGGCTACCTCAGAGTTGACCTGGAAGGACTGTAAATAGAGGTTCTCATGTATTCTGGCTTTTCCTGCTAGTAGAAAATACCAGAGGGAAGTGTAGAAAGAGATCAAGATATCTATTACTCTGGTTCTTTCTCTGGGGGGTAGTCTCCAACTGACTGTGTCCACTGATTGATAATCACTACCACATATAAGTTGACCAGTTCTAAGTCTCTTTCTTTCTAGGTTCTAGGAACCTCTCCTTTACTTTGTTGCTTTATGCCTAAGGAGGGCAATGAATCTTCCTTTGAGACTTCTGGATTCTTGCATTTTCCCTTTGTAATTTTCCATATCCTGTCTATAGCATTGTGATTCATTGTTTTAGAACAACAAACAAATGGGGCACTTGGGTGGGTCAGTGGTTAAGCATCTGCCTTTGGCTCAGGTTGTGATCCCAGAGTCCTGGGGTTGAGTCCCATATCTAGTTACCTGCAGGGAGCCTGCTTCTCCCTCTGCCTATGTTTCTGCCTCTCTGTGTCTCTCATGAATAAATAAATAAAATCTTTTTTAAAAGAAAAACAAATGAAAACTATCCTAGAGTTTTCCTGATTTAAGTATAATCTGTTTCCTGTTAGAACTTTACTGATGAGGGATCCCTGGTGGCGCAGCGGTTTGGCGCCTGCCTTTGGCCCAGGGCGCGATCCTGGAGACCCGGGATCGAATCCCACATCAGGCTCCCGGTGCATGGAGCCTGCTTCTCCCTCCGCCTGTGTCTCTGCCTCTCTCTCTCTCTCTGTGACTATCATAAATAAATAAAAAATTAAAAAAAAATTTTTTTTAAAAAAAGAACTTTACTTATGAGTGTTGGTTTCTGTATTAAGACTTTACTCATTAATTCATTTATTGTATCATAGACATTAGTTGAATGCTTATAAGGGTACTGCTGCTCAATGCTATGTCTGGTCTCATGAGCTTAAAGTCTGGTGTGAGATATATACAAATAAAGAGCAATAACAAAATAGCATAATAGGTGTTAAAATGAAGAAAGTTTAAGGTGCTTTTGACTACATTGCAATGATACCTGACCTGAACAGGGTTTGAGTAATAGTATGCAATGTGAGATTGGCACAGTGGAAGATAAGAATACAGAAATTTAGTACATAACAAGATGGTACTACATTCTGGGAATGAAAATGGATGATGGGGCAAAACATTGTAGATCTAGCTGTATATAGTTTGTCGAAAGAATTAGTCACAGAAGCACTATGGTGAGAATGGTCCATAGCCTTGGCCTGGACTGATCTGGATGTGGTCCTTGTGTTAGGCAGATTTAGGGATAATCTGACCTCATTAGATGACATCAATTTTGGTCCTTTCTAAAAAAATTGAGGTAAAATTGACATACAAAATTATATTAGCTTCAGGTATATGACATAATGATTTAAGACTTGTATATATTGTGAAATGATCACCACAATAATTCTGGTTAACATCCATCATACTGCATTACAGAATTATTTTCTTATAAACTTTTAAAATTTATTCTCTTAACAACCTTCAAATATGCAATATAGTATTCTTACCTATAGTTGTCATGCAGCACATTACATCTCCACGACTTACTGATTTTATAACTGAAGCTTTATACCTTTGACTTCCTTGACCCACTTTGCACACCATAATCCCTACCTCTGGCAACCATGAATCCTATAAGCTTTTTTTTTTTTTAGACCCCACATATAATGAGATCATATAGTATGTGTCTTTCTCTGTCTGACTTATTCCACTTAGCATAATGCCTTAAGTTCTATCCATGTTGTTGCAAATGACAAGATTCTATTCCTTTTTTATGGCTGAATAAATATTCCAGTGTGTGTGTGTGTGTGTGTATCACCTCTTCTTTATCCATTCATTAATGGATACTTAAGGTGTCCCATTAATGGACACTTAAGTTGTCCCATGTCTTAGCTATTGTAAATAACACAGCTATGAGTATGGGGATACCTGTTATGGGGATACCTGTATCTTTTCAAGTTGGTGTTTTCATTTTCTTCAGATAGATGCCCAAATGTGGAATTGTTGGATCATATCGGAATTTGATTTTTAGTTTTTTGAGAAAATACTGTACTTTTTTCCATAGTGGCTATATTGATTTACATTCAACAGTGCACAAGGATTCTTTTTTCCACATTTTTGCCAACACATTTCTTAGTTTTTCAACAATAGCCATTCTAACAGGTATGAGATGATATCTCATTGTGATTTTGATTTTAATTTACTGGGTGATTAGTGATGTTGACTGTCTTTTCATGCACCTGTTGGCTCTGTGTATGTCTTCTTTGGAAAAATGTCTGTTGAGATCCTCTGCCCATTTTAAAATCAGATTGTTACTGAGATGCATGAGTTCCTTATATAGTTTGCATATTAATTTCTTGTCAGATATATGATTTGCAAATATTTTTCCCATTCATCAGGTTGCCTTTTCATTTTGCTGATAATTTCTTTTGCTGTGAAGAAGCTTTTTAGTTTGATGTAGTCCCACTTGTCTATTTTTGCTTTTGTTGCCTTTGCCTTGGTGTCAAGTTTAAAAAATCATTATCAAGACTAATGTCAAGGAGCTTACCACCTATGTTTTCTAAGAGTTTTACAGTTTCAGGCCTTATGTTCAAGACTGTGATCCATTTAGACTAAATTTTGAGTGAATATTTGTGTATGGTGTAAGGTAGTGGTCCAGTTTTTCTTTTCTTTTTTTTTTTTTTTTTTTTTTTTTTTTTTTGCGTGTAGCTGTCCAGGTTTCCCAACACCATTTATTAAAAAGACTATCTTTTTCCTGTTGTATATTCTTGTCTCCATTGTCATAGATTAAGCAACCATTTGAGTGTAGGTTTATTTCTGGGCTCTCTATTCTGTTTTATAGATCTATGTGTCTATTTTTGTGCCAGTACCATACTGCTTTCATTACTATAAATTTGTGGTATATTTTGAAATATGGGATTGTGAGACCTCCAGTTTTGTTCTTCTTCCTAAGACTGCTTTGACTATTCAAGGTCTTTTATTTTTCCATACAAATTTTAAGGTTGTTCTATCTCTGTGAAAAATTCCATTGGATTTTTGACAGGGATAACATTGAATCTGATGATTACTTTGGGTAGTATGGACATTTTAACTATGAATCATTCCAATCTACGAGCATAGAATATATTTCATTTTTTGCATCATCTTCAATGTCTTTCATCAGTGTCTTATAGTTTTCAGTGTACAGGTCTTTCCCCTCCTTGGTATTTATTCCTAGGTATTTTATTCTTTTTGATGCAATTGTAAATGGGATTGTTTTCTTAATTTCTCTTACTGATTGTTCATTACTAGTGTATAGAAATGAAACAGATTTCTGTATATTGATTTTGTATCCTGAAAAACTTTACTGAATTTATTAGTTTTAACAGTTTTTTAGTGGTGTGTTTAGGGTTTTCTACATATAACATCATGCCATGTGCAAAAAGTGATAGTTTTAATTCTTCCTTCGTTCTTCCTTCCAATTTGAATGATTCTTATTTCTCTTGCCTAAGTGTTCTGGGTTGGACTTCCAATACTATATTGAATAAAAGTGGCAAGAGTGGGCATCTCTTGTTCCTGATCTTAGAGATATAATGCCTGACAGAGTGAAACATAATGACACTAGATATACACAATTTGTTTAAAGAATTATGATGAGAGTGGTCCATAACCTTGGAACTTATCTGGATATGGTCCTTGTCATGGAAGGATTTGTGGATAATCTGACCTCATTTACTGAAGTAATTTTTGGTTCTCAATTGTTGAAGGAAGTTTAGGTAACAATGTGTATTTGCAATATGCAACTGGAAGTCATCTTGCTCTCAAATTTTGTCTTCTATACCTCAGAAATAATATTTTGATTTCCTATTTCTCATTGTTTTTCTTTTTCATTTAAAGATTTCTGAAATGGATAATGCTCATGTTAGGGGTGTGTGTGTGTGTGTGTGTGTGTGTGTGTGTGTGTTTTGAGAAATAGAACCAATAAGATGTAGATATAGATTCTTATTTTAAGAAATTTGCTCATATATTGGGTCAAGGGGGGAATTAGTACATCTAAAATCCGGAGGGCAGACCCAACAGCCTGGAGTCCTAGGGAAGAATTACTGTTTCAATCTAGAGACTAAAGGCAGACCAGAAACAGAATTTTTCTTCCTTAAGAGACTTCAGTCTTTTGTTTTAAGGCCTTTGGCTTACTTATATTAAGGAAGATAACCTGATTCACTGAAAGCCTACTGATTTGAACATTAACTATAACTAAAAAAATACCCTCACAGAAGCATGTAGACATGTGTCTGACCAATAGTTGGGTACCATCACCATTAGCCATCACAATCAATGTACATGACCTCCATATCTTCTCCCCCTGTTTCCTGGCTCAGCCTTTAGCAATCCACATTCTAATCCATTACTAACCTGAAGCACAGCTTTCTCAAAGGGCATACAGGATTTTCTCATTAGTAAGTCTAGTGGCTTTTTGACTGCTTTTGACCTTTTGGTAACATTTGTTGTGCATGGTCACCTCTACCCTCATGGAACCTCTCCTTCCTTTTGACTTCTACACAATATCAGATCTTTCTTCCTGTTTCACTGGTTGTGAGCATTCCCCAAGGCTTAGTTCTTTGTCTTGGATTCCCTTCTTCTAATTCTCGTTCTTGGAAATCACATTTATTATACTCATTTCATTGCACAGGTTTGTGTCTAGGGCTTCTGAATTTCCTTATGATGTGATAGTTCAGCCAGGAGGTGTCTTTGCTTTATTACACTTCTTCAATTACTAATGAAATTATCTCAGTTTGTCCCTATAGCTTCTGGCTGTCTCCTCTATCTCATAACATGCTGTTAGACCATTCCATATTAAAAATTTTGATAATATAGCTCTTCTGATCCAAAATCACCATCACTCTTACTTTAAATATAAGCTACCTTACCTTCTTCCTAAGGACTTTCATAGTTTTGTCAACTGTTTGATCATTTATCCTTTACTTTCCAACATGTTCTGATTAGGCAAATATATTCATGGTCATCAAATTCATTTTATCCTGTCTCACTTAGGTAATCAGTTTGTGCTGGATTCTTGGAATACAAAAACAAACAAACAAAAATACAAGGCATGTCCCTGCCCTTCAATATGGATAGTAGCAGATCAGTACCACAAATTTAGGAAGTAGGTGGAGAACTTATCTGCACACAACTCATGCTAATATAATTCAGCCCATGACTAAGTATTAGTTGTATTAGTCAGTTTTAGTGGACAAATGACTTACTTGATGAGGGAGTAGGGTATAGTATGAAGGTCAATAGAAGCCAAGAATCAATGTGTGACCGTAAAAAATAAACATCGGTTTCTCTCTTTCTCATTCAAAATCTCAGTCTTCACTAGCCCCATGTTGTTTTAATGGGTTAAAGAGAGCAGCTTTGCAATAGCTCTAGAGAGATTAAGCTGAACTTCAGGGGTGACAGTTTATGGATGGCTATTCAAAATTGTGTAGCTCCGTATCTGCAATGATACTCAAGTCAGAGAAAGTGCTGCTCTGCCTCATCTGTTTTCAGTAAGGATTCCCTCATTTGGAACCCTTTACTTCTGCCAAGCAAGTAAATTTAACTTATCCTTTATGCTTCAGCTCAAGAATGTTTTCTTTAGTGAAGCATTTTCATCTGTTATTTATTTCTTGATTAGTCTAGCTGTCATTGATCCTCTCCTATAATCATACATTTAATATTATTCAATAACTTTGTTACTATTTGCAACTGTTTTATGTATGTTAGTCCTATTCACACTAGGTGGTTAAATACTCTTTAGGGAAGGGATCATGTCTTGCATTTATTTTTATTTTCTGACATTGCTAGCATAATGGTTAGAAGGTAGCAGATGCCCAACAAACTCTTATTAGCTAATTTTCTTCTGTTTGGAAGAAGTTGGGAGAAGCATAGGGCAAACACTTACTGCATATCTAATGTTGTAGGCACAGTGCTAGCACACACACACACTATAATTATATATATATGTATATATACTATATATAGTATAATTATACTGTATGCATATAATATATGTATATAGTATAGTTATATTATATATGTGTATATAGTATAATCTAATTATCATAAAATTGCTGTAAGGAAGATATTCTTATTTTCCAGTTTTTATAATCAGAAGCAGAGACTTCTAGAGGTAAAATAATTTGGCCAAGATTACAATAATTTGTCATTGTCTGATACAATCTTTGAATTTAGGTCTGTCTGAATTTAAAGCCCATGTAATCCCTAATCCACTGTACTATCTCCTTATTACACACAGTTCCTATAGTGGATGCTGTGATACAGTGTCCTGATTCCTCATCCAGGACTGAGGCACTTGTTCTTCCAGGAGCTGTGAGTATTGGTGGCTGAGAGCACAGTGTTAGCTGTACTCTTCTGTGAGACTCGTCCCCAGCTGAAGAAACCAGCCCCACTTAAGAGGATGCCTCATTCCCAGGAGCAGTCTATATCCAGTTACGGGTCCCTGTTGGGACTACTATGAGCAGCATTACAATTCAAGAGCTCTCAAAAGGAACAGCTAAGGCAGGACTACATTATAGTTCAACTTCTTCCTCTCTCAGTCCTACTTTCTTTACTATGCCATCCCTTATGTTTATCTCAGGACCTCCCCTTTAATAAAATTATGCCATGCAAATCGCTGCTCCCCAAGTAACTGACATGGCAACCTGTTTCATATCACAAGCTACATGGTTATCAGAAGAGTGTGACGTGTTCTCATCTGTTACTCATGAAGCAAACCAAAAATTCTTTCACAGAAGACTTCCAATATAGACTATAAGTGACTATAAGTAAGGTATTACTTATAGACTATAAGTGACTATAAGTAAGGTATTACTACTACTGTGTTTTCCTCCCTCCTTGCTTCTAATTCCAGGCCAAAAAGTTTTTACCATGAACAAGGAAGCATAGATTTTGTTATCCTCCTATAAAGCAACTCTCTTAAACTCATGCAAATTGTACAACTGTTAAGGTTGACAATATCCATGAGCATTTTTTTTTCAGAAAATGGAAGTTTGATTCTAGTTCAAATAATTTGAGACTGCCCAGAACACATGAGAGAAACTATTTTGACTTACTGCAGTTATAAAATATACTTACACTGGTCCTAAATGTACCTTTCATGTGGCAAATTATAAAAGCAATCTCTAAGTCATTCCTTGTGAATCTAACAACCCTTTGATTTCAGCTCTTTCATGCTTTTGTTATATCAGAGTAATAGAACACTCTCATTGCACCTGAATACTGCTGTGCATATGTGGCCACTGTTTGGACTATGATTGGAATATTACTAAAAGCAGGCTAGTCATTTTTGGTTTTTAGTCACTATGTAAAGCACAGCTTACTGATAGAAGTTAGCTGGTGACTATTAAGACACCAAAATTTAAACACAAGGGAAAGCAGAAATGTGTACTGAGATATTACTTTCTCGATTCTTAGGGAGCAGTGTACTCTGCCCAGACACAGCCTCTCTCTTGGGAAAATGTGGGGCAAGAAAAAAGACTGATGTAACTGGGGAGTGAGAAACAACCTTCCACCTATAGCGACTCAACTCAACTGGACAAATAACAGGAATACAGTGAAGATGGATAGAGAAGGCAGCAAAAAAGTTAACATAAGTGTATGTGTTTCTATAGTTACTGATTCTGTTTACTGTATTCTCTATGTAGTTAAGTGGAGCTGAAGAAACTGATGAAAAATTTCCCTCCAATTGCCCATTTCTATTTAATCTGGGAGCTTCTGATATCTAACTGGTAACTTGATGATCCCAGGACCTTAGGTTTCATTTTGCCAAGTCTTGGGGTTACATAGTCTTTTATCTTGCAATTTCCCTTCTTCCAGCCATCCTACAGGAGCTCACAGCTGCACTGCCATCCCCTGATACTGCAACACCAGCCATCACAGCCAAACTGTACTACATAGCAACCCCATTCCATGTAGCATAATTGGTAATCAGATTCAGTATCAGTGAAGGGAAAATAATAGAGGGGCTCATTGTGCATTATTATATGCCAGACAACATAGAACAAAGGATACCTCTCTGGCTTGGTTATTGTCGCTAGAGCTCATAGCTCTAAAACTTTCAGCACCTTTTTCGGAAGTGAGAAAAGAGCCCACAGAAGCTCTGGGAAGCAGATGGGGGTGACAAGCATTAATAGTGCCATTATCTCGAGATAATGCTAAACTGATAAAATATTTGGCCATAGCCTAGGCTTTTATTTCCCATGGAAATATGGGTTCCAAATACCACAATCTATCACAGAATCTCAAGGGAACTGCACATTTTGTAATGTATTAAATTCATGTAAACTGCCACTATGAAGACAGGAAATCTAATTTAGAAGAAAATATTCTGGCATAATAAGGAGGCTAAACTGAGGTGGCCACATTAGGGACACACTGGCTTTCTGGCTGACTATTTTCTTAATCAAAGAACATGTCAGTGGGAAGGCCACCAAAAATGATGTGGGATTCAGAGCTGTCAGTTATTAGATGCACACAACAGGTAAATTAATATTTGGTGATAAGCTTCTGGTGCTTGGGGCTTGACAGCTTATGCAATGCCACTTTGGCAGTACAAATAAGGGGAGATCAGATTCTTTGTCATAGTCAACCAAATATCACTATTCTCAGGCTGTCACTAGGCTGTTTAAGAATCTACGTTAACTCTTTCAAGCTGTTTTCCTACAGTTTCTTTAGAAAAAAAATTTTTTTTTTTTTTTAGAAATTAATCAATTACTGTGAGAATTAGTTGAAATAGCTATTGACCTGTGTTATATAATCAGGGCCCTGGGCTGGAAGAAACCACATGGACTATCTTGTCTGACTCCCCCTTCTCTCCACCTGCTTAGAGAGGTAAGAAATTGCCTCAGATCAAACTTCTCACCAGTGGCAGGGTAGAAAGCAGAATTCATTTCTCTTCCATCAATGTGATTTACTAAGAAACAAAAACAATTTGTGAAATACTTCAATATACACACTCTACTTTTGGTGTAATCAAACTGTGAGCAAAGTGAGGAAACAAGGACCCAGCAGCAAAGTGACTTACTTGCCTAACATCAGGAAGAGTTGTAATTGTTACCTGGTTCCAGGGATTCCAGGCTTTGTGCTCTCCTCACCATATCATATACTGCTTTTATTAAAACCAAGATAGTTTGCTGATAAAAGTTTCCCTTTGATTAATACAGTTTCCTTATTTATCTCTTTTCCAAATTTAAAAAATATTAATGCTTCCAATTTTTTTCCACAAAAGTCCTGGTGTGATGTAACTTAAGTTTAAATACAGGTTTAGGGCAGCCCAGGTGGCTCAGTGGTTTAGCGCTGCCTTTAGCCCAGGGCATGATCCTGGAGTCCCAGGATTGAATCCCACATCGGGCTCGCTGCATGGAGCCTGCTTCTCCCTCTCCCTGTGTCTCTGCCTCTCTCTCTCTCTCTGTGTCTCTCATGAATAAATAAATAAATAATCTTAAAAAAAAAGAAAAATAAATAAATACAGGTTTAGGGCGCCTGGGTGGATCAGTTGGTTAAGTGTCAGGACTCGGCTTGGGTCACGATTCCAGCTGGGGTCCTGGGATCCAGCCTCACATTGGGCTCCCTGCTCAGTAAGAAGTCTGCTGTTTCCTCTCCTGCTGCCCCTCCTCCTGCTCATGCTCTCTCTCTCTCTCACTTTTTCTCTCAAATAAATAAATAAAATATTTGAAAAAAAAAGCAACACAGTCTTCACCAAGTTCTTCTCTTCCTCCCTTCCCAGTGACTCCTCACTCCTCCTCCTCCCTCCACTCTTCCACCTCCTCTTCCATCTTTTTATAAGGGAAAGGGAAAACAATACTTCCTACAGATTAACTTGTCCATTTTGTGCTTACTTCCTGCATCATTCCTTCTGGAATGTATATATAGTCTTCATTCTTTATTCGCACATCATTTAATGTCTATTAACTTCTAAAGGTTATTGAGTCTTACAGACTGTTCTTTAATAATCATTGTTCAGGTCAAATGCAAATGTGGTTGTTATTTTTGCAGCCATCCAGAAAAAGTAAAAATGAAAAATTACCATTTTTATTTTTTATTATAAATGAGTGACATCGCTTACCATAACTGTCAGGAGCCCTGTAGTACACACTATCAGATTACACCACAAAGAGGCCAGAACGCTCATATTAAGCTCTAGTTCACTGAATTCTATCAGTCATCAGTTATGAAGGGACAATTTCCCCACAAGGGCCTGTTTAGAAAATGAACCCTTTCCTATTTAGAAGCTCTAGCTTAGACTACATTACCATCAAGGCCACTAATGATAAGATTTAATGGACACTTAAAAAAAATTTGCTTAGATAAAAGCTCCTATAATTGTTTTTAGACAATTCAAGTGGATTCAAGCCTGGCGGCATCTTTTTTTTTTTTTTTTTTTAAGTGAGAAATCTCTGATACAGAAAGTATTCTATGAAGATAGCGCTGTGTCATATTGTATTTTGAATAGGATTGGGCAAATTTGAAAGGATGAAGCAAGCCAGGCGCTTTATTTGTAAGATTGAGAATGTTCTGATCTCTTCCAAATTAAATTTTCAGGTGTGTTACCACCCACTCGCCCTACCTCAGCTCCAAGTTCTAGAAGATTAACCAAAGCTCAGGCAGGTAGCTATAACGTTGATGGAGTTTCCTAGGTTGTTGCTATTCCTAGGGTCCCCAAGGAAGCATCTAACTGCAGCAGCAACAAAACCATTCCTAAGACACACTGGTGTTTGTTTGAGTCTCAGCAGGTGGAACAGTGGGGGCCACCATAAGAAGAAGTTTAGAGAATATTCTTAGGCTTGATAAGTTTGAATAAACATTAGGTACTGTCTATGTGCTTCAGAAACAAATACCAGATTGAAAAACAGTCTATACAAAAGTCTGACCACTGAAGTGACCAAAGCGAATCCATCATGGTGGGGTTGCATTCACACAGCATAATAACTCTACATGCTCAGTTAAAGGCAATGGGAATGCATGCATGCTCTTGATATAGGAATTCTACTTGATGTAGGAATGCCCCTGTGGGAGCGTGTCACAAGAACATAGTCCCCATAGCCTTCTCCTCATGCAAGTATCTCATGTTGAGTGTGCTTCTTGTGAATGAAAAGCACATTCCTATCTAACAGGGCCTTAACTTAAAAACGCATATGAATTATTACATCTGATGCCCAGACAAGGAAACAGAGATCTATTGTTATAGTGAAAGAAACATTGGCTGTGCTGGACTTACTGAGAGAGGGTATAATGCTAGCACTTTGTAGGTGAGTGAAGAGATTCTCAAAGGTAAATATCACATTGGAACCCTAATTCCATCTAAGACATTACTCTGATGATGTGATGCTCACTCCACATACTTAACTATGATGTTAGGGAATTGCTTATTAAAGCAAATACAAGAACGCCACTGAAAAATCTTAATCCATAGGTCACATTAGATATATAGTATTACATACTGCCAAGGCAAAATAGTAAAAAAAAATAAAATACAAAATATGGGTACTATTTACTTCAAATTCTCCTGGACTGATACCTATAGAGTTCATTTGCCTGATATTAATAGGGTATTTCTTTTTTTTTTTTTTAAGATTTATTTCAGGGAGCCCGACATGGGACTCGATCCTGAGTTTCCAGGATCACGCCCTGGGCTAAAGGCGGCGCTAAACTGCTGAGCCCCCTGGGCTGCTCTAATAGGGTATTTCTGTCTCTTAAATCCTTACACACTAAAACACATAAACATACACACCATACCTTAACTAAATAGTTGTGTCTCAAATGAACTTAGAAAATGTTTAAAATAATTAAGTAATTCGAAAGATAAGCATGTACTCAAAAGAATTACTGCTGGAATTCTTTCCTATGGAATTATTCTATAAGGAGAGTTGTGAGCCAGAGATCAATTTTGAGTGGCTCACATGAGTTTCTTTGGCTGGTTTCATAAAATAAGTAGAAGTAGCATAAGTAGAAACAGGAAACACAGGACTCTCTGGAAGAAGAACTCTCCTTGTTTGCATAATTCTAGCACCAGAACCTTCACTTCAATAATCAGGAGTCCCTGCCAGTCCAGGTAGCTGTAGTATTTCAATGCAAACAGTGAAATGATCCATTGGAATGGCTTAATCCATACTATAGAATAATATAAATGTTTCATTGTTCACTCAAGCAGAGTCACAGGTAGCAGATTAGAAAACATATATTTATTTTTCTATCATTCTTTATTTAAAAATTGGAGAAAACCATTAGATAATTCTGTTCGAGTGAGTGAGTTCAATGTGAGTTCAGTCTGGATGCCTCCTGTCTTTGCAATACCTAAATTCTGCTCATCTTTCTCTGTCCATCTCTATACTACTTCTTGCATCACACATATCTGTGCTTGGGCATCACTTTTGTCTACTAGGACCATTATGGCTATTGGTACATTTTCAACATCCATTTGCAGTCACTGAAAGTTTGCTTCAAATATCCAGTATTTACTGATTATTTTGCTAAAAGGAAGTTTTGTTTCTTCTAAAGAAATTCTAGAATCTTGTCAGTCCCTACTACCCTGCTTGCTTCGTCCTGTGCCTTTCTCAAACGCAAGTTTTATGCCCTTTCATTTTCCAATACTATGTTTTTGGCCCCATTTCAGGATGGGGGAGAGATTATACTCTATCCTATTGACCAAAAGAAAAACTTCTGTATAACTACGTAAGTATCCTGTCTCAAGCAACTTGAGAGAAAATCGGTTACCCATCTCATAGTCAGCATTGTGTGAGTTGTTGCTACATTCACAACAGAGGAATGCACCAAAAGAAGCCAGAAAAGAAAACTGTTATAAAGTTAAAAATATTTATAAGGAATAGTTGAATATATTCTTTTCCCATGCCAAATTCTCTTTGGCCTTTTTGCTTTTCATATTAATAAGAAGACTGAAATTTTGACCCCAGAATCACTATTATCTGTAGTAAAGAAATTAACCATTAAGGAACTCAGAAAACAGGGAAGATTTTCCATGATTATCTGTGGCTACCAAGGAATCTTTGGCATTCTGGAACCTTTATTAAGAACCTTAAATCTCTAAGGAACAGGTTTGTAATGTTACAATTTTCTGTAGCTTTTAGGTTTTAGAGAGATTTCCCAGTGGGTTTGTTCTACCTAACCGTTTTTATCTTCTATTTCTAGGGGAAAGTGACGTTAAAGATGTGCAAAAAGTTGGATTTCTAACTGGACTTCCAGTTGCTTTTTGACATTGAATATGCAGCAGTGCCATGAAAATGAAACTCCACTCCTACATCTAAATTTCCAGCAGGCCTGTGATAGGGACTGAAGACAGCATCTTCTGTAATGAAGGGAAGGGATGCTTTGACACAAGACGGGATGGGATCTTGCCCAGATGTTGCATCTAGTCCAAAGTCATTTACAAAATCCATTGAGACAAAAAGGTAGAACTTCCAAACCTGATCCTAAAGCAAGCTCTAATGATCCCACCAGGGATTTGCTTTCTTCTTCACCTTTTGAGTGAAGTGGACCAGAGGCCAGTTTTTGCTGCTGCAGATCTGGCATGATAGCAAAGCTACCATTAGTTTGTGAAATTGGACAATTTAGGGGATCATGCTGTTTGTATGTTACAGAACTATCTTCTTCCAAAGTCTAGTCATCAGGTCAGGTACTCACCTCCTCTACATCTTGGAGTTAACATTCCCAGGAAAGATCTGACACCTTTGATAAAATATGCATATTTACAGTCCTCTAGTTCCTCGAACATCTCAATGAAGCAAGCTTACTGAAGATGGTGTGGAGTGTAAATCATTAAGCAATGACTGTTGAAGGCCTGTGGTGCTGAACAGGAAATACTCATTTTCAAAGTCATGTGAGGAGTAAAATTGCTCCACATGTAAATTCTGAATATTTTTACCATGTTGAGGACAACCTTCTTAGAATATCATTCACCCTGTTTTCAGTATTAATTGTCAGCAATTTCCCTTGCTAATCTAAGAACTAAAATCAAACTTTAATTAAGAAACGAGAACCTGGGGAGATGAGCAGTTTCAGTGATACGTTTCTCCATCTCTAGCAACTATTGGATTTTCTCTTTCGCTCAAAGAATGAGGAAGCAGGTGATTCTCCAAGGCTGAGTTTTTTGGGGTGTGATTTTTCTCACAACTGTACACCTAATTATCTGTGTGTACCATCCACAGAGAATCTGAAGGTTCTGCTATTGAAACTGACCTGGTAGGCACCCAGGTCTTAAGGATGAATGAATAAATAACTTTGCTGAATGCTGCTGAATATGTGATAATGTAATTAGTATTCCTGCCAACGGAATTGAAAATGAGATGTTGCATCTCTAGGGACTTTTGTACTTCTCTGTAAATAGTTTCTCTTAAAATGCACAAGATACATATGAGCTAAGCAAAAAGGTTCACTCTAAATTAAAATGCTATTATGCTACAGATGATGTGGATGAAGGGCTTACTGAATTGTCACTCCCAGATTGACAGGGAAAAAGCCATCATTTACATATTTTCTAAACGCATTGAGCCCCAAAGGCATTTGGTTTCTTCAAATGGCAAAGAAAAAAGCCATTTGGGTTAGAAATAATCCACTAGAGGAACACAATGGTGACCCATTGCTAGTATCACCGTAACTAAAAATAAGTCTAAAAATTTACTTGAAACCAGGGAAAATGAAAACAAACTGTTTTCAATCCGGTACTTTCTTCTATATTTCAAAATAAAGACCTTAAAAAATGTAATGTTTCTAAATAATCACAGATTGCTGCCTCAATTTGTTTAAAACATTAAGGCATTTACCATATTGGCACCAAATCAAGTTAATCTAATCAATTTCCCCTTGGATACTTCAGTAACTTAGCATTTTAATGTTAATCAGTTCCATTCGGATTATTTACATACAGGTGCATAGGAAATAATCCAATGGATTGTTGCCCAATATTTGCTAGCTAAAACTGCAAAGACACGAATTATTTTTCTTCCTTCCAGAGCATTTGCAAAGGATGAGTGAACTTCCTTCAGACTCAGCAGGACTTCCTCAGTCTGGCTGTGTTTCAACTCGAAATGATTTCCTCCTCAGAAACAAGCACAGGGATGCCAGTTCAATCTCTCACTAGAAACAAGAATAGAGATGTATGTCTCATGGCTAAAGACTCAAATCAGAAAATATGTTGAGAGCAGCTGCTAGTGGGTCCAGTCCTTTTAATGGAATCACTATAAACTTAAACAGAAGAAAACAGATCAAATACTGGGCCGAGAGTCAGAAAAGGTGACCTAACATTACCACAAAAAACTCTGTGACTCTGAGCAAGTCGCATAAGTTCTCTGGGCTTCCATTTCTGCCTGTGTAAAGGAAAACAATTTGTACTGGTTGCTCCTTCATTTATTCAAGTATATTGAGCTCTTGCAATTTCCAGGTTATACTGTGGTAGCTACCAGGTTCCCTCCGGTGAGCCCCCTCATCTAATCTCCATCCTGGTTCACTGAAGTCGGTTTTCTGGGACTTTTTTGTTTTATTTGTATTTTTATATATTTTTAAAGATTTTATTTGTTCATGAGAGACACAGAGAGAGAGAGGTAAAGACATAGGCAGAGGGAGAAGCAGGCTGCCTGTGGGGAGCCCGATGTGGGACTTGATCCCAGGACCCTGGGATCACGACCTGAGCTGAAGGCAGGCACTCAACCACTGAGCCACCCAGGTGCCCACTTTTTTTGTTTTAATTGACATCATCTTGGTTTATTACTTTCAAAACTGACTGTGAAGAAAAGATTACCACAAGTCAGAAAGAACTACCCCATCTAATCTTACAAAGCTGGGGTCATGCTTGCTTAATTAGGATCCAAAGTCACATGTGAATAATTAATGAATTTATAAGGCTTGGCCCATTTTCAGTATCTGTGGCTTTCATTAGCTAAAGATTCTATATCACCTTAGAAATGGCCTTTTATAAAGGCTTCCAGTATTGGAGATGGGCTGATCAGTGATCATTTTATAGATACTAACAACACCTACCCACACAAAGTATTATGCATTTTTTTAAAAGATTTTATTTATTTATTCATGAGAGAGACAGACAGACAGACAGAGACAGACACAGACAGAGGGAGAAGCAGGCTCCATGCAGGATGCAGGGAGCCCGACGTAGGACTCGATCCCGGGTCTCCAGGACCCGGCTTCAGGCTTCAGGCTCCAGGCTTGCTAAACTGCTGAGCCCCCAGGGCTACCCCATATTATGCATTTTTGACCTCTTGGTTCCCCAGATAATGATTTTTTTCTCTAGTTAGATTGCTTTCCTTTGCTAATCTTTCTACATCCTAAGCTAGCCTTCTTTTGTTAAACCAGAAAGTTTGTTACTTCCTACATAAATATTTGTCCAGTAATACTAACTTCCATTTTAAAAAGTAGCATATGTGACTCTTAACTAGACTCTTTAGATTTCTATAGCCCTCCCTAATGTCATTTCTCATCTATTCATTCTTCATTCATTCCATGCATATTTTTTAACCTTTTCCCATGTGTCTGGCATTATTCTAAGTGCTGGAGATACAGTAGTGAGAAAACAATCTCTCTCTTCATGGAGCTTAGCTTCTAAATAGATGAAAAGTTTCTAGAAAACAGCCCATTTTATTCTTTTCATTTGTTTTTGTTTTGCATGCAGTAGAAAATAAATATTTGTTTAAAAACTAGATTCTTGTATTGAAGATGCAAAAAATATAGAAACCCGGAAGCAATAAGACTCACTTCAGGTATGTTCGAAGGTGATTAAGAATTGTCATGCAGGGCAGCCCCGGTGGCTCAGCGGTTTGGTGCCGCCTTCAGCCCAGGGCATGATCCTGGAGACCCAGGATCGAGTCCCACATCGGGCTCCCCGCATGGAGCCTGCTTCTCCCTCTGCCTGTGTCTCTGCCTCTCTCTCTCTCTCTCTCTCTGTGTCTCTCATGAATAAATAAATAAAAATCTTTAAAAAAAAAAAGGAATTGTCATACAGCAACTGTAGATAATTCGATTAAAACTAAGTGCTATTTGCAACACTGCCACTATAGCCACATTGCAAGGGCTATGGTTAAACTCATCTTAGGGATAACTGAGAAATAAAACATGTGCTTTTTAGAGTTTAACTTTCCTTCCTTCCTTCCTTCCTCCCCTCCTTCCCTCTTTCCCTTTGTCCTTTCCTTATTTTTTCCTTTTCTTCCAGAATCACCTAAATACTTATTATAATAACATTTCTTGTGAACTTTGCATTATTCATCTTAAAAGTATTATCACTTAACAGATGAGTGGTAGAGGGAGGTAACATTGTATAGAAAAGAACAGAATTCCGAATACTGTGATTCAGAAGTAGGGAAGTTTTATTGAGGCAAATGGGCTCAATAAAACTTAAAATTATACTACCTACAAGTGATCAATTGCTTGTAAAGAAAGACTCCACTGTTAACAATATAAAAGTAGAGAAATGGTGTAATAGTGATAATGTCAAACTTTTACTTTTTAGTATAAGGATTTCTTAGCAAGCATTTTCTTCTTTTTTTAGAGAGAGAAGGGGAGGGGCAGAAGGAGAGGGAAAGAGAGAAACTTAAGTGGGCTCTGTGCTGGGCGTGGAGACTTGATCTCAGGACCGTGAGTGAGGTCATGACCTGAGCTGAAGTCAGGAGTCAGATGCTTAATTGACTGAGCCACCCAGGCACCCCCTTAGCAAACATTTTCTAAACTCCTCATATGTTAACTTTCTGGAAAGTTAATTCCAGAGCCTAATGACCAAGATATCTTAAAGCTTATTGGTTGGAAAGTTTGCTAAGGACGACCAAAAGAAGGTGAAACAAATGTGTTTTTCTAGGGATATATACAACTGATCAAGCTTTCACTCCCAACTGCACACAGATTTCCTGACTTTCAGTCTGACACCCATAAATATTCCAGCTCAGTGGGTCTTTGGGTTCCCCTGTCTCTATAAATATACCATAGCTTTTGATTGTTTTATGATAGAAGTTTATTTTATTTTATTTTTGCCTGCACAGTTGGCTTTGTTTTTTTCTATGCTTTATAGACCCTTGTCTTTTTATTAGTTCAGTGTTCCCTGTTGATTTTGTGTTTTATATTCCTGCTGTCACCACCAGAACCTCACTGTAAACAAGAATGTTGTATCTCAGTGGGTTATTTTCTGTTAATGACCTGTGATACAGTATATAAATAAACCAGAGAGTCATCCACAGGTGCAGTTTATTAGAGTTATTGCACTGTGGCTTGGGTAATGTTCCTCGGTTCTTTAAAACTTTGCTGCTTTGAGAAGCAAAGGGGCCAGCTAGCTGGCAGTTTTGAAAGAGAAAAATGAGCCCGTCAATTTGCAATGGATGGAAGCCCAGCCTAATAATCATCATTTTAATTTCTCAGTGTCAACATCTAGGTTGCAGTATGACTTAAAAAATTCCACTAAGCCAAATTACCCAGATAAAGCAGTCTGGTCTAATAGCTGTCTTGAGCAGGAGTGGAGAGAACACACAATGGTCCCTCCCCACACATAAAAAATAAAACCACAGGAAAAAACACACACTGTACTGCTCAATTAGAACAAGAGGGATTGTTTTGGGCTACACACAGGTGCATAATGAAGACCGATAATGATAGTTTATTAATGAATTCTCATAACCCCTGGTGAGGTAGGTGTTATTAAGATTCAGGTTCACATGGGGCAATGGAGGCTAAGTAACTCACCCAGGGCCACGCGGTGAATCAGTCCCTATGCGGGACACAGAGACGCCAAATTAGCTCCTGCCACACGTCGGGCTCTAACCACTAGATCGTGGTTTGTCTTTGTCTTGGGATGAAATTAGCAGAAGCAAATTGGAGCTGAAGAGTCAAGAGATAGAAGGAATATTTGGTGATGGTTTCAGAAGGGAACGGAGAGGCAGTAAAGGGCTCTAAGGACATTGTAACATGCTCCAACGAATAGATAGGTAGCTTCTGGCTTTGAAATACATTAGGAACTGATTCTGCAACACATCACAAGCATTCAGGACTTGGAGCAGACGAGAGAAGGAGCAGAGGTAAAGTGACAAGTACAGAAGAGGAGGCTAATGTTCTGGACAGTCTATAGATATATTATGCAATGTGCTTACAACATAATGTTCTGGGCGAGCTATATACTATTACACAGTATTAATTGAGCTCTAGAAACTTACCTTGTTTGTCATGCTGTATAGAGAAGCTGCAGGCTTCTACCTTATTAGCCGTAGCAAATATTAGGAGATATTCCTTTCTTTCTTTGTTTTCTTATTGTTCATAATAATATGGATCATGTTCACTTATAAATATTTATAATTATCTATCGCTCATATTGAAAAAAAAATCTAAATTTTTTGCCACAGGTATCCAGGATGACTCAGTTCTGAACTTACAAAAGCAGTCCATGCATAACAAATCTCCAGTAATTTCAGATGGTTAATTAGTGCCTGCACAGCCATACCTGTCACCAATATGATGAGTTTCACTTTGATGCATCTCATTCTTCAGGTTTGTTATAGGTCCTTTATCAGACAGACATACTTTTTTCTCTTTGCCGTGTTTGTTCTAGAAATATTTCTGTTTAGTGGAACCCCATGATCCGTTAGCTCCACTGTTTTATCAAATATATCAAAAGCATGAAATCTCATGCCATTGCACAAAAGTAGTTTGGTGAGGTAGCATTCCAGTGCAGTTCATTCAAATTTACTAAATTCAGCTGAGAGTGAACTATTGATGCACAATCTTTGAAGCAAAATACTAGTGTATAGATTGCACAATAGCCAAGTCCTAGCTATCCCCAGTCACATGTCTTATTGTCTTATTTGCCATCCATGAGATCGCCATTTTTTAAGTCTAGAGGCATAATCATTATTCACCTAGAGAATACCTGTTACTTGAGATGCTTGGATGCTTTTCCTTTGTTGTTATTTTAAATAAGGGAAGCAAAGCTATCAGTGTGAAAATCATACCTGGAGTTCTCTACTTCTTTACACACCTCATCACTCCAGTATTTCTCAACAATATATACTTCAGGGAGCTTGATAGTCAAGAAACCAGAGACCTGTGTCCATAAGCACTTCTTTCTATATGGGTTGTTTATGGAGTTATATCCTTATAGTCTCCTTAGTGATTAAATACCAAGGCATGGTTAGGATCGTTAGAGAGAAAGAGGACATTTATAATAATGACTTCAGACTTTCTCACTTTATGGAAGCTCTTAAATCATTATCTAATATTAAATCAAATGACCATTTGGTATTATAGTTTTTTGTTTGTTTTTGGTTTTTTTCTGGCAAGAAGAAAGAAAAACCTATAATACTTGTTTACCACCAGGCAAGCCATAACTTTTTTTAAAAAAGGGACAGGTACATCAAGTATTAATTGTGTTACTTCTTTAACAAATGATATTTACAACTTATAAATCACAGTGTCTGTCAGGTGCATGTGTGTGTCTCAGAACTGGCCAACCCAAGTTGCCATCCGTTAGAGTTTTACATTTTTATTATTTTATCCCTTTCATTTTTACTAATTTAGTTTCTAACTTACTAAATAAGAACAGAGAAATGAAAAATCTTACCTTTTGTCTGCTTTGAGAAATGACTTCAGAGTGACATCTGAAACAAATGTTTGTATATGCTGGATTAAATGCATGTATGGATGTGTATTGACATACATCATTTTTTCTTAGTGACGTATATAACATACTGTTTCATTAAAAAATTAAAACTTAATAGAAAAAAAAATATATCAGAAGGGCCTCCAAAGGTTAAAGTGGCAAGGTAAGTCATTGAGGGAATTAAATGGCTCCTCCCTATTGCTTCAGTTGAAGGTTCTGGGAGCATCACACACCAGGAGGTATAGGACAGAGTGTCTGGAGGTCTCAGGAGAGGTTGGGAGGAAATGACCTGCCAGAGGGAAGCATCCAGGGGAGAGGATGGACTGATGCTGCAGATGAGTCCAGGATAGCTTGTTTTGTTGTTCTGCTGCATAGTGCCTGTATAGTTTTCTTTTTCTGCCTTTATGTTGCTTTATTACCAACATACCTGGTTTTCTCTGGAACTGATGAGGAATTTTGGCCCCAAAAGCTTAACTTTTGAAGGGAAATTAGAGATTTATTCAAACTAGCATCTAATACCCAAATCCTTAACATATTGTTCTTGCTATTTAGAAACCTACCTCTACCTGAATACTTGCAGTGAGAGCAAATTTACTGAATTTCAATGTAATGTTACAAATTCTGCCTCCCTTTCTTCATCTGTCTAATTCTGCCTTATGCAATAACTACAGCAAAGGTCATTTTAGGTGTCATGCTTCAGAGTTTTGAGGGAGCCATCCCTGGTGAGTTCCTCCTTTCTGACCTGAGATGCCATGTTGTTACCAGTTCTTCAGGTCACATGGTCCTGAAACCATCCTTATCGGCATTTTATTTTATTTTATTTTTATTTATTTATTTTTTAATAAATTAATTTTTATTGGTGTTCAATTTACCAACATACAGAATAACACCCAGTGCTCATCCCGTCAAGTGTCCCCCTCAGTGCCCGTCACCCTTCCCCCCCACCCCCCGCCCTCCTCCCCTTCCACCACCCCTAGTTCATTTCCCAGAGTTAGGAGTCTTTATGTTCTGTCTCCCTTCCTGATATTTCCCACACATTTCTTCTCCCTTCCCTTATATTCCCTTTCTTTTTTTTTTTTATATTCCCTTTCACTATTATTTATATTCCCCAAATAAATGAGAACATACACTGTTTGTCCTTTTCCGATTGACTTACTTCACTCAGCATTATACCCTCCAGTTCCATCCATGTTGAAGCAAATGGTGGGTATTTGTCGTGAAACCATCCTTATCTTCCTGGGTACTGTTTCCTGAATGCACGCTGATTCAACAAGATAACAACATAAAGATATTTTCTTTATTTTTAAATTTTTAAAAAAGTTTTTAAAACATTTGAGAGAGAGAGAGAGAGAGAGAGAAAGAGAGAGAGCATGTACACAGAAGCAGGGAAACGGGCAGAGGGAGAGGGAGAAGCAGGCTCCCTATTTAGCATGGGAGCATGACTTGAGCTGAAAGCAGACACTTAACCCACTGAGCCACTGTGTGCCCTACAACAGACGTTTTCTATGAATGGAGATAATCTTCTAGATATGGTATAACTCATATAGTGTATAATAAGGATATCAATTGCTAAGGTTTAGATATCACACTCCTACCAATGACATTTGAATTTGCTTAAATGGTGATGAGCTGTATTACAGAATTGACTCAAAGAAAACATAGGGAAGGAAGAATAATGTTTCCTCTACCCTTCCCAGTTTTTGGCTGAAACCCCTTCCATTTCCCATAATGGAGGAAAACAAACATATTTAATGACAAGTATATCTCCTATATACATGGGAGAGACACAGGAAAACTGAGTAACTTCCTGAAATGGCCCAAGCTTATAATGTAATAAGCTCATGAAGGGTAACAAAATCTACCACCCAAAAATGTGTCTCTGGCATAAAGTTTATCTTGAGCTGATTGTTTTTAAGTAACAGCAGACATAGGAAAACTCCGAAACTGGAGTAAGCTGCCCTTTTGTGTGACACCTTTAAATTACAAGGGAAATAAGATCTCACCTGAATGTGTGTCAATTTCTGCATCCTACACTTTGAAGCATACTGGTATACTATGATGTTTCTTGGGTGAAGAACAAAAATAGGGGATTTAAGCAATGTCCTGTGAAGAACTGTCAAAGGAATTGTGGAGGCAGCATGAAGAAGAAATGATGTCTTTTTTTTTTTTTTAATTTTTTTTTTTTTAATTTATTTATGATAGTCACAGAGAGAGAGAGAGAGGCAGAGACACAGGCGGAGGGAGAAGCAGGCTCCATGCACCGGGAGCCTGATGTGGGATTCGATCCCGGGTCTCCAGGATCGCGCCCTGAGCCAAAGGCAGGCGCCAAACCGCTGCGCCACCCAGGGATCCCAAGAAATGATGTCTTAGCTATTTCTTTTGAGAGTTCTCTGCAAATATCTGGACAACTGCCATCCGATGGTAAAAGTGAAACTTACTGATACATGTTAAAATAAGGCAAAACTGAACCCAATATCAAGAAGAATTTTCTTATTCTTATTTCTTATTATATATATTATATCATTTTATATATATATATTTTTTGAATATATATATATATATATATATATATATTCAAAAGTGGTATAGGCTATTTGGGCTATTAGGCTATTAGCTACCTGTCCCAGAAAATTTAAAGAGTAGAAAGTTACTGACTGAAGATACTGTTAAAGGCATTAACTTGTCTGGTATGGCCCTGGACTAAATTAGTTTTTCATATTAATGAGTTTACAAATATTTTTTGGAACCAAATAACATTAACAGTTATCCTCATTAAATGTTATTTTATTACTTTGGCCCAATAATTATTTTGTCATATCTTGTAATTTGGTGTCAATGTTGTTTTTATGTTTTTATTTAAATTATTGATATACAAGTGGTAGTAATATATTTTGGCATCACTTATTCAACACTTCATAGCACGTGAAAACCTATAAAGGAAACAATTGTTAAGGACACATTTTACCATTTTATTCTAAAGATATGGAAGACTTTGCTCATTGTTTTTCAATCACAGTCTTTGATCTACCATCTTATAATGACCTAGTAATCCAAGACGAAGCAAGAAGGCTAGAGGAAGGTGGTTTGGTATGACCCTATCTGTGCACTTGTGCTCACTGGTGTTACCAGACAAGGGACTGTTTCCCAATGTGCAGTAAGCCAAACATTGACACTGGTTAACCAGCTCCAGAGAAAAAGAGTTTTATTGCAGGGCGTCAAGCAAGGAGATAGGAGAAAATTTCCCAAATCCACCTCCCCTAAGAGTTAGGGTTGGGCATAGATTGAGGATAAAAGTGTCAAAATGTCCTGGGCTTGTAGGTTGAATGGAATATGCTGATTGGATATAGGGACAAAGGGAGGTGTTCTCCTTTTTGGACATGTGCATTAAGGAATTGCCTCCTTATGGCATTCATGTTAAAAAAAAATGGCAGCATAAGCCTGATGAACAGGGGGAGATTTTGGGATCTGTCATCACAGAAGTTACTTTTGTTCACTCCTAGTCTCTTCTCAGTTGAAAAAGACTTTTCAGTTTGCTCTAGTCTTAGCTGGTCTTATCAGTGGTTGATCTATTATGGCAAAACAGGCTTGTAAATCAGTCATATTAGCCATAGTTCTCTTAGGGTAGGATAGTCAAGCATTTGTTAATTTCACATGTCGATTTCATATGTGTGTTAATCTCTGACATAGGACGCATTGGAAGATGTGGTGGAGGTTGAGGGATAGGGTCAAGGCACAATGGACTTCCAAGTCTTGGGTTGGCTAAAGGGGGACAAATCTTTTCAGAAGAATCCTCTGGGATTAAGCTGTGACTGTTCAGTCTGAGATGTGCAAATAATGAAGGGAGGATAGCTAGGATTGCAAAATGAAGCAGTGGTTTGGAAGGGGTTAGAGATGTAAGATGATAGAACTTCCACATCTAGAAAATGACAGAAGTAAGAGTGGGCATAGGGTGGTAGAAGCTCTTGGTCAGCTATGGAGTGGACAATGTGAAGGGAGGGTTCTGTTTGGGAGATGAGTCCAAAACAAAATTCATGATCAAATCAGCTTCTGCTGCAGCATTCACATAGATATGGACTTATTGACCCTCAGAAGACTAAGAGTGTGGCTAATGGCAGACACAATTCATTTGTTCTGTGATGTTTTGTCTGCAATATACTTTTCCTCCTTTTGTAGATTAGGATATTTATACATTTCTGATCCTAATTATCATCTTTAAATATCCAAAATTTTTCAAATATTCTAAATAGTGACATAGATAGCATTTTCAAATTCAGTCCAAGATGTATAACATATTTTGGACCTACACATTTAAATAATTTGGTTAAAAGATCCCATTGCATCCTAGAATCCCTCAAACATAAAAGGTGCTGAACCACTACAGTTTTTTTCTTAAAGTTAGTGCTAACTTTCTCTTTTAACATGAACCTGAGATAAGCCATTGGTTATATCTCACTGCTACTACCACATCCTCTATGTCTCTACTGAGAATAAATATTTTGTGGCTTTATTATTATTTTGTGACTTGAGTGTAATTGCATAAAGAAATGTCAGAAGAGTAAAATATCACCTGTGGTTAAGAGTGGGAAGAAGAAAGGGAAGCATCTGTCAATAATCGAGAATGGGATTATGGTAGATACTTCAATGTGGTACATCTATGAAGCATATTACTTAAGGGTAGAATGTTGGAATCACCACCAGATAAAATGTGTGTGTGGGGAGAGAAGACAAATTGTTGAAAGTTTCTAGTGATCATGATGAATAAAAACAATGAAAAAATAGAGAAAAATTGCATAGGGCAATACTTGAATATCTTAACCATGCATTGATCAAGTGGGTTTCAATTAGGAAGAGAATATAAGTATTGACTGAGATGTTGGTCATGAACAAGCTAGAATACACCAAGAAAAGCAGAAAGTTAAAGATAAATGAAATATTAAGAAAGTTGTTTCCACAAAATTTAAGGAGCATCATGGTATAAGGTTTTAGAAAATCTATCGGAAATGGGCTTATATAGGAAATGATGCAGCTGAAAATCACATTGATGGGTTTGACAGGATAATATAAAAAAATAAACCCTACACGCTGAGGAAGTTTATCACGCTGACGTGCTAGTGCTGTTTTCCTACAAAAACTTTAAACATAGCCCATGAGAGAATACCAACAGAATAAGAATAATAAAAGATCGGTTTTCTAGAAGTCATTTCTGTGGGCACACACCACCTGAAGATGTCAAGGATTGCAAAAGTTACCATGAGATATCTAAAACAAATGTGAAATTTACCTATATATTATTATATGGACAAGAAATATTTTCTAGCAGCACGAGCACATTACAGGAAAGCTAGAATGGAAAAAAAAATCCATAAAATTTTATTGTTTCTGAATGCAAATATCTCTCTTGAGCCTCTTATAAAAAGAAATGTTTTGGCCTTTAATCTCTCTCAATGAGACACACAGCCTTGTGACTACACAATCTTCCTCTGTCCCACTCCCAACTGATACGAATGATAGGAGGGGAAATAATGTTTTCCCTTTACTATCTTAGATTTGTTAGCTGGAGTCCTATAGATTAGACTGCCAAAAGATAGAGTACCTAGAGGAAAACAAAGACAAGTAACATGTGGATCACACATGCACAGGGGAGTAGTCAGAGATGAATAACTCAAAGGGGTAGTTAGAACTCGGGCTTATATAGCATTTAGCAAGAGAACAATAAATGTTTAGCAAAGTGACATGACAAAGAAAAAGGACTTGAGTTTTTAAAGTGGCAGATTGTGGGAAGGTAGATAGATGAGGGAACCGATGGACAATAAGGGCAAATTAGTAAAGTTTATCAGCTAGATTCCTTTAGTATCCTCTCTGGGCTGATAAGGTTAGCTTCTGTGTATATATACATCTCACCTTCATAAAATCTAAAAAAAAAATTGAATTTTGAAATATGTCTGGCCTGTTAGTTTTCAGATGTAGAGTTACACATATTTATTTTCTATGCAATTATTTATTTATTATCTCACTACTAGATTATAAACTCTGGGAAAACAGAAACTATATCTGCTTTGTTTTTATTTTATTAATAGCACATTTCCACATTCCTGGTAGGAAATAAATAAGAATGAGTTAAAATGAGATGATACTCAAATTTTCTTCTCTCCTATCCTAAGGTATAATTCCTCTTTATCCTATTTTCCAACCCCAGTTTGAAGGCCACTCACATTCCTGTAGATGATTATTGGTTTGTATGCTCTCAAACACTGATATCCTGATGTTCTTTTCCCTGAGCATCAGACACATCCCTCTCTTTTTTATTAGCTCTACTGTTGAGAATGTAGATTTTGAAATCTTGTTTTCCTTTTTTTTCGAATGCTTCCCCCACTGAATCTTAGATCATGTTGTGTTCATTTTAAAAAAATAATTCAGGGATCCCTGGGTGGCGCAGCGGTTTGGCGCCTGCCTTTGGCCCAGGGCGCGATCCTGGAGACCCAGGATCGAATCCCACATCGGGCTCCCGGTGCATGGAGCCTGCTTCTCCTTCTGCCTGTGTCTCTGCCTCTCTCTCTCTCTCTCTCTCTCTCTGTGACTATCATAAATAAATAAAAATTAAAAAAAAATTTTAAAAAAATAATTCAAAAAATAAAAATTAAAAAATAATTCATAAGTTAATGCCAATCTTTTGTGTGTATTCTTGGTTTTGTGTCCCTCTTTCAAATTATGCACATGTCAGTTAAAATTTTAAATTAATCAGATAGCCTTCTGAGTAACTGCAGGATTTCTTTAAGTACTTTTTTCTCACTGATCATTTGCAGTTGTATAATTTCAATGCCATTTTCTTGAATTTCTTGCATAAACCACATTCTTTCCCAAGCTCTTATCATGGTGCCATGCTAATCTTTTCTTTAAACTTTTGAAATGTATGTTCCTAACATGAAGAGAGAATTAAGTTGTTAGTATTCACTAGATAGTTCCTAGCTTTTACCAATAGTATCTCATTCAACCCTTATAGTGACCTTAAAAGTTGGTATTCTTATTTTTGATGAGGAAACAAAAACTCAGAGAGATTAAGCAAATTTTCCAGGTCTTCTTAATTCCCAAATCATGTACTTTCACTCTGTTACACACTACTTATACATTCAGCCACATCTAGTGTTATCTTCATTTGTTGTCATGAATTCCTCATTAACTATGTCACTCCTACCCAAGTTCCTGTATCCTTGAATTAAGCCTATTTTGTTTTGTTAAAATAATACCCATATCCAGGAGGCTTTTTGCATCATTTCTTTTGTCTTCTGTGAGACTGTAACTCTCAAAAAGTTATGAATTTCACTTATTTTTGTTTATTTTTCCAGTAGAATTGAAACCTCTTGCCTCTATTCAAGTTTGGAAACTATTTGAAAAGGAAAATTGGGAGTAGGAAACTATCAGTTGTTGAGGTTAACTATGGCAAACACTATACTAATTACTTAATATTCATTAGCTCCTTCATTTTTTAGGAAACAAATGATATTATTTTCTACTGGCTGTTCTCTTCCTTTCCATTCAATTGAATTAGAGTGCTTCTTTCAAAGAAACATGATTAGGCAAATCTCCTTCCCAACACTGCCCCCACTTCCTCTTCCTCATACATACTCAATAAATAAGAATACTACTACAAAGTACCAACTCAGGATTTCTAAGAGTTGGCATAGAGAATAAAGGACTCTTGCTATGGACAACTTAGAATATTAAGGTGATTCTTAAGGAAAACACTGAGGTTTTCCTTTCACTCTTAAAAAATATATAATGAAAAGGTAGTATAGGTAGGAGATTATATTTAGAGAAGACTCAGAAATGTATTTTCATTTAGGTAGTAATAAATTTTTTTGTGTGAAATCTCTCTGTTACCTTTGGTACAGGACATTATCTAATCCATGGGCATAGAAAATATCGGTAGGCCAAAAAAATCTTCTTAGGTTCTGTTGGCCAAATGGCCTTTTTCTCATGTGGCCATGGCTACAGAGGTACTGGATTCTGCTAAATAACATTCCTCTACCAAATCTGTATCTTTGGAAGAGGTGATATATTTCCATTGTCTCATTACAAACAAATTTCATGTCATCAAGTTTCAGAGGGTGTAAGATAAAATACATTTCCTTGTTCAAAATTTCAAGTTAACTTTGTTACCTATAGAATGGCATATATTCAAAGAAAATCAGAAATCTATTTTTCTACTATATTTTCTGATATTGTTACCTGAGAATCTGTGAAAAAAACCTCTACTATGCTAATAGAGTCAATCACGTTTTGTCACCCATTGTAGCTAATGTTTCAGATTTATTTGTGAATCTAATGCATTTTTCTTTCCTGTATACCAATCGTCTCCCTTTAAAGTTTTGATCAATTGAGCAACTTACTTGCCAACCCTAGTGCTCCTTCTATGCTTTCTCTTATGATCTGGGAAACAATTTTATTTATTTTTTATTTATTTATTTTTTTAAATTTATGATAGTCACAGAGAGAGAGAGAGAGAGAGAGAGGCAGAGACATAGGCAGAGGGAGAAGCAGGCTCCATGTACCCGGAGCCGGACATGGGATTCGATGCCGGGTCTCCAGGATCGCACCCTGGGCCAAAGGCAGGTGCTAAACCACTGCGCCACCCAGGGATCCCTATCTGGGAAACAATTTTACTTTCAGGAAGATAAAGCTCTAATGAACCCTTAGGAATCCTTTGTTCAAAGATGTCCAGTCCACCAGGGATCAGCTAAGAAGGTGTTTGAAGTGTGAATTACTTAGTGATTAGAAGCCAACATTAGGTTTTTTTTCCCCTATTTTTTGAGGTCAACAATCAAATTCAAACCCAACATCATGTTTTAAATTCCACAGCACCAAAGCCCCCCCTTTTAAACAAAACCACTTGTTTTTTTCTTGCGTGCTGAGAAGAATATTTCAAATTCACAGCTTTCAAACTTTGTGGTAAATGAAAAATAATGCTTTAATAAACCTTGACCCTTTTGCAAATAGTATACCATTAGTTGGTTTAAATAATGCACTTGCTGACTCCTAAGATCTAAAACGCATTTTATGGACAATGTGATTATTACTAAATGGTAGTTGAATTAATAGGAATTAGAAGGTTTTAAAACATTTTATAAATACAAAGTTTTAAAGCATTTTAAGCAGTTTTAAAGCATTTAAAATGCAAAGAATACAAAAGAGTGGTGAGTTAACCTCTTTAGTTCTTCTTTTCATTGAACTGAAGAAAAATTTAATTAACTGGCAAAAATATGGGAAAATCCATAACCATATATACCTTGAGCTTCTTTCTCATTAGACAATAAACAACACCAGCTGAGATGCTATTTAGACCAGATGGAGCTTAGTCTGAATGAGGAGTCAATTTTCTTAGGTGGCATGATAAACAGAGCAGTTAATTTTTGTACATGTGAAGATACATCTCCCAATCTTTGTCATGACTTGTTTCTCCACTCCTGGGATGAGAGTCCTTCTTAGGAAATCGTCAATACTTATTAAGAAAGAATTTCTTTATGTTGAGGTGAGAAGTGAGGGAGGAGAGAGGGAAAGAAAGAGAGAGCTAAATCAATTATACAAGGAGGCCATTAGACTGATTGGCTCTAATGCGCTGGCAGCCTACTTGAGTAAACAAACCAAAATCTAAGCTTGTAAATGTCTCAGGGCTGTAAAATCAAAACAATATGGACAACCAATCACAACTGCCAACTAGGCTTCAAGCTATAGCTAATCAATAATTTCCTTACTTTGCTTCTACCTTTTTGACGTAAAAATTCCTCCTGTACATAGAGAATTCCTAACCACTTCTGGTTTGGTGCTGCCCAATTCAAATTGACTTTTGCTGAAATAAAAAAACCTCAAAAATTTTTAACATGCTTCAGTTTCTTTTAACAGAAAGAAGGAAGGAAGGTAGATACAAAGGGAGGAAATCATTAAAAGGTTACAAAAACACTGATAGTTTGTTTCTTTCCCTCTCCTAAATAGAAAATAATTTTTACTTTGTGTCATTAACATCTGGAGGTCACCATTATTTAGTCAGTTTCATTTTCATGTTAATGGCTGTTATTTAAAAGTTTCAGGGAACTCAGAGTTTGGTGTCATCTGAGGTTAGGTTGAAATGTCTTAAAAGCACTAGTTTGTAAAGCTGCTACAATTTAAACTAATACCACTGGTTGGTTCATCTTATGCAAAAGAAATACAGATCTCCCTGAAACCTTCTATTTTTCTTTCCTGCCTACCTTCTGCTTAGGGAACTGAATAGAAACTTTAAAGCTTAAATTAAAAGAATCTTCTCTCATTCAATTTGGAGGTGGGAAATTGGAGATTGCTTCGACTGGAGAATTTTCAAAGGCTTGATACCTAAATGTATTCTTTGGGTGGATTTTTCCCGATGATGCGACATCATTTGAATACACTGAAGCCTCATCATTTACCAGGTTGGTAATAATTTGGATACAAAAATAAGTCTCCATAGGAATGCAGCTTGAACCAATAACAAGCAACAGTGCTTTCTTTGTGATAAATTGACACTAAAGCCCAATCCTGAAAATCTCTTATATTATTTAGAGGAGCAGTGATCAAAGACAGAAGAGAAGAAAGAGCTGGCAGCCTCGTATATTCTCCACTGATGCTGAGATAGTGTCAGTAATAGGTAATGCAGTTACTACCGGGGAGAGCTGGAGAGCAGCTTTAAACTTCACATTCATATATCTTCTGGAAAAGTCAGGGCAGGAGTGGAAAAAAAAAAAAAAAAGCACAGTATCTTCCTGAAGTTCTTTAAACCTAGCTATACAAATTGCTGCTCCCCAGTAGGATGAGGGCAAATATAAATTTAAGTAGAACAAAACAAAATAATTGGAATGTCACTGGAATGCTGATGGGAATGATAAGAAAATTCTAAGGGTTGGCTAATGAGGATGGTTTTAATCCAGAGAGAATCTAATCACTCTCTTTCCCAATTTATACAACACTGTTGTCAGGCTACTCTTCCTAAAGTTTGATTTTCTCCACATCACTTTTTGCTTAAAATTCCCTGTGCTTTCTCATGACTTTATAGACTCTAGTGTCACAGGTAGCTCCACCAATTTATTGGACACATTAAAAAAGTAATGACCAAATTTAAATCTCATCATATAAAAAGTTTATTTACTTATTTATTTTTATTTTAAAGATTTTATTTATTTATTCATGAGAGACAGAGAGAGAGAGAGAGGCAGAAAGAGAAGCAGGATCTATGTAGGGAGCCCGACGTGGGACTTGATCCCGGGGTCTCCAGGATCAGGCCCTGGGCTGAAGGGGGCGCTAAACCGCTGAGACACCCAGGCTGCCCTAAAAAGTTTATTGACAACAATCTATACTATAGCTTCCTAAAAATTTAAAACATTATAGCTCGTGTAACATATACCATTATAGCAGATCTTAATCATTATCAATAAAATATTAATTCATTTATATATTTGCATTTTAATTATGAAAATAAATATTTTCTTTGCAGATAGGACAAATGATTCTATGATCCAAACCTCCATAACACGTATTTGGCAGTGCTTACAAGTTAAACATATTCCCAGTTTATTCTTCTCTATATATTGCAGCTTAGTAATCATTTGAAGTGACTAGATCCATTCAATTATTTTTATAGTGTTGTTTCACTCATGTTCTTTTTTTCAGTTTTTCTTTTTTCAGTATTTTCTATTGATTTTACAACAAAGTTTCCATTTGGTTTTATAATCTATATGATCATATTCCAATATTTTGCTTCATGTTTTCTCAGTAGTCTTACAAAGGTTCCATTTATGTTTATGCTTCTTAGACATCAAAGCATTTAAGTAAATAAAAGTTCAGAAATGTATGCAATTTTATATCTCATATTCAGTTAAATTTAAATAAACTTGTATAAATAGTATAAGATCAGAGGAATCATTTTACAAATTGGAGTATAGACTCTACCATTTGTACTTATAACATTAGTCTTTTAATTAAAGGGCAGAGGCACATACATATATAAGTACATATGTATGTATCTGTATATATCTGTTGACATTAATTGATATATATTTTTCTTTTCCTCCTTCTTTTCTTCCTTTTTTCCTTCCAGTCAATTGCACTGAAAGTGTGAATTTCGGATGACTCATGACTTTTGAGTCTGTAAGCCACCTAGTCCAGCTTAATGCTAGTTAACTTTTCTATATAAACCTTCTACTTTAATTGGAGTGTGCTGTCTCATAACAAGACCGTCTTCCTGCTTCTCCACCTTGCCTATATTGTTTCTCCCATAGCAGTACCCAACTTTCTGTTTGCTCTTTCCAGAACTACCCAGTTTATCTTGGTCCCATCTGTCACACTTCAGTCTCATAGATGCCTTCTTTGATCTGAAATCATGTTATCCATCCCATTTTACATGTATTCAGAGTCATGCACATGTGCTTTGCTGGAGGCTTGGTTTGTTATGCAACTACTCATACCTTAATTTCCTGCCTCCCCAGCTATATTCTGAATCCTAAAAGGACAAAAATGTGGGGATTCCACTTTCATAGCACCAAGTAATAATTGGTAACTCATGGGGAGTAGCTGTTGTAGTAGTAGATGACTGATAGAATAGCAATAAATTTTCCAGGTTGTGTGTGGGCTAATCAAAGTTGTTAAGATTTATTTGTTTTTGATATTGTAGTTCTTTCTTTAAATGGAACAAATAAAAAGGAAGAAAAAGCAGAGGACTATTGCCTTTAACATCATGAGAATGTTCTAGGCCTTTGCTGGAGATATTCTACAGTCTTGAAGATTAATCCTTGTCACTGGCTGTTTTAATCATACCACCATCCTGGGTTTTATTTTCTTATGCTGAAAAGCTGAATAAGAACATAGTCCTTCCAGAATAGTAGCAGAATAGGCTAGGTAAATAGTATAACTTTTTTTTTTCTAGTTTTTAAAAATAAATATTTTATAACAGAAGATCTAGATTTACAAAAAAACGTGCAAAGATAGTATAGGGAGTTCCTATATGCTATACACCCAAGTTTTGCTTCTTATTAACCTCTTATATTAGTATGGTACATTTATTTCAACTAATGAACAAATGTAGATACATTTTTATTAACTAATGCATTATTTTCTATTCCGGGATACCATATAACATTTAGTAGTCATGCTCCCTTAGGTCCTTATTGGCTGTGATTGTTTCACAGACTTTCCTTATTTTTGATTCATGATAATTTTAAGGAACTGGTCATGTATTTTGTAGGCTGTCCCTCAACTGGGACTTATCTGTTGTTCTGATTAGATTGGTGTTACGTGCTTTGGGAGGAAGACCACAGAGATTAATGTAATTTTTATCATGTCATATCAAGCGTACATATTATTAACATAACATCATTGTTGATAACGTTGATCACCTGACTGAGATAGTTTTTGTCAGGTTTTTCCACTGTAAAGTTAGGGTATAATTTTTCAAAGAGGAAGGAGAATTGAAGGATGGAAAAGACCACAAGAGATTAACTTGACGATTTATTTCGGGCTCTTTGGTTAAGGCATATAGCCACTTTCCTACCTAATTTTGAGAATGTACAAATGATTTCCTGCTTCCCTAGTTTGATATTCATTGTCGATTTGAGCTCCCTTATTGTTTTTGAACACCCCCTATTACCTGCTGTGAATATAGAATTGCCTTCTCAGCAATAAGTAGGCCCTCCAGGGTTATAGTCCTGAGAATATAGGAGAGATTGCAGCACCCTCAGAAAGCAGGCAAAGAACCTTCTGAAGCTACTGCTCTCTGGGTAGAGCAACTTAGAAAATGACTGGGTGACAACAGCCTTGAAAATAGAAGTTTTCTTTAGTTAGGATGGTGCTAATAGTAGGAAAGTTCTGGTTGCTTTATTTTGTTTTGTTTTGGATAAGTATTTTGGGCACCAGAGATATTGAAAAGGTGTTTGAGGGAGCTCCGTCACAGTAGCTAGGTCACAGTAGCTGAAAAGGACAGCAAGAACTGTAACTCTGTGTTGATAGTTTCTATGCCCCCCAGGTTCCCCGGTGTCCTCTTTGTGGGCTTTGAATGAAGCAGAACATTGTTTTCCAAAAATACTCCCACTTATATTATGATCATCATTGCCATTACCATTATTATTGCTATTCTCTGAATCACCCATCAGAGCAAACTTTCACATATTGACAGTGCCTGAGTATAAGCACTTTAGTTACTTTTTCAAAACAAGTGTCTGCAGGGTCATCCAGTCTTTGGAGCTTCATAGACAGGCCCTCCAATTATAGACAATGTTCTGAAATTACCTTTGTGTTCCATTCACAAATCACACAGATGCATTTTTTCTCATTAAATGCAATTCCATGATGAGAGCAAGGCAAAGGGGGACATATATATTATTCCACAGAAGGTAAAATGATACTCAGAATGTCCTGATTCACTAGACGAGAAGTTAGGGTATTCTGGGAGCAGATATATTCCATGGAAGGCCAAGGTATTTCTGTACACTCAAAAGTTTCAAATCAGGTGTTTATTGCCTAAAACATGTCTGAGAAAATTAATGAGGTAAGTTATTACCTACCCTGTCTGCAATTTTTCCATTACCAGCTATAAAAGCGGGTAGCAATCTCACTCTTCCTTGAAGGCATCATTCATTATAAATTACTTGCTTTCAATCATGAGAGGAATACAATGAAAAGGAAAGTACCAAAGAAGGTCTTCACTGTGCTTTGTTAGGAGACAAAATAGGAGCATTGAGCATTCATATTATTGTCAAACTTCCCCGAATGAGATATTTTGAATTCAAATGATTAGTTGGTAACTGGATCCTTGGTATTATCTGAAACCAGACTGGTTTCTTTCTTATATTTTAAAAACTAATAAGAGCCGGAGGCATATTCTCCTATCTAAAGCAGTAACTCATGTTAGGATAGGATTGGAGAAGTATTTTCATTTGTATTTTGGCTAAGTCCTACCTTTGTTACAACCAAGTGTTATTGAAGATGAAAACTATGAGTCGGGAGAAAGTGTTCTCTATAGTTAACTCTGCTCCTGACTTGTCAGAGAGAACCAAAAGAGAGATTTATATTCCCTAGTATCATGCTTGGTTATGATTCCAGATTTCTCTTACAGTGGGCAAAAATCATTCTCTGTTCATGGCTGTCTGTGATCAAGAAGGGGTCTTCAAGATGGCCAATCTATAACCTTGATTGCCATGACCAATCATGTAGATACCTCAACTTTGATCCAAATACATTTGTATGTACAGATGAACTTTGCTACATGATTGTCAGATTTCTTCCTTATCTTGTGCTATTTAAATCCAGACTTAAACTTCTATATTACATTTAGGAATACACAACTGCTTTACATAGGACTCTTAGGTAAAATAGGCAAGACTTTGAGACCAACATTCAGTCCTATGGCGGCAACAAACTTGCGAAGATCATGGAGCACAGAAGTTCCTCAGGATATTGCCTGTGATGAGATGTGAAATACTAATAATTTAATATTGAAATTAGGGAGAAGAAATAAAGATACTCAAAGAGCTTATCAAAATTAAGTGCAGGACTAATTAAGGCCAACTTGACTGCTATTATTTCCTCTTACACTGAATATAACCTCCCACAGGCAGTAGGGTTGCCTGATGAATGTTCTCCTTAGGAAATGTGTGGTCATGTCTGATAAGCATAGGCAGCACAACATCATTTATTTTTATCAAAGCTCCCCAGGCAGGAGAAATTGATAGAGATTACCATTTAATCTGTAAGAACCAGTATCTTTATTCAGCAGTACTTATAATTTATGTACTTGAATATTTTGCTGTACTTAAAACCTTGAAATCTCCAAATATAAAAATTGCTGCTAGTTTTCTAAAGGTACTAGTGGTAGTAACAACTTACTCTTAAATCGATCTCCACTTTGGAACTGAATTCTTTATCCTAGTGACTAGAATACATTATATCTCTGCACCAGTAGTGCTTCGTGAAGGATTAAAATATTGTAATTAACACTGTTTCTCTTTCTGGTTCATTTTCTCATTCAACAAACTATCAGATTCTTTGCACCATACATTCTGCCAGAACTGGAGGTTATATAGCTTTTATTAGCTTAAGGTAGGCTTCACTCCAATAACAAAGAACTGCCAAAAATCTTTGATGCCTTTAATGACCAAGGCTTATTTGTTGCTTGCATATGTTTTGAAAACTTGCTTAGATTCTGCTCCATGTCTATCTACATTTTGTAATTTAAACTGAAGGAGCAGTCCCCATCTACTCATGCCGGGCTCATTCTAGTCAAAAAATTGCATGGGCAGAATCATGGGGAGAGCTTTTAAAATTTCTGCTTGGAAGTGCATATGTTACATTGATCAACATTTCATTGGCCAAATTAAGTCACATCTACAAGCCAATTGTCAGTGAGGTGGAAAGAATAATCCTTCTGTTAAGAGGTCCTGGAAGTGAGGGCCAGGGAATATTTTTGACAATAAGACAATTTACAACACTACCCTAGGGAGCTTACTGTCTAGATGGAAAGTTATGATACAAAAGTGCTACAGGGCATGCAACAAGCAGAGTGCCATATTAGCATCTAGGTTCTTCATCTTTCTCCCTATTAAGCATTTCAAATAAGTGCTTTTTTGGTAAATGTTTCTGTTTTTCTCATACTGAGTTAAGGCAGACATTTGGTAAAATAAAACCAATTGAAGCCAGGTTTCATGGTAAAAACATAGCATTTAGAAATGTGGAACAGACGACTAGTGATTATCCATTTCCAGGCCATATTGACTTAGTATCCAATCCAACTGATTGTGCAGATATTGGCCATCAGGATCATAGAATGAAAAAGCTCTGATCTAATGGAAAAATTACTAATTCAATAGTCACATATCAATTAGGCCTCTTGGTCATTCAATAATGATATATGTCCTTAAAAAAACAAGTGAAAAAGGGCAAAGAAGTAGAAGCATATTAAAATTCTCATGAGATCTCTCCCAGATCCTCATTAGTCCAGACCTGGTTTGCTTTGGGCTTAGGCCTTTGTAGAAGTCCCTCCAATTCCAGATGGATGCATACCATACACTCAAGTCTAAACCTCATTTGAGAATTCTCATGCAATTTCATTTAATATGAAATGCCTCTAACATCTAATAATATTTGATAATATTCAGTTGCCCAAAGGGGCTGATTGTTAACTTGTCAGACAACTTGTGATTCAGTTTAGTCATCCTTAGAATTTATATTGTCAGTAAGTGTATCATATAAATAATTCAACTGCTAACGATAGAATCTGTGAAAATGGTGGAATTTGCAAAACTTTCATTATCATGTTTAACATTTGATGAGCTCTTAAAACTGAATACAAAGTACAAAGATTCATAGCTTAATGAAAGCTATTTTTAAAAATAAGTATAATATAGTGCTTTGCTTGAAACTAAAATTACAGTGAAATTCACATTTGTTCTAGGAGAGGAAACGGAAAGACTATTTTGATAAATTAGACAGATTAAATAGATTTAAGAAGTAATAGTATGTAGGGGGACCCTGGATTGTAAATAAAGTAACAGTGAACTCCAAGACAAGGTCATGAATTACAGTCAGCTCTTCCTTCAGTGAAATGTACCGTCAGAGCATATAACTTGCTGAGCCCAAGTATTTCTAATTTTGAAACTGATTTGGATCAAGTGCTGGTAAACTTGTAGAAAATCATATTCCTTTCTTCCTTCCCTCATTGATTTAAATATAATCATTGAACCGTTAAATGTTTCAAGCACAAAAGTAGGCAATAGATAATGTGTTAATGAATAAGACAATCATGGTCCCTGCTCTCAGTAGCTTGGAATCAACTAATGGAGACAAAATAAACACATTGTTGCAGTGGGTACCATGAGAGAAATAAAGCCCCGATATCTAGAAATCTATGTAGGTAGTAAGGAATGTCTTCTTGGAGGAAGGAAGACCTGTCTGTTGCCTAAATCTAAAGAATGAGAATTGGAAACAGAGAGCTATAGGTGGAGAAAAGAGCTCCAGCCATGTAAAGGATTTGGATTTTATTCAAGTGCAATGGAAAGTCATGGATGAGTTTATAGGCAAGGAAGTGAGAGGAGGTAATTTATGTTTAAAACTGTTGGCCTGGCTGTTTTAGGAAGAATGGATTTTAAAAAGGGAATTGTACCCATCCAGACAAGACATGATGGGGCATTGGACTAGAAAGAGTAAGAGTAGAGATCAAGGCAGGTAAATGGATTGGATTTTAAATAAATTTAGGAGGAAGACGTGTCCATATTTGATGATAGTTGAATGTACAGAATGATGCAGAGTGATTCTTAGTCTTTTGCCTTAAACAACAGGATAGTGGTGCCATGTAAAAATATAAGTCTGGGGAAGAAATTGGTGGGATAGTAGGTAGCAATCAAGAAATCCATTTCAACCTGCTTGGCAGAAATGATCATGAGCTTTCCAGTTTGGAGATGTCAAGGTGTAGTTGCATGTTTGAATATGGAGCCCAGAAGCAGTTTTGGGCTGAAGATAAAACATGATATTGAAAGCCATAGAAATAGATGAGATCATGCTGAAAAAAACACAAAAACCTATTGTGAGAGGTATAGAGAGTCTGGGACCAAATACTGGAGTCATCGGGAAAACAAACAAAAAACTGAGAGGGTGAGGTCGAAACAGAGATAAACCAGGAGAGAGAGTACTGTCTTAGAATCTTCAGGAAGACAGTATTTCAGGAAGGAGAGTAGGGGCAACTACCACACTGAATATTGATGAGAAACAGATGAAGTTAGAAGAGAGAAGAAGCCTTCTTAGCAGCATAGACATCATTGGTAACCTTGGAATAAATAGCATTTCAGTGGAGTGGGGAAGGGGGGGACATAGCCCAAACTGGAGTGGAAGGGGTGAATGTGAAGCGAGGCAGTGGAGACAGCAGGTATAAACAATTTTTGAAAATTCATTCTGTAGAAAGGAATAGAAAAAGGGGATATCTGAGGGGAATATGAGATGTTAGAAAGATTCTTCTTGAATAGTAGATATGCATGTTCATTGCTGATGGGAAAGGCAAGGCAGAGGAAGAATTTGATGATGTAGCTAAGAAAGGGATGCAAAGCCTTTGGAAGGCTAGAGCAGGTAGGAAGCTTGAGCCTCAACAGATGGAGGACATTTCTTTAATAATAGGGAATGAGGTAGAGATAGACATAGATGCAGGGAAATGGAAAATGAGAACATTTAGATTCTATCATTGAAATATGATGCATAATCATGGCAGAGGTAGGGCAACTGTAGGGCAGGAAATCTGAGAGAAGAGAAACTTCTAGTGACTGTAGGAAGCTTTAGGAAGAAGCATTTATACATAAGTATTTCTAGCGTTTGGTAGAGGCTCAATACATGTTGTTGAATAGATAGATGAAAGCATGACATTTTAGTTACAAGAACAGGCTCACAATTCTCAGAAAACTTAGACAAAATTGTGCATATAGAAGATTTAGTTCAAAACCACATTTTGGGGATGCGTGGGCGGCTCAGCAGTTAAGCATGTGCCCTTCGTCTCCGGGCATGATTCTGGAGTCCCAGAATCTAGTCCCACATCCACATTTTTTTTTTTTTTTGAGTAAAAGGAGTGAGTGGGCATACATAAGATTATTAGACACCCATTAACCAGTACTTCCAGGCATGATACGGAATGTTCCCATCACCCTAGAAAGTTCCTTCATGCACTTTTCCAATGATCCTTGAGCCCTGGTAGCTCAGTGGTTTAACGCCGCCTTCAGCCCAGGGCTGATCCTGAAGACTTGGGATCGAGTCCCACGTCAGGCTCCCTGCATGGAGCCTGCTTCTCCCTCTGCCTGTGTCTCTGCCTCTGTGTGTGTGTGTCTCTAATGAATAAATAAATAAAGTCTTTTAAAAAAAGATTCAAAACCACATTTTGTAAAAACCTCTTAAAGGTTCAACCAGAACTATACTTGCCAAGTTGCCCCAGCCATGGTGTAGAGAATATATTTTCAAGACCCTAGTGTACAAGAAAATTACATATCTTCTCATCACACAAACCCTCTAATTTGTGTGAAAAAAAAAAAAAGCTGGTGAAGTGTGAAGTTAAAAAAAAACAACAAACAACCCACAGGAAGTTTTGGATATTAGCACATCAGCAATGCCAAAATTACATGCAGTTAACCATTTCTGACCCTATTACATATGGACAAATGAGATGTTTATAACACTTATCATCCTCTATTTTTAAAATATATTTTTCTGTTATCATCATTAAAAAACTCCATTTACTGGTTCTACTTGAGACTGTTCTCCAAAACCATTTCCTAACACTGAGTAAAAATGTTCTAAACCTCCTGGTAAGCCTCAGAGTATTGATTATCTTCTAATCTAGTTTTGACTTGGCCTTGAAACTTCAGCCATAAAAGATTTAAAAGATTTTGCCCTTCACTAAAAGCTATCATCTGTAATCCTAGCACTCGCCCATTTCAGAATCCAGATGACTGAATGTCACATTCGGTTACCTTTATAAACCCCCAAATCAAAGCTTCTAATATCAACACTTGCCTTACTCATCACTCTTGCTTCTCAGCTCCCAATTTATTGATAATTCTTTACCACCCCTTGCCACTTACTGTCTGCAGGGCTTGAATGGTCAGAGCAGCTACGCAGGCTGCTGGACTCAAACAGCTTTAAAAGTTCCACAAATTTCATACAGAAAATGGGAAAACATAAAAACCATGCATGTCAAAATGTCATCCCATGTTGACAGTAAATCACTTAGGTAACATTTAGTTTGTCTTTGGTGTGCTATCCAGAACCACTAGCAGCTGTCGTGTGTATGCCTGTGTGTGTGCAGACACGTGTGTTTCAAAGTAATTTCTTAAGCCCTTAGAAAATGCTGCAGTTTTTGCCTCCATTCGTCTTTTTTAACCTTTTACAAATAGCCAAAATAATGTATGGATGTGCGATTTCACTGTCCTTTTCTCTCAAATGCAGGCAATAAAAGTTGATTTGCACTAACAAGCTAAAAGCTCTGAGTGCTACCAGACTGTGATGCATTCCAGGAGGGAGGGTACCTTTCAGATCCTATGATGGTAGAAAGCCTCTTCACAAACAACACTGCAAAGATTTAGAATCCAAGGCTAGGATCCAATCTATTGTTCAGAAGTCAGCCAGTATGGAAGAAAAGATCAACTGAAAATTGGTCAGAATAGAGACAATCTCCTGCTCTGGTTGCTTTTGATTTCAGCATAGTCCACAGGTAGTATAGCTGATGCAAATTAAGCCTTTCCTCCTCTCTTCAGTATTGCTCTGCAAGGCTGCTGGTTATGGTAGCATTAGCAATATGGCATAAAAATGTTTGTGAGGAAATATATGTGGCAAGTATATATATGCGAGCAATATCCCATGTTTATGCCACTAGCTGGCAGTTGAAATTTCCATTAGTTACAAAGTAGAAAATATAGTAAAAAATATGTTAAAAATGAAAATATTCATCTGATAATACGCATCTACCTTTTCCATTTTACATTTCATTGGCAAAGGTACTAAATTTGAAAAGATGTTAATTTGAAAAGCTATTACTGTGGTCCTGCATAGAATTTACAGGCTAGAAACAGCACTGCCATTTTGCTAAGGTAGATTTAGCCTCAAATAAGTATATATAGTGTTTCTTAAAAGGTGAAAGTATAACCGGATAGTTTCAAACCTCAACCAATATACAGAATACACATATAACCACTATGATTGTGCTGTTTAGGCAAACAAAAAGATGTCTCAGGAAAGGATGGAGCTCCCACAAGGAAAGAAATGTATCTAGAAAAAATGAACATAGTTCATAATGACATTTTTGCATTTGGCTTTTCTCCCATCAAACAAAAGCAGCAAAATACAAGTGGAATATCACAATGAGTTTGGAAAAAAATATATCAAACTATAAAGTTACTTCATTTATTTATGGGCAGGAGTAGAGTGGTAGTGGTCTAAGAGCTTGGTCTTTGAAACCAAATACTGTCCATGTTCAAATACAAGCCATCGCTTACATCTTGTGCAATTTTGGGTAATTTATTTAACTTTGTGATGTCTCATCCTCCTTTTCTGTGTCTATATATTATACATATGCTATATATATATATATATATATATCCCCTTCATGGAATTGTGAGGATTACATGATTTATGTCTGTAGACTTCTGGCTGGCACATCTTTAGCATTCAATAAATGTTAGATATTATTAAGTAATTGCAAATATATAATAAAAAAGAATAGCACATATGGCTTTGAGAATTTTTAACTCCACAAATAAATATCAGGTTTTCATGATTGGTAAGCACTTAGTAATAGTAACAGTAGTAGAGGGGGAGGAGTGGGAGTTCTGGGTAGAGTAGTGGGATTGGCAAAGCCTTAATGTTGAGGTAGAGATTTGTTTGTAGAGATTTCTTGGAAACTGCTTCCTGAAACAACACCTGTAATGACTTAGGAACCATAATTTGGCAGAGGGAGATGTTGAACAGTAATGTGGTTGCAACCGAGAACTCAGCCATCTCAGATTGCTCTCTGAAATTGCAAAGGCCCTTGAAAAATATCTCAGACTGCCTCATATTGAGGCAGGGGACTGGGGGACTTTTTCCTCATTTCCCATTAGTCAGTGAGTGGCTGCAGGGTGCTCCTGGAGAGGGGCATCATCCTGGGCATGACAGCTCTCCTCGACCTTAGCAACTGTAGGGGAGAGGAAGTTCTGGGGGGCACACACTGCAGCTTTGACTACAGTTCACTGTCTATGTTGCTCAGATCCTGTTGCTTTATATAAATTCAAAAATCTAGGAGCAACCCTTCTAGGATTCTGGTTGAGGGAAAACTTAAAAAAAAAAAAAAAAGTAGTACAGTTCCTGTCATAAAAAAAAAAAAAAAAAGTAGTACAGTTCCTGTCATAACAATTGGTCTTGGCGCTATGAGTGATATTCATCAGCCTTCCTATTCTATTCTAGATTCCTGATACCCTTGGCTAGCAACTCTTGTAATATAAATATATTAGATCTACATACATTAGATCACAAGAGTATATTACTTATACTTACTATGGTGGTATAATCCTGCTCTCAACCCTCAGGTTCTGAGGATTGGTCATCATACTTTTCAGACTGTGGCTACTGTACTTGTCCATTTAAAATTAAAATTGTGCAGAAGAGTATCAATCACCCAGGTATAAATAGTTTTCTCTTCTCTGCTAGGAACATGGTTTCTTTCCTGCCTGCTGGCCTCTTGGTACAATGAACCTAAAGGAATTGTTGGCAGAATAGTTTTAATCTTAATAGGACTTTGGCAACATTCCCTAGTAAAAGTACCTCCACCCCCCCGCACCCACCCTCCACCTCCCTGCCCCTAGGATCTCCGGTCCTTCTCAGCTTAGAATTGCAGGGATATCCCTAGGAGTAATGATTAGTGAAGTCTTTACCTCCTTGTATCTAATATTCCAATTTTTCTCTTTTCAGACCTGTTACCAATCTCATGAGGAAAATTAAAATTAGGACTGGCTTTACAGAATTGCTCTAAATTAAAGTAAGTTTCCTGAGCTTTTGTCCTCCAACATTAACCAGTTGTCTTATCACTTAAATGAGTCAAAAAATAGTTTGATTATCAAAGGATTTATAAAGATTCTGAGAAAACTGATGTTATCCTGGAATATTTTCTTAAAAATATTTTCTTGTGATCACCTTGCGTTTAATTGATTCTTTGCTCAAAATACAAATGTATAATTGCAATGTAAACTTCGATGTTGTAAAATTAAAATAATCTTATTTAAGAATTCCTAGCTCAAAATTAAAGTCCCCAAGATCTGCTTTAACACAGTTTACTGAATTTTTTTAAATGAATTTTGCTTACATATCAATGACTTCCCATTATGATTCTATACATAGAAGTGGACACAGATGTCACAGGTGTGAATTTTATTTTTTCTGTAATTTTAGTTCTCTAGTCTTCCTCTATTATAGAATGAGTGAAAAGTTTATTCAGATTTTATTCTTAGAAAAAAAGTTTAAGCAAGTCTAAGTAAGCTACAAGTCCATTAAAAGTAATAGAAGGAGATAGAGATCAGCTCTAAGTAAATCCTGTGCAAAGGAATTTATCTTTCAAGCATTCACCTCTTCTGGAAGATAAGAAAGGATTTCTTAACCAATTAATTGAGACTCTTAACTAAATGTCATGGCAAACAAATTCAAATTTTACAACATGAAGCCGTTTCTTATTGCAAACTTGGCAAGAACACTGTAAACTTGTATAAAGTGATGATATAGCACTTCCAGGATCCCTGCTGTGCTTCCTGATTAACAGATTTAAATCTATGGCTTATTGGAGAAAACAATGACTGGGAATCAAAACAGCTACTGATTTAGATTCTAGAGTAGCTACTCCCCAGCCTTCAAATGAAAGATGAGACTGGTATTTGACTTTATGACATCATTATGGCACAGTAGATTGACAATAAGGGGCCAAGAATTTGTCCTGAGTTTTTCTTGGAAATGATGGGGCAAACCTGAAATGAGGATAGCAACATCTTGGAAGGAATCCGGGATTTACTTCATTTGTTATTCAAACTCCACTCAGTTATTAACTGGCTTCGGTTATCAGCATACATATCTGCTTAGACCTCTAGATGTTAAGCTCTTAGAGAGAAGGAGTCATTTATTTATCTGTTTCCACACAGGGACTAGTAACATGCTTCACACATAGCCACCATTCATTTATTTGATAAAAATAGCATTTTGATTTTATATGGTAAATTTTGGCCACAGCATTTTTTAATCCACTAAAAAACCTGTATATTTCAGTTAGTCAAAATCATATTTATTGAACATTGACCATGTAGTCACTATACTTAATGTGTGTATATGTGTCTCTGTGTATGTGAATTCTCAGAGCTTTTTTTAAATTTTTAAATTATTTTTTAAAATTTATTTATGAGAGACAGAGGGAAGGGGGGGGGGCGGAGAGAGAGAGGCAGAGACACAGGCAGAGGTAGAAGCAGGCTCCACGCTGGGAACCTGACATGGGACTCCATCCCCGGGTCTCCAGGATCACACCCTGGGCTGAAGGCAGTGCTAAACCACTGAGCCACTCAGGCTGTGCTCTCAGAGCTTTTTAAGTGAATAAACATGCAAAACAAATTCAAGGAGAGTTCATTATAGGCTGAATTTGTCAATGGATGCTCAATGGAAAAGGCAGAACTTGAGCTCCCCTCAGGGGGTAGAGAAAGATAGCAGCATTCTCCATATTTGGATAGGGACAATCTCACAGTAAAAGAACTTTGCTTTGATAAGGAGCTCATGTACAAAGTGTTCCCACTGTCATCCTCTGTAAACAGCTTGGTCCCCAAGGCACTGAAGGAGAGTTTTGACTAATTGTGGCTTCCAGGAAAATTGGTAAGTTGGGTTCAGACTGATATTTGCTTATAACTGGAATCATCCCCAGGATTTTAAACATTACAAGATGTATGTGAAACCAAGGGAATCTGGGTAGTTGAATGAGGAACTCAGCTGTCCCTAAGTAGTTCATGCCAATATGAGAGTACAAAAACAATGATTATGTGGCTGCCGTTACTACTGTTACTACTAAACTTGATGAGTTTATATGTTGTTTTAATAGTGATTTTCATTGCCCAGCATCCAACTTAATAACTTCATTTTCTGGGTGGACATGACTCCTGTTGCTGCTGGCTATTGTGGTCCACATGAAAAATGAACATGGTTGGTTGAGTCTCAATTCTAACACTTTGGACAAAAAGCTGTCATGGACCTGTTACAACAAATTTTAGGTCCTGAAGTCTGATTTACTTCTAATTACTTAAATCTGTCAGTATGTATAAGGTGTAGGAAAGACAGGAAGGGATATAGAACTGAATCTATTGGATAAGCTTCATCCTAGGTTTCTGTAATATCTGCCCTAAGGGGCAAATTGTGAGGATCTTTTCATTATGGGTATTTTAAACTATATGTAAACATAGACTATTAAAAACGTGTCCTCATGTGCCCATCAAAAACTTCAGTAACCATTGTTACTTGGCCTATTTCATCTGCATACCCACCCACTCTCTCTTTCTAACTCAAAGATTATTTTAAAGCAAAGCAAATTACAGACATCAAATCATTTCATCTGTAAATACTTTAGTATTTATCTCTAAACCATTAGAATTCTTGTTTACGTAACAATAATACCATGGTATGATTTTAAAGATCACAGTCAAACCTCCTCTATCCTTAACCTGTTTACCAATGTCTGAAATTCTACAAACTTTTAAAGTTTTTTGTTGGAAGATAAAAACCAACACCCCATTAGAATTGTTACAACAAAACCTTTCCAGTTATGATTTATGAAAAACAAGGTACCTGAATTTGTGAGACAACAATGGGCCATTTTTGCAATTATATCTAGAATAGGCAGGCACAGTCATCTAAGAAAGTTTAGAAATCATGACAAATACCCCAAGATCCTAAGATTATTTGCTATCTGAGTATATAATAATAGTCACAAATGTGCCAGATCAGAGAACGGTAGGATTCCAAGCCTGGTCTCCAAAGGCTACCATCATCTGGCTCTATCTTACCTTCTATGCCTTTCTTGGATAACTTTCCTGTGACTAACTAATCCTCTGTAACCTTGCCTGGTAAGTGTATCACCCAAGAATGTTTCTCCTTTCTAGTCATCCCTGCTCAACCACTCCTGTACCCCACTCCCATGTGAAATGTGTTGGATTTCTCTAACATAGCTAAGAAAATAAAACTGATGGATACAGTTATGTTGTGTATTAAAACAGACTAAATTTCAATTCTTACTTTGAGTGCAACATGATTATTACTAGTTGTACTAGGGTTTGGAATTCTGAAAATTTCTACCAAACTCAATGGCTTCCTCAAGATTTCTTGAGTTCACTTCCAGCGTGTACTGATGACTTACCTTGAAGGAAATAAACTAGAAGACATGCAAATTATTAGTCAGCAGCTGCCTGAAGAGTACTATGGAAGATGAAATTTGAAGTTCCTGTGCCAAGCTGAGCAGCCCATCCATCCTGATGAGTTAAGAGAAAAGTCACTCTTAATTTTTATAGGGCGGATTTTGACTGCTCTTCGTGCAAAAATTTTTCATCTACTGCAGGAGGGAGAGACTGTGGCGATGAAACTTATGAGCTATTGGCATGTGGAAGATGGAGAATTTTGACAAAAACTTTATTCCTGCAGTTCACTAATGCCCCTATTACAATCAGGACTCCACATGGGGCAAAGAAGGGGATGAAAATTATGACCTATCATGGTTTGGTGAAAGGAGCGCTGATAGGATAATTAGAAGATAACTTATAATTGATTTGTAACAAGGTACCAAGTTAGAGAGCTGATTGCATGTAAATCTCTGCTTGTAGTGATTTCTTGTTATATAGGATATAAGAATTATTGATATTAATTTATAAAACATTGGGTATAATAGAAAGTCCTAGAAGGAATAAGTAAAAGTGGGCAGCGTTCTAGAGGGCTGTAGCACTCTTCCACCTCTAGCAAATGATTTACTACCTGATGCCCCATGAGAAGCGATGGTGGGGGGCAAAGAGGCCACAATAAGTTGCCCCAGGCACCAGCCAGGGGAACTCAGTTGCCTACTCCTGTGTCTGCACCCTTATGCAATGAATAATAGCTGCATACTTTGTTGCATTGAAGACAAATGTTAGTCACAGATGAGTAGCCTAATTGTGATTTCAAGTAGTATAAAATTGAACAGGCACTCATTTGGCATTTAACTTATATTTTGCATTATCTAATGGGTGTATATTCTTTTTCCTTAACTAGATTGTAAACCCCACTGAAAAAACAAACTCCCCATTTTGCTGTTCTCAATGCACAACTCATTGCTCCAGGCAAAATAGTCAATACGGTTTTCAGTTGCCATTGCAGATAATAGTCTAAGTAAACACTGATTCTGAGTGCTAAAATTTTTGCAAAGCTTGTTCTTGAGGAAAAACGTGGTTTAACCTGATAAATCCCCTTGTGACACATAATCACAAATAGAAGTAAAATAGATTTCTAGATGAATAAGAAAACTCATTTAAAATGCCTAATGTGAAAAAAAAAATGCCTAATGTGAATAATGGAATATTAAGTCTTTCACTTTCTCTACTGTGATTCACGATATTTTGGATCTATTCTAAGTTATCACAAGTTAGCACTACACTAAACTTTTTCTGGAGGTTGTAATCTTAGATTATCTCACAGCTGTTTAGAATTGGCAGCCCAAAAGTCTGGAATATAATTCAAGTCTTGTACCATCTTTTACTACTCCTAGTCTTTCTGCAACTTATTCTTGAGCTAATTGAGAAAATAAGAAAGCTACATCATTAAGCCTTTTTCGCCCAAAGTAACATATAATGAATTATGTCTCTAATTTTTGGAAGGATAATAACTTTTGCATTTCCCATGAAACTTCTATGGAGGATGTCGTAGATCATGTCATTCAATGTCTGCAGAACAGTACCCTAAAATCAGACACATCATTCAAAGTTGAGGCTAAAAAGAACTTTTTTACCTAGAAAATTATAAAAGCCAGAAATTATACACTTTCTACTTTTGTGCATAATTCTTTCCTTGACTGGGATACTGGGAAGCTTACATGGTTTTTATGTTCAATCCTAAAAACCATACTGAGCTTTGTTATTGGTTCATGTGTTTTCTCTTTTGAGCTATGTTTATTCTTTAATTTGTGCTTTTCTATTTTTATATTTTTCATTTTCAAGTCCTTTTTGAAAGGATGTGGTATACAAATATATTTTAACTGAAGTCACACTTAGCATTAAATGGGCAGCCAATATTCTGTGAAGGCTGCACTCGTAACTATGTAAGCAACAGAGTGGCATTTACCTTGCCTGAACTACACTGGATAGGCCTGTGAAAGAATTGGATGATAAGCTATTTAAGAAAGTTCACCTAAGCAAGCTAGAAGGGAGTTGTCTATGGGGCAAATAGAGTAAATGTGTTAAGAAAATGCTGAACTTACTTGACTTAGCATGATACCTGTAACATCCATCCATGTTGTCTTAAATGGCAGGATTTCCTTCTTCTTCCTCTTCCTTTCCTCCTCCTCCTCCTTCTTATCTAAATAATATCCCATTTTATGTTTTCATACATACATACATACATACTCATTTTCTTTATTCGGTGATGGGCACTTTGGTTGTTTCCATGTTACAGCTATTGTTGGTAATGCCAAAATGAAGGTGGGAGCGCAGATGTCTATTTGAGATACTGATTTCCTCTCCTTTGTATAGGTGCCCAAAATTGGATTACCAGATATACTATAGCTCTATTTTTAACTTTTTGAGGAACCTCCATACTGTTTTTCATAGTGGCTACACCAATTTACATTACCACCAACAGCGTGGGTTCCCTTTTATCTACACCCTCACCAGTGTTTATCTCTTATCTTTTTGATATGAGCCATTCTAATAGGTGTGAGATGATATCTCATTTTGGTTTTGATTTGTATTTCTCTGATGATGAGTGCTACTGAGCACCTTTTCATGTACTTGTTGGATATGTGTATCAAATCATCACATTGCACACCTTAAACTTACACACAGTTATATCTGTATTATATCTCAATAAAGCTGGGTGGGGGGTGGGGCAGAAGAAAATGCTGAACCTCTCAGAGCTGCTGGATGAAGGAAAATAGCTGAAAGAGATCTTGAAGATTAAAAGTTATATAAGAAAATATGGCTTGCTCAAGAGGGCCAGGCAGCTAGTACAGCGCTGTGAGTGGAAAAGGTCTTTTGAATACCAACATGGTTTTCTATGACTTATTCCTGGATGACTTTTGAACATTTTTTAAAGATTTATTTATTTATTAGAGAGAGAGAGAGAGAGAGAGAGAGAGAGAACAAGCACATGAGCAAGAGGGGCAGAGTGAGAGAGAGATAGAGTCGCAAGCTGACTCCATACTGAGCATGGAGCCTGACTTTGGGCTTGATTTCAGGACACTGAGATCATGACCTGAGCTGAAACCAAGAGTCCAATGCTTAACTGACTGAACCATTCAGGCACCCCTGACCTTGGAACATCTTGTGACTTCATAGGCAATGTTCCCTGAAGGGCTAGGCCAAGACAGCTAGAGGGAAGTTCAAGATTTGCTGTAGTCAAGGATCACCTGTTTGTAGTCGTAGATAGAACAGAAAGCATCAGGCTTCATTATTTTGGGGTCAGGGACCTGAAAAATAATTGCTCTTTCCTCATGTTCAGTGACATCTCTGGGTACCCCATAATGTGAGTGTCAAAATGAACCATGGATCATACTTACTTGCCATCATTTTGAGGCATACCAAGATGGTCATGACAATTTATCATCCAGACAAGTTTGGACAGGAGAGCCCAAATCCAAGACTGATGCTTGGTCAGATGGGAAAGGGCTGGAAAGGGCAGTCTGGAGGAGTCAGTACAGAAAAACAAGGTTTGTGGTTGTCAAGGACAGAATTTTGGAAGACAGAACTAGAGGCTAATTTTTAGTGTAAGTGGATGTCTGATCTTAGGGAAGAAACTTTTCTATTTTTAAAATAAATTTTCATTTTTGGAGCAGTTTTAGGTGTATAGGATATTGTGCAGAAAAGATAGAGCTCCCAAAAACTCCTTGCTCCCAGTTTCTCCTATTGTCAACATGTTACACTAATGTGGTATATTTGTACACTTGGTAAACTGATATTGATATTATTAACTAATGACCAAAGTTTATATGTGGATTCACTCTTTGTCTTATACAGTTCTCTGGGTTTTGGTCAAAGGCATAATCTCACGTATCTACCATTTCAGTGTTGTAGAGTTTCACAGCACTAAAATGCCCCATAACCAACCTATTCACCCCTTGCCATGGCCTCCTTAACTCCTGGCAACACTGATCTTTTTACTGTTTCTACAGTTTTGCCTTTTGTACAATGTCTTATATAATTGAAATCATACAGTTTTTTCAGACTGATTTCTTTTACTTAGCAAGTTTTCTCCATGTCTTTCAAGAGTTTGATAGCTTTTTTAAAATTCCTGAATAATACTTTTCATATGGGTATATGAGTTTATCCATTTCCTTTTGAAGGACACCTTGGTTATCTCCAATTTTTGGCAATTATGAATAAAGCTGCTGTAAACATTTGAGTACAGGTTTCATTTAGACATAAAGTTTTCAGTTCATCTGAGTGAACATCCTTTTGCTGCATCTTTTGATATGATGATATGATTTTCCTTCTTTAACCTGTGGATGTGGTAGATCAAATACTAAGGAGTGTAATTACAGGATTGTATGATAAATCTATGTTTGAGTTTGTAAAAAACTGCCAAACTGTCTTCCAAAGTGGCTGTTACTACTTTTGCATTCCTACCAGCAAAGATGACTAAGAGTCTGTGTTGTACCACATCTTTGTCAGTATTTGGTGTCAGTACTTTGGATTTTGAACATTCTAATAGATGTAGTAGTATCTTGTTTTAATTTTTAATCACCTGAGTATATATGATGTCAAACACCTTTTCATTTGCTTATTTGTCATCTGTATATTTTCTTTGGTGGGGTTTTATTTAGATCTTTGGTTCACTTTCCAATTAGGTTTCTTGTTTTCTTATTGTTGAATTTTTAAGAGTTCTTTGTATATTTTGAACGTAAGTTCTTCATCAGTTATTTATATATTTGGCAAATATTTTGTTTCAGACAGTGTCTTGTCTTTTCATTCTTGTGAGATTGTCTTTCACAGAGCAGAATTTTAAATTTTAATGAAGTCCAACTTATCAATTTTATCTTTCATGAATTATAATTTTTGTGTTATATGTAAAAAAGCCATCACGAACTCAAATAATTTGGATTTTCTATTTTATCTTCTAGAAATTTTATATTTGACATTTAGGTTTTTGATCCACCTTGAGCTAATTTTTGTGAAGGGACTATAATAGTTCTAGATCCATCTGTTGAAAAGACTATCCTTTTTCTATTGAATTGCCTTTGCTCCTTGTCAAAGATCAAACACTATATAGGTCTATTTCTGGACTTTCTGTTCTATTCCTTTGATAAATTTGTCAACTCTTTTGCTAAGAACACACTATCTTGATCATTGTAGCTTCCTAGTACCTCTTAAAGTCAGATATTGTCAGTCTCCTGACTTTACTCTTCTTTAGTATTGTTTTGATTATCCTGGGTTTTTGTCTTTCATGTGAACTTTTGAGTCAGTGTTGATACACGTAAAATAATCTGCTGAGATTTTGCTTGGGATGGCACTGAGTCTATAGATCAATTTTGGAAAATGTTTATTTTAATATTGTCATCCTATTCATGAACAGGGGCTATCTCCTTATTTAGACCTTTGATTTCTTTAATCAAAATTTTATAGTTTCCCCTTAGATATTTTGTTAGATTTATGCCTAAATATTTATTTTTGTATTTGGTCCTAATTAAATGGTATTTTGTTTTAAATTTAATAATATATTTTTCATTGTTAGTACTATAGGAAAGGAACTGACTTCTCTATATTGATTTTATATCCCATAACCTTGCTATAATTGCCTATTAGTTCCTGCTTTTTTATATTCTTTTACTTTTTCTACATAGGCAATCATATCTCCAAATAAGATAGTTTTATTTCTTTCTTCCTAATATATATACCTTTTATGTCATTTTCTTGTCTTATTGTAATTTCTAGGACTTCTAGTATGATGGTAAATGGCAGTGGTGAGAGAGAAGACATCCTTATCTTGTTCATCTTTGGGAGAAAGCATCTCTTTTCTCACCATTAAGTATAAGGTTAGTTTTAGACTTTTTGTAGATGTCATTTACCAAGTTGAGAAGATTCTCCTTTATTCCTAATGTTCCTAATTTTCTGACAATTTTTATCATGAATGGGTGTTGAGTTTTGTCAAATCCTTTTGCTGCATCTTTTGATATGATGATATGATTTTCCTTCTTTAACCTGTGGATGTGGTAGATTAATAAGATGTCGAACCAGCCTTACATACCTCAAATGAATCCCAATTGGTGTATAATTCTTTTTATACATTGTTAAATTGATTTGTTACTATTTTGCTGGGGAATTTTACATCTATGGTCAGGAGAGATATTAGTCTATAATTTTCCTTCTTAGTAATGCCTTTTCTGATTTTTTTAATTAGGGTAATACTGACCTCATAGAATGACTTAGAAGGTATTCCCTCTGCTTTCATTTCCTGGAAGAGATTTTAGAGACTTTGTCTCCATCTTTTTTCATTTTCCTGCTGGGCATACTTTTCCCTGAGCACAAAAGCACTAATGAGGGGAAGAAGACTTGTAGGCAGAGGTGATCCTCAGATGGGAAGATTAGCTTTACTACATAGTTTCTATGTTAGTGTCATTATAGCCTATTGATAGCATTACTAGTAATGGCTCAACAGGCAACATGCTTAATCTAAAAAGTCTAACTAGTTTATGAATAGAGACAGAGAAAGGTCTTGATTTACAGCAGCTATATTGGATCTATAAACCAAAGAAACAATGTTCATGTACATAGTGGGTAATGAAATACTGATTACACATTAACTTGGTAAGCTCTGCTTGCTCTGATATACCACCATCAACGAACTGTCTTAAAACATAGAGATGTTGTGTTCAATGATGCTTGAAAACAAAGTAAAAATATATATTAAGTGTATTTGAACGACATTTGGAAATCAGCTACATGTTAGAATAAGATAAAACAACCACTCTATTTTACTTCATTTCCAGGTCTGAAATAAGATGATCATAACCTTATAGAATTTATGAGAATAAAATAAAAATTTATTAATATTTTTTCAGCATCTACAGTTTTAAGTAAGTGTATACAAAATGAGTCAAACAGAGCTTTTGCCTTTGACTAGCATGTACTTTAGAAAATGATAGTACAGTTACAAATATCATTCTAAAACAAAAGCCAGTGGGCAGCCCGGGTGGCTCAGCAGTTTAGCACCGCCTTCGGCCCAGGATGTGGTCCTGGAGACCCGAGATCGAGTCCCACGTCAGGCTTCCTATGTGGAGCCGGCTTCTCCCTCTGCCTTGCTCTGTGTCTCTCACAAATAAATAAATCCTTAAAACAAAAGCCAATGAGAAAAGTCACTTAACAGTGGTACCAACACAGAGCTGTAGGGCATGGCTCAGCAAACTTATACTTTAAAAGGCCAGATAGTAAACATTTTAGTCTTTAAAGGCTGTATATATAGTCTTTGCTGTACCTACTCAACTCACTTTTATAGCACAAAAGCAGCCATAGACACTACATGAAAAAAATGAGCATGGCTGTGTCCCAGTAAACATTTATAAAAAAAAGGTGGCTGGCCAAATTTGAGTCGTGGCTATAATTTGACAGCCCCTACTCTAGAGTCTCAAAGGAAAGAGAAAGAATATTATGAAAAATAGTTTTCAAATTATAAAGCTCTGTACAAATGTAAAGTTATTATTCATTAAGTTTATTGAAGACTGATACAGTGTCTAACTTGATGTTAATGAACAGCTAATAGTCCCTGGCTGATAAGCCAATTTGTTGCCAGCTGAATCAAGGGAGTTTGACTATAATAATTAAGGGTAATAAACCACACTCATCCTTTTCTTAGAGGAAAGGGAAGAAGAAATACATCCTTCATATTTCTTTTATCCTTTTCAAAGAGATTTACCTTCCCAAGAGTTTAGCAAATTTTAAATACATCTTTGTCACTTTTCCCTGATGAACTTGGGGATTTAATCTAATTCCCAACTTAATATGAGAACCTGTTATCCCCTTCCCCACCTCTGTTAATTGCACTTGAATTCTAACCCTTCCTGGTGCTAAGTTGGGAGTCAGGAGTTCCAAAAGCTCAGCCAAGGGCACCTCAATTTGGTAAGTCTCCCGATAATTCTAAGTCTTTTTTTCTCTTCCTCTTTCTCACTCAGTGACTTAAGCTCATTCAAGTCTGCCTCTCCTCAAAATGAAATTTCCATTTTTTAGAGTTCAGCAAGGAGGTCTTTTGTCTCTCAGATTTGGAGCCAAGTAGATGACGTTTAGCTGCTCAGTGGAACATTTTATTTTATCATCATGAGACCAAACACCTGAAGGTTTTTGAACTTGAGGGGTTTGCCCACCAGAGTGGAGTCTATGGCAACCCAATCTCTATCACTATATTCTCAAATCTGGCTCCTTGAAGTCAACACAAATCTGTCTTAACAGCTTACACATTTTGACAACTATTTTCTGTAACACACACAGAGTAGAGCAGACACACAAAATGTTAGCAACTTATTTACCCTATCATGGAAATCGTTGGCAACAAATGGTTTCAATCGTTACCACCAAGTGGTAACTGGAGTTACGCACGTTTTTCGCTCATAATCAGTTAACATGATTTAATTGTTTCTATCCCTTTAGGTGCAGCTCATTTGAAAGTATGATTACTACCGTTTCAAAATGACAAAGTTTAGCAGGGAATTTATATGTGAATGGTAGCAAAAACTTTCATTGCTATATTAATTACCCCTATGCAGAACTTCAGGATTCAACAAATCTTTTTGTCTGCCTCTTAGAAGCATCATGTTACTAAGAATTCATGTTTCACCTCTTTATAAGAAGGTCCATCCGTAGGCATCTCATATTTATTGGCATTCACTTTACAACATCTTCCAAGGTTTATTTTTAAACATTAAAATGTCTCTTAACTAACTTGGAATAAAAATCAGTAACCCATTTTCCAATTATTTGCTTGGTGATTTTTCACCAATATTTTTCATTATTTTAAGAGCTTTATTTCTGCCAGACAGCTAGGTGAAGTTCTGTAATCCATACCTCATACTTGACATTCCAATTCTGCAGAGTAAATTTAATGCCTACACTCATATCAGTAACTGATTATAATCTCTTAGTGGGTAAGAAGCAGAGCTGTTTAATTTTCTATATGCAGCTCTCAGATAGCAACAAGTTCAGAGATTCACCAAACACATATATTTGCAGAATGATAAATAGTTTTTGCAGCAAAATACCCAGTAAAGTGAAAAATTATCAACTTTATCCCATCTTAAACTCAGAGAGAGAAGAAACTAATAGAAGATGCATGTGTAGTTGCCTTGGTCCTGAGGCAAAGAGAGCCTCCATGTCTGTGCAGATGATAAAAAATAATCAGGTGGGCATCACCTTGGTATATGCACCATTCTGATAATAAAATTTGAAGTCCTGTTCACAAGAAACATTTTCTGTTCTAGCATAGGAATATTGAATTTCATAACTTGGAAAGTAGGCTCAAACAGGCTATTAGAAGTTTTTCAAGTCTTAGCTAATGAGCCACATTTTTTTAAAGTAGGTTTTTAAAATTAATTTATTTTTAATTTATTTATGATAGTCACAGGGAGAGAGAGAGAGAGAGGCAGAGACATAGGCAGAGGGAGAAGCAGGTTCCATGCACCGGGAGCCTGACGTGGGATTCGATCCCGGGTCCCCAGGATCCCGTCCTGGGCCAAAGGCAGGCGCTAAACCACTGTGCCACCCAGGGATCCCTAATGAGCCACATTTAAGTAAAGGATACTCTTGTCCTCACTTGTAAAAACTAGAATATGCTCTGAATTACTAAACCGTTAACTGTGGGCATGTTAGCCAGTTCCCTATGGCAGAAACATTCTAAATGGATATAATGAAAAACACCTGAAGTATTAAAACTGGCAAGAGGGACCATGGACTGTGAGGGGACAAATGGTCAGAGGACTTTGTTTTTAAAATTTAAATGACAAAGGAAGATTCTGGTTTTCCCTTGTTTTTATTTGTATTCCCCCCCCCCTTAGTCTCTGCTTCTCTTTCTCTTTCTTTCTCTTATGTTGATGCTTGTCTCCTTTCTCCCTCTCGCTTTTTTCTTTCTTTTTAAAGATTTTTTTTAAATTTTTATTTATTTATGATAGTCACACACAGAGAGAGAGAGAGAGAGAGAGAGAGAGAGAGAGAGGCAGAGACACAGGCAGAGGGAGAAGCAGGCTCCATGCACCGGGAGCCCGATGTGGGATTCGATCCCGGGTCTCCAGGATCGCGCCCTGGGCCAAAGGCAGGCACTAAACCGCTGCACCACCCAGGGATCCCTTTAAAGATTTATTTAGTTGAGAGAGAGAGAGCAAGCATGGGGTAGGGTGCGGGAAGGAGCAGAGGTAGAGAGAAACTCAGGGAGATTCCGCCCTGAGCACGGAGCCCAATGCAGACTCATCCTACTCATCCTAGGACCCATGAGATGATGTCTGACCCGAAACCAAGAGTTGGAAGCTCAAATGACTGTGCCAGCCAGGTGCCCCTGTCTTTTTCTTTATATAAGAATTTTTTTAAATTACATATTTTAATTAAACATCTCTAAATAAGAAAATGATGTAAGGAATAGAATTTTGTTATAAAATTATCAAATTTGGGGGAGGGGAAGTAGACCAGAGAAGCATCTTTTAATAATTTCTTATTTTTGATGGCAGAGTGATTTTTAGATATGTCATTTGAATCTGAAAATTTTTATCTTGGAGCTAGAAATTCGTTCTACTTTGTGAGAATTGGTTAGTTATTAATAAATTATCAACTTTTTACTGTTTTCATAAATATTTATTAAACTTGTTACTAATAGGGATAGTGGGCTTAATTAGACTCAGGTACTATGCTCAGGGAGCCTATGAATATTATGCATGAGTTCTAGTTGCTCCATATCCTTGCCAATACTGGTATGATCAGGTCTTTTAACTTTATATATACTCATAGATGTGTAGAAATATCTCATTATGGTTTTTAATTTGGATTTCCCTAACGAGTTATGATGATGAATATTTTCCATGTGCTTATTTGCAATTAATTTACTTTCTTTGGTCTGTTCATATTATTTGCCTGTTTTGTTGTTGGTTTTTTTTTGTTGTTTTTTTTTTTTTTTTGAGTTGTTTGTTTCTTATACTAAGCTTTGGGAGTGCTTTACATATTACCTATATGTCCTTTATCAGAAGTGTGGTTTTCAAATATATTTCTGCAATCTAAAACTTGCCTTTTCACTCTCTTAATGTCTCTTGAAAGCAGAAGTCATTAATTTTGAGAAAGTTCATTTTCTATTTTTTTTGTGTGGATTATGCTTTTGTGTTATATTTAAGAAATCATTTCCTAACCCAAAGTCACAAAGATTTTCTCCTATGTTTTATTCTAGAAATTTTATAATTTTAGGTCTTTTATGTATGTGTGCAATCCCTTCTTTAAGAAATTTATTTATTTATTTATTTATTTATTTATTTATTTATTTACTTATTTTAGAGAAAGCATATGTGTGAGCACATGAGGGAGGGGCAGAGAAGAGAGGGAGAAAGAGAATCTCAAGCTGAACGTGAAGCTGGACTCGAGGCTCCATCTCATGACCCTGAGATCATAACCCCAGCTAAAATCAAGATTCCAATGCTTAACTGACTGTGCCATCCAGGTGCCCTCATAATGTCTTTTGGATTAGTTTTTGTATATGATGCAAAATGGTAATCCAAGTTCAGTTTTGTATTTGGATACCCAATTATTTTAACACCATTTGATGAAAAGACTATCCTTTTTTTTCACTGAAATGCTTTTGCAGCTTTTTCAAAAGTCAATTGACAATATATGTGGATCTGCCCTCAGATTTTTTATTCAGTTTCCTCCATCTATTTGCATTGATGTCAATGCCATACTGTCCTGATACAGTAACATTATAACAATTTATGGAGTCAAGTAGTATAACTTCTCCCACTTTGTTTTTCTTTCTCAAAACTGTTTTGGCTATTTTGGTTCCTTTTCCTTTCTGTATGAATTTCAGAAAAGCTTGTCTGTACCTAAGAAAAACGCTGCTGTAATTTTATTGTGATAGGGTTGAATCTGTAGGTCAAGTAGGAGAGAATTAACATATTGACAATACTGAGTTTTCTAATGAATGAACATGGTATATTCTCCATTTATTTAGATCTACTTTAATTTTTCTCAGCAAGGTTTTGTCATTTTCAGCACATACGAGTTCTATAGGTATCTCACTACATTTTTACCTAAGTATTTAATACCTTAAAAGTATTGTAAATGGCATTTTAAAATTGTCATTTCCACTTTCTCATTTATTTTTGTTTGTATGATCTTATATTGTAAAGTCTTGTTAAACTCTCTTACTAGTTCCAGTGGCTCTTTTGTAAATTCAACTGGATTTCCTGTGCAGATGGTCATAACACCTGAGGAAAAATATAGTTTACTTGTTTCTCTCCAACAAGTGAACTAGTAACATGTAAACAAGTAAACTAGTTTCTCTCCAATCTCGATGCTTTCTATTTATTTGACTTACCTTATTACACTGACTAGAACATCCAGTAAAATGTTTAATAGAAGTGATGAGAGCAGACATCCTTGCCTTATTCCTGATCTCGGAATGAAAGCATTCAGTTTTTCACCTTTAAGTATATTAGCTCTAGGTTTTTGATAGATACATTTTATCATATTGAACAGGTTCTCCTCTTGTCCTAGTTTGCTGGGAGTTTTTATTAGGAACAGATTTGAAATGTTATCAAAAGCTTATTTTGCATCTATTGAGATGATCATATGGTTTTATTATTTTAGTCTGTTAATACCGTGAATTATATTGGTTGATTTTCTAATATGAAATAAGCCTTTCATTTCTTGGCTAAATCACGATTGGTTATGGTGTATTATATTTTTGTACATTATTGTATTGGTTTGCTAAATTAAAAAAATAACTTTTACATATGTGTTTATGAGGGAAATTTTCTTGTCTTAAAGTATTTTTGATATCAGAATAATCCCAGTCTCATGGAATAAGTGGAGAAGTATCCCTTCCTCTTTGATTTTTCTGGGTGAGTTTGTGTAAAATTAGAGAAAAATGAATGAAGTCAAAGTTGATTTTTTGATGACAAACTTTTAGCTGGATAGACTAAGAAAATAAGATTCAAGTGAATAAAATCAGGGATAAAAGAAGAGACATCATGACCAACTTTTCAGAAATACAAATAATTTTAAGTGAATACTACAAACAAGTGTATGCCAACAAATTAGAAAACCTGGATGAAATAGACAAAATCCGGGAAAGACATAAATTGCTGAAACTGGCTCAAAATAAATAGAAAATCTGAATAGACCAATTGAATTGATTTAAATTTAAATTTAAAAACTTCCCAAAAGAAAAGCCCAGGCCCAAATGGCTTTTTTAGTGAATTCTACCAAACATTTGAAGAATTCAGTCATTAAAAAAAAGGGGGTGGGGGTGGGGGGGAGGAGGCAGCCCCGGTGGCTCAGCGGTTTAGCGCCACGTACAGCCCAGGGTGTGATCCTGGAGACCCGGGATCGAGTCCCACATCAGGCTCCCTGCATGGAGCCTGCTTCTCCCTCTGCCTGTGTCTCTGCCTCTCTCTCTGTCTCTCATGAATAAATAAATAAAATCTTAAAAAAAAAAAAGACCCGGCGCTGAGAGGCACCAGGCGGCAGCCGGCGCCAGAGGCTCGCATTCCCGCTCCTCGGCCAGAATTCTAAGGCTTTCTGCAGAGATTTGAAAAATGACAACAACAGCATCTTTAGTTCAGCATCCTTGGCTGTGGAGTATGTAGATTCACTTTTGCCTGAGAACCCTCTACAAGAACCATTTAAAAATGCTTGGAACTATATGTTGAATAATTATACAAAGTTCCAGATTGCAACATGGGGATCCTTGATAGTTCACAAAGTTCTTTATTTCTTGTTCTTTTTACCTGGATCTTTGTTTCAATTTATACCTTTCATGAAAAAGTACAAAATTCAAAAGGATAGACCAGAAACATGGGAAAACCAATGGAAGTGTTTTAAAGTACTTCTCTTTAATCACTTTTGTATCCAGCTTCCTTTGATCTGTGGAACTTATTATTTTACAGAGTATTTTAATATACCTTATGATTGGGAAAGAATGCCAAGATGGTATATGCTTTTGGCAAGATGCTTTGGCTGTGCAGTGATTGAGGATACCTGGCATTATTTCCTGCATAGGCTCTTACATCACAAAAGAATATATAAATATATTCATAAAGTTCATCATGAGTTTCAGGCTCCATTTGGAATGGAAGCTGAATATGCACATCCTTTGGAAACTCTGATTCTTGGAAATGGATTTTTCATTGGAATCATGCTTTTATGTGATCATGTCATTCTCCTTTGGGCGTGGGTGACTATTCATTTGATAGAAACTATTGATGTCCAGTCCATGGTGGCTATGATATTCCCCTGAACCCTTTAAATCTGATCCCTTTCTATGCTGGTTCTCGGCATCATGATTTCCACCACATGAACTTCATCGGAAACTAAACTACATTTACCTGGTGGGATAGAATTTTCAGAATAGACTCTCAGTTTACTGCTTATAAAGAAAAGATGAAGAAGATTGAGAAAAAGATGCAATAAATATCTCCTCTCAACCATCCTGAAAGCACACACCTTTCCTGAATTGAAGCGAATAGCTAACATTGCTTCTGTGGAGCAGAAATAAACATGTGTCTTGGCTGCTAAGTGATACAAAGAACATTAACAACCTTTAATTATCATCCTAGTGGAAACTTCTACTTTACATAAAATTCTGTATGTGTAGAAATAAGTAAATACATAATATGATTTTCATGAGGAGGTTGTAAAGGTCATGTTGCTAACTTTACAGAAAGGTTCTAAGTAATGGAAGAAGTATTAGTCTGTCTTTCCCCCAGTAACACCAGAGGCCTGAAGCTAAGATTGGTCTTTAAAATCTTGTAAATATATAGTGGCCATTTCAGTATCTCTTATCAGGGTGTTGGCCTTATACTGAACTTTAAACACTTTCTAGAATTTGCCTAAACATCCAAGTATCATGGGTCAAACCATATCAATTGACAGAGTGAGGCTGCCAAATCAGGAATAGCCCACCCCAATAATTTCCACTCTGGTCCTGAGCTGACTGGTTTGGGGTGGTTTTCCTTCTTTGAGAAGCCCTTTCGGATGGCAGTGTACTACTAGTATCTATAAATTAAGGCATTTCCGAATTGTCGTAAATGGAATATTTTAGTCTAAAGGTTTTGGGGTTACTTGAATTTTTTAAAAAAATGAGCTTTATTTCTGCTATTTATCCTTTCATTTTTGTATATCAACTTTTCATTATACTTAAAACTGTATCTTGAAACATTGTGAACTGACTTGCTGTAATTGCACTTTGAACTATTGAAATAAATGTGATTTTTTTTTTGGTCTGATAACAAAAAAAGAAAGAGGAAGGAACATTACCCACATCATTCTCTTAGTGCTACACTGAGTTCTTAGTGCTACTACCTGAGATCCTTAATATAAAACCAGACCACAGTGTTTCAATGAAAGAAAATTGTAGACCAACATTTCTTATAAGTATAGAAGCAAAAATTCTCAACAAAATGAATAAGTGGGATTTATCCCAAGAATATAAGATTGACTTAACATCTGGTAGCCCATCAATATAATATAGCATGTTACTGGAAAGAAGACTGAAACATATAATCATTTTAATAGATGTAGAATAAGAGACTTGACAACATCCAACACTGTTGCACAATTAAAAAAATGCTCAACAAACTGTGAATAGAGGGAACTTCAACCAGATAAAGAGTTGGTATGAAAACCCCACAGCTAACAACACAATTAATGGTGAACAAATGAATGGTTTTTTTCCCCAAGGATCAGGAAATGACAGCTATGTCTGATCTCACCACTTCTATTCAACTTTGTATGTCCATTGTATAGATATACTACATTTTATTTATCCACTTATCTATGGATGGAAATTTGAGGTGTTTCTACCCTATGGCTATTATTTTCATTTGTCTAAGGTTTGGGGCAAAACTATTTTAATTTCTCTTGGGTTTGTAGCTACCAGCGTAATTGTTGGGTCATATGGTAACTTTATGTTTAACCCTTTGGGAATCTAACAAACTATTTTCCAAAGTGGTTACAACTTTTTACATCCCAACCAATAATGTATGAGGGTCCCCATTTCTCCATATTCTCACTTCATTCTAGTGAATGTGAGGTGGAATCTCATAGTTTTGATTTGTATTTCCCTAATAGCTAATGATGTTGAACATCTTTTTATGTACTTACTGGCCAAGTGTGTATTTTTTGGAGAAATGTCTCTATAGATTATCTATTTTTTTTAATCAGAATACTTATCTATTTATAGAGTTGTAAGAGTCTTTTATATATTGCTGTATATTTTCACATATTCTAGATTCAAATCCCTTCTCAGGTACATGATTTGCAAATCTTCCCTCCCAATCTGTGAGTTTTTTCACTTTCTTAATAGCATTGTATGCAGCACAAAAGGTTTTAGCTCATATGAAGTCTAATTTATCTGTTTTTTTTTTCTATTATCACTTTTGCTGTCATATCTAACAAACCATCACCTAACTTAACCTAATGAAGATTCATGTCTGTTTTATTAGGAATGTTGAGAAATGAATTAATAACAATTTGGGTCAAACTGTTATTTGTTGAAGAAGAGGGGATAGATGGTTTCTTTACAGTAACTAAGTAGAAAGTAATTATAAGACTCATAAGTAATTACCTTAAGGAGAAAAAAGATGAGTCAAAGAAAGACCTAAGACTTTTTAGTCATGTAAAATTAAAACATAGGAATCTATATTAGAAAAAGTACCTCACTAAGTTGGGCCAAATTTAATATTTAAAATTAGGAGTGGGGTGCCTGGGTGATGCAGTAGGTTAAGTGTCCAGTTCCTGGTTTCAGCCCGGGTCATGATCTCAGGGTTGTGGGATCAAGCCCTTTGTCAGGCTCTGTGCTTAGCACACTGTCTGCTTCTGATTCTCTCTCCCTCTGCCCCTCCCACTCATGCTCTCTCTCTCTCTCAAATAAATAAATCTTTAAAAAAGTATTAAAATTAGAGGTAACAATATTAAGGCTATATCATTAAAAGGAGATAATTTCTTTAATAATTTATCTTTTAAAAGTTTCTTAATCTAATTTATACAAAGAAACCATTTGCTCTGTTTTATTTATTAGCTGGTCATGTGATACATAAAGCTGTGCTAATACTCTCCAAAATATTTAGATGGAGAATATAATAAATTGATAGATACTAAATAAAACTGACTTGGCTAGTTATTTTTCCCCAAAGATTTCTTTATGGAATCAGCTGACCAAATTAACCAGTTGCTTTGCCATATGAATTAAACTAAAATCAATTAATGGGTCTCGGGAATATAGACATCAAATCAACTGATGTTATTATTCTTGTTTTAGTCTCCTTATGTCTTGAGAAAAGAAAAAAAGTTAACTTAGGAACATAAAAATTTTAATATGTTAATTTAACTCATTTTTCTATAATGCAGGAGGCGTGTAGTATATACGATATATTATGGTGGAGAAGGAATGAAAATCAATTACAGTTGTAAATATTTAGAGTCATCCTGTTTGGGCGTAGTGAAAATTTTCACATACACACAAAATAATGCCATATCACATGATTAGGAAATCTGAAATAGAGATTTAAAAGGTAGAGGGAAAAAAATACATAAAGCTATTCTGAATTCCACAATGGAATAAATTGCCGTGGCACAGTGCAAACTAATCAGAGCATATCCAATGCTGTAAGGTTACAACTATAAATAAACACACAGATCAACATATACTCAGATTTGATGACCTTCCTTCAAGATGATGCAGTGTGCTGAACTTTATACTCACTTGTTTCTTGAATGTCACTACCTTTTAGAGGCTCAGCCGATTTTCCTACTTCAGGATTTCTAAAAAGGTAAGCATTTGCTGTCCTCTCTTCTCTGCCTCTAAAGTATACATGTATATACACATATACTTATGTATTATTGATACGAAATTTTATTAATAATTATGTGTATAGATAATCTCCCAATTTCATGGTTTCTTTTTTTTTTTTTTTTTTAATTTCATGGTTTCTTAAATTCTTTTCCTAGTGACACATCAGGGAACAAAATGGAAAAAGGATGCAGTAAAAGAATGAAGTCATAATAAAAAGCCAAAGATCATTTCTACCTGGAGAAAAACTAATTTTCTAACCTAAAGCAGGTTGAAAAATGTGACGTCCAGGCTCAGTCTGTCCTTCAGTATGTTTTTCTTTCTTTCTTTCTTTCTTTCTTTCTTTCTTTCTTTCTTTCTTTCTTTCTTCTTTCTTCTTTCTTTCTTTCTTCTTTCTTTCTCTTTCTTTCTTTCTTCTTTTTTCTTCTTTCTTTCTTTCTTTTTTCTTTCTTCTTTCTTCTTTCTTTCTTTCTTTCTTTCTTTCTTTCTTTCTTTCTTTCTTTCTTTCTTTCTTGTGAGCGTAAGGTTTTAAAATATTTTGAGTTGGTTGCCAACATTTGAAAAGCAGAATGTTTCACAATAAAAATCCAGGTTCCTGGCATCTCATTAAAAATGATAAGATCTGGAAAGAGAAACCTAAATCCCTTAACGCACCTGTGGACCTGTGGGCTAGCCAGCTGTTGGCAGCAGGAGCGCCCCCTTAGTAAGGCCTAAGCCCCTCCAGCTTATTACTGGATCCATCTTGTCCACTTCACTCATTTGTATTCCCTGCCTGACCCCTGGGAACATTTGGGTTTGCATCCATGTTTTAGACCCAAATGAACTGTTTTCCTCTGTTTTACAGCCAGCAATTCTCTCAGCATTCAATTAAAATAAATTACAAGCCTAGAAGCATTCTGCTTTTCAGAAATGAAAAGAAATTTTTAATATTGCTTTCACAGTTAATATGTAATCACTGAGTAAATTAGTACAATGCTTAGAGCTTCTTTAGGATCCTGTTCAGGAAGGAATGTAAAAAGTCATCCTTATTTTTATATGAATTGTTGAAACAGAGCCTCCATTTAACGTATTGGGCAAAATGAGAAAAGCAGTATGTGTTTTTGTTGTTCTGAACAGGATGACAGAACAGGTGAGAACAGGTGTGTAAAGAGCAGTAGGAAGTAATGAAAAACAAGATTGCTAGGATTACCAAGGCCGGTAGTATTTTTGGATGGCCTGGAGTAATAACTGAAAAACCTTTCTCATAGTCATTGTATCTACGGGCTTCAGTATTCATTTTCCCTTACGAATTACAAATTTTTAAGAAGTATTAAAAGACTTTCTCCTTTTCCATGGATACTTTGAAGCAGCTTGTACAGAGTGTGTGGCCTAATAGGGTGCAGTGATCCTGGTTGCAATGTAAAACCAAAACCAGAATCAAAACGTGCTTTTGAATGTAATATAGTTCTAAAGGAACTGCAAGTCAGAAATTTGAAAACTTCTCTGTTTATGGAATTTATCTTTCGTGTTGGAAGTTTCCCTTCTAGATCCCAGGAAAATCTTTGAAAGGTATCAAATTTAAAGACCCTAAGCTTTCCTCAGAGCCTTACAACATCAACTTTTTTCAAAGTTTTGATCTGAAATCAGGTAAACCTCTTGAGACCGAAATGTCATTGGAACAAAAAGGCAGGCAAAATGAAATGCAGGTAGCTGCTAATAGAGCATAAATGTAATTGAAGCTTGCTGACCTTTCCTTTTGAAATTCCCTGGGATGCACAGCTATGGGCATAACCACATAGAGTGCTCTTATTATATGAACACATAACATGGAATGGGATTGCCATGGAAAAACATGCAAGTAAAACCCAGGCAAGGGTCATGAGATTTTTCCTCTTGACATTACAAACATGTATCTTTTCTTGTTTCATTCCTTTGTCATTTAGCTTCTAGGCTTCCAAAATTTCCTTCATTAAATCAATATCATGATAGTAACATGCTTTTGCATGAACTGAAACTTTAAAAGATAATAAATTGATAGAAAAACATACACATGACCAGGGCACAAACAAAATGAGTAACTTTTAACTATCCGAATAATGTGCACTTGGCCAAAATCCCAAATGATTGGTTTAATATCTACACATATCCACATCAACCAAAGAGAGTGTTTTTATTTATTTTTTTAAATTTTTATTTACTTATGATAGTCACACACACACACACACACACAGAGAGAGAGAGAGAGAGAGAGGCAGAGACACAGGCAGAGGGAGAAGCAGGCTCCATACACTGGGAGCCCGATGTGGGATTCGATCCCGGGTCTCCAGGATCACGCCCTGGGCCAAAGGCAGGCGCCAAACCACTGCGCCACCCAGGGATCCCAAAGAGAGTGTTTTTAAAGTTATCGTTCAACCAAGAAGGTCGATTAAAGAAAGAACAGGTTTCTTTTTGGGAAAGATGATAAACAATAACAAAGGGAGATACGGAACTCACTCAACTCCTTTCATCTAAGAAAAAAGACCTTCAAAGTTTTGACCAGACGATGTCAGGAAATAGGAAGAAAGCACAAAACTCATATTAATTGGTGCCAGGAAGTTGCATTGTACTTCAGAGCCACTAGAATTAATCACGGATGGAGATGAAAAATGGGATTGGTGTAACAAGAGTGGAAATGGACAAATATCCAAATCTTTAAAAAGTGAAAATTTAGAAACTCAGGCACATAAATTCAGTAGTATCAATTGGGTAGTAAATAGGTTTCAGAGAAGTGTATGATCATTAGTAATAAAGACAGAATCTAAGATAAAATAAAAGAATCTCAAAGTTGATGTTGAGTGTGTGTTTAGAGACTTTCCTATGGGGAGTTGTATAAATTTGAAGCAGAACTATGTCTGGGAAAATTCTGAGGGAGAATGAGAGGACAAGAAATGAAGGTACTGGTATGACTGTGTGTAAGTGCGCTGAAGACAGCTGGTGCAGAGAGCAAGAGAGGATGTGGAGCACTGGGGCAGGCATTTGGGCTGTCGTAGAGTGGAGGCCTTGTCTCAAGATACCTGGGAAATGTTTTTTAATTAGAAGTAAGGCATTCAAAAAGTTATTTTCTACCTTTCGGAAGAATAGAAATGACAAGGGACACTGTTACCCCAAATTTCATTTTTGCCAACTAGGAAAAATCAGTTAATCAAAATGACAGATCCCTGGGGATAATATAGTTGCTCCAAAGTGCATAAGATTTACTCTGCGTCTAACACTTCTAGGGATTTTTTTTTTTTAATTATCATGAATGTAGTAGAAATCTTATTCTGCACGACCTCATTCCCTGTCAATATTAAATTCTTTTCAGAATATTTAATATTTAAGTATCCTAGGCACTTACAATTAACAAAGTTTAACACTTTAACCAAAACACATCCTTTGTTTTACAACTGTGCACAGATGTCAAGATGCCTAGAAGGGAAAATAACATATTCTTTTTTTTTTTTACATTTTTTTAAAATTTATTCATGAGAGACACACAGAGAGAGAGACAGAGAGGCAGAGACACAGGCAGAGGGAGAAGCAGGCTCCATGCAGGGAGCCCGATGTGGGACTCGATCCCAGGTCTCCAGGATCAGGCCCCGGGCTGAAAGCGGCGCTAAACCGCTGAGCCACCTGGGCTGCCCCTAACATATTCTTTAAAATTCTAAAGAAAATAATATTTTTTGTGGTGCTTTGTTTTGGAAGAAATCGTGTAAGTTCAATTGTACTGATACAGTAGTAGTAGTTGCTGTATAACTAATAAGCTCCAAAAAATCAGTGGCTTGCAAAATAGAAATTATTTCTCACTCATGTAAATTTTGATATAGTGATTCAGGGTAGGGTACATTATTCAGGGAGTGGGAAGGAAGATCTGCTCCATGCAGTCATTCAGGGCCCCAGATGGATAGAGGCTCCATTACCTACATTGTGTGGTTTCTGAGATTGTGCTGAGCATCAAGAAAGACGGCATGAAAGAATTTATGGTAATTTTGTATGGATTGGTCCTGGAAGTGGTATATATCCTTGTGCCAAATTCCAATGGCATAGTTGTATGGTTATACTCCACTGACCACAGGTACAAAGGGAATTTGGACTTGTAAACACTGTTTGAGCAATTAGTTTCCAGTAACAGCTCTAAAATCATAGATGGGAGCATGAGTCTTTGATGGAAAACCAATTTTCTACATCATATGTACATGAAGTTATTTTGATATAGACCATTGAAAATCTCTTAGTGTAAGGATAATGCTTTTCTTTGCTGACGCATCACTATTTATTCTCTGAACAGTGGAGATCTGTTGGGAAACACTAAATGTTATTATTTTTGATGGAGTAATTCTTAATGCTCTCAGGGCCACTGTTACCGAACATTTAAAATATTATCTCATTAAATTGTAGAGTTTTAGAACTGGAGGAAAACTTGGACAATGTATAGTCCAATAGCATTTTCTAACAAAGAATTACATGTATATAATGCAGTTAGGTTATACATTTATTACTGAGCACAGAAATATATGAAACTAGTCTTTTCTTGTGCCCAAGTGAAACCCACATAAAAAGTTAGGCATTTAATGAGTGATGTTAACTGTTTCAAGCTTCTGGACTGTTAGACGTATCCTCACTCTGACATTGTGAAGTGTGCAAAGGGACAATGATAATTTTGCAGCCTGTCCCATGTGCCTATGTCATTTGATTTATGTTCTGTACCTGCCTCCTATGATGCTGTCTGAATTCATAAATCTGAGTAAAAGAACAGGGACCCATAACTCAAAGAGGATGAGATGGGCTACACCCCGAGGCTGAGAATGTTCTGTGGAGCTGGAGCTCTGTTCCCTCATGAATACCCATGGGCATCAAAGTTGCTAAAGGTTAGGCATTCATCACAAAGGGTCCCAGTCAGGATACATGGCAGGATTCCAAAGATAATTTTTTTTTGTCTTCAAACTTCTGTGCAGTACACAGAACAATTTTTTTTGTTTTCATTCTTTTTACAATAAGGTAAATTGATGCAATCTGGTGCTCTGCTAATGTATATCTCCACATCATGCAGAGCTATTTGTCAGTGCCTACTATGTGCAAGATGTTAGCCTATATAGTTATTATGGGGAGAGAAAAAAATTATAAGGTATAGGGTATGAGATCTCAAATTTGTCATCTAGTAAAAGAATGTGACAAAGCTCATGAAAAATAATGACAGTATAGGGGTCATATGTGAAAAGGGTCCTGGGGATATAAAGCCCTCAGTAGTACAGAAATGCAGAAGAGAGATAGTTCATTGAGGACAAGATACCAAAGAACCATGTAATACAAGTAAGACAGATAGTATGTTCATGCTGCAGCCAAGCTGCTTTATATTCATAAAAAGCTTCTGGAATAGCCCAAAGTCTTATCATTTTTCCCATCTTTGGTTTGCCGTTACTTTGTCCTTATTATAATTAGGTCTCTATCTCAGTGTTTAGTACAACACACGCTAAAATTATGAGATTTATGTCAAGCATTTGGTTTTATTCTGTCACATACAGTAGCCTCTTCTGTGTCCAGTCACAAATAGATGCCCCAGCTTTCAGGATTTGAAGGTTAGGCATTCCCTTAATTGGGTCATTCAACAAGTAATTTGAACATGAAATATTTATTAAGGTTTTATGCTGTGCCAGGCGCTATTCTGGTGGTAGGAACACAATATTAAGAATAGATAGGGAAGTCAGGATGGCCAAGTGGTCTAAGGTGCTACATTTGGGATAGAGTCCCAGTCCTCACCCACTTGAGACTACAGGCTGTGAAACAGACAGACATTTCCATCAGCAATGACGTGAAATTGTAGTAAGTACTGTGATGAGGAAGGAACAGTGCTCCTTCAGAACATACAACAAAAGGCTCTGGCCTTGTCTCCTGGAGGTCAGGGGAGATTTTCTGTAGGAAGCTGCCTTAATGTTAAAACATGAATGATATAAAGGAAGTGGCCAACTGGAGACGAGGGCAAGTGTGTTCTAGGCAGAGAAAACAACAAAACAGCCTTGCGTGGTTTTGCTAGTTCTAGGAAGCTCCATTAAGAAGCCTCCTCTTGGCTTAAATAAGGAGACAGGATAGCCCAGCAGTTCTCAAAGTGTAATCAGGGAGTCTACACAAACTCAAAATGACTTTCTTATTAATACTAAGATGTTATTTGCATTTTTCATTCTCATTTTCCCAGGGCACTGTATAACACGTGATGTCACAACAGATTGCATCTTGAAACAAACATGAGACTCTGGCTGTCTTCTGTTAGGTCAGACATTAAAGAAATTTCCAAAAATGGAAAACAATGTCACCTTTCACTAATTGGTTTTGAAAAATACAGTTTTTTCCAAAACCTAATGTTATTTAAGTAAACATGTAATGTATTTTTATTCCTCAATGAATTAATAATATATTTAAAATGTCTCAGTTTTAATTTATTGCATGTAAAGGCTGAGCAATATAATCCACATAAACAAATGCTACTTTGGGTCCTAATTCATTTTTAATAGGGTAAAGCAGTGTTGAGACCGAAAAACCTGAGAACCACTAATGTAACCTATTGCCCCAAATGGGAACACTTTGAGAGCGAAAGCAGATGCTATCAATAATTATGAAAAAATTGACCATGTATCCTAATTTACTTAGGACAATACTTGTTTATATAGGTTTTTCTAGCATAGATCACTAATAGCTTGCAGTTTTGCTGTCAATACGTCCTGGTTTGAAGGATCAGCTACATGGTCACCCTACCTATGGAATAATTAATCGTGGCTATGTTCTACATCCCTCTAGTACATTAATTTCTCTGGGGAAATGGATATGAAGGGTCTTGAGACAGCAATGCATCACCATCACAAATAGAATGGTTGAAGAAGTGAGGGCAAACTTTACTTTCATCTTATGTTTTTTGTTTTGTTTTGTTTTGTTTTTGTCTCAGAGTATGGCATGATGGGTTTATACATCATGGGTATGAGAAGACTGCTGTTAATCTGTGTTTTAGAAGAACAGATTTTTAGAGTAGCCTGCATTGACTCTAGTAGTTACCAGGACATCTGAATAATAAAATCTTTCCTTTTAAGTAACTTAGGCCTTTGAGAGAATGTTGAGAGGAATGACTAACTCCCGTGCTGCATTTTGTAGAAGGTCACTCCAGAGTATGGATGCCTGTTAGGAAAACTGGAGGAATTTGTGTACTCAAATTGCAATAAGGTCATTGTATAAACAGAATCCTTAAAGCATTATAAGCAAGCGAGCAAGAGAAAAGCCTAAAGCTCTAGAAGGAAAAAGATACTGTGTTGAATATTTTCCTTCCTTCCCAAAGGCTGAGAGCTAACGATTACAGAACAACAATGCAAGTATCTGTAATTCAATACATCACTCAATTGTTACTGAAGATTCTCAGATCAGATACATCCTTTTGAAATATCTGCCACCAAATAACATAGATATGTTATAGATTCACTTGGAGTATGTTTTAAGAAACAATAGAAGCATTATAAGCAGAACAGAAGGAGATAGAGAGAAAGAAATAGCCAGGTAGGAAAAAAAAGAAAGAGCAAGAATGAAAAGCAATAACCTTATGCGAGCATACACCTTGTTTCTTAGGCACATCAAGGGCTCCTAGCCAAGGGTCGTGATGTTATTCTAGACAGTTTTACTGACATAAAATGAGGAGTCTAAATTATGATGAAATCAGAACCAGAAGCCAACCACAAGGGAAGCCATTAACAATTTAACATAAGGGAGTGTGGATTCTACTTGTCAAAGAGAATATTAGAGGACTATTTGATATAAAATGCAACTATCACAGCACTGAGGGTTGGGTACCTCAGCTGGGTTTTCCTTGAACTTATTGCCTTACAAAGTTAAACACAGACCTGGGTGTTTCACAAGGACAGGATATTTTATCCCAAAGCAAAAACTCACATCAACTGAATAGGATGAAATTTTGATTGGATACCTGTCTATCAAATAGTTGTGTGGAAAGACAGACCATGGCAAGCAGCAAGGGGTCAAAGTGAACATGAGGAAAACTCAGAGAATTCTTTATTATTATTTTTAAATTGAAGTATAATTGATAATACAGCATTATACTAGAAGAAAATTCTAAAACTAGGACACATTGAGTGTCCTAATAGGGTCCTTCCCTGTCTGTATGATTATGATACGTTTTTTTTTTTTTTTTTTAGATCTTGATACATTTTTATCCTCTAGAATCTTACTGTGCTTCATCTTAAGGTGAGAATTATAATATCAATGTCATTAGAATGATGTCAGAATTGATGAACAAAAAAATGTAAGGCGCCTTGCTCAGTGGCTGGCTTGGTGTGGGAACTCATTAAAAGTTCTTCATCTTTCCTTACTCGCCACTCAGACTCAATGTTGTGGCCTCTTTTTCTCCTTCTCCATCTTTTCCTTCTTTTCTGTTACTTTAAGAAATATTTATTTGGATCTAATCTTAGATGTACAGAAAAGTTGCAGTTCCTGTACACCCTTCACCTAGTGCCCCATCTTTCCTTTTTAAAATGCATTTTTCTCCAGTTGTTTTGCTAGAATTCATGTTCCCAGCTGTCTTGAAAAGGAATAAATTGTATTCTTGTACAATGTTGCAACATTCACTTTGATTGTACCTTCTTTATCCTTTCAATATACAATTGCTGAGAGTCAAATGATTACACTAGAGCAGAATACTATTAAATTATCTGGGACTGAGTATAATTATTGACTTTCTTTAGGGCTGCAGAAAATTTTGGAATGATCTAGTCTTTAACTTGGGTGAAGCTAGTCAGGTGGAGACAACAGAAAAAGTTGATAAAACTCCTATGCCAACTGTTATATATATTTGTATATGTATTTATAAGTGTATTTTATGTGTATTTATATATGGACCCTAACATGTAACAATAGATCTGGGGATTACAAAATTTTGAAAATCACAAAGGTGTAATAATCAAGCAATAGAGCTTAAAAGGCACAGGAGGGGCGCCTGGGTGGTTTAGTAGTTTAAGTGGTGAATCTTGATTTTGGCCAGAGTCCCGGGATCCAACCCCATATATCTTGTTTATGCTGGGTGTGGAACCTGCTTAAGATTCTCTCTCTCTCCCTCTGCCCCTCGCTCACCTTGTGTGCATGCAGGCACTCTCTTTTTCTGTTTTTTGTTTTTTTTTTTTTTTAAAGGCACAGGATATGAGTTGTAGTTTAAATTTATATCCCCAGGGAGCTTTGTGTAGCATCCCAATACACCCCAAGGCCTTCGGTAAGAGAATGAAGTGAGCTTCTTTAGTTTATCTCCCATCTCATCTTCTTTTTGTGTCTCTTTTCTTTTTGCTTACAAACATAATTTCCATAATCTCTCTATGGTTCTCATGGAGGCTTTTCACCTTACTGAAAATGTCCCATGCTCTAAAATAGCCACAATAGCCTTCCTGTTTTTTTTCTTTTCTCTCCCAATAACAAATACTATTCCCTTGATACTCTGTTTAAGCTACATGTCAGGGGAAGAAAATAAGTTCAGATGTAGGAATTCACAGGGGCCCTTGTAGATAACCAACTTAATGCCTTTTTCCTCCCTGGGGTAGTTACATTTTAAGAAAGGAAGCTTTACAGTAAAAATGCTATCATCACCAAAAATGGACCTCTAACGTTGGGAATTTAGGCACTGTGGCAGGGAGAAGGAATGGGGTTGTGAAAGTATAACCTTTCCTGGTACTTTGCCAGTTGAGGCTGCTGAAGGCACTACAGAAAAGTATTCAAGTTCTCCTGCTCCTTTAAAGCTTCTTCAACTCACTACATTCCAGATAGCTGAGGTAATATTATTCATGAATAAAGGAAGGATGCTCTGAAGCCGAAGGGGGAGACAGCTAAGAGGTGGCAAGAAGGATGATTGAATCCCAGCCAAAGGGACTTTCACGTCCTCTGAGGAAGGTACCACTATCAGACTATTTTTATCTCAATGTAATGATTAAAACTATGTTGATGTCACAAATTCAGTGCCATTTCAGCTTCCCAGTTTTAAACGAGTGGAATGCAAAAAGCTCACCTAAAGCAGTCATGCAGAAAAATGTTGTTTTGTCCACTATAAGCTTTTCCTCTGGCTGTAGACCTAGGCGCAAACTTTTTGGAAAAAAAGAAATAATGAAGAGTAAAGCTAAAGGCTGGGAAATGAAGAATGATTTGAAGATGTGAAAGGATTGGGAAAAAAGATAAAAAGTAGTGACAGAAGTTTATTTCATTCTCATCATGAGATCGGGCAACGGTCTCATGGTTATATTGCTTCTTGCCTTCAGTTACCAAGGCCACAAACCATTATTTTCAGAGGCTCATTGCCCTGTGTGTGCCTCAAGATTTGATGGGAAGATAAAGGGGTTGTGTTGGGAAAATTGCCTGGCTGTTCCTCTTCCTAGGTTTCCTTTTTCTTCCAGAGAGAATACCTGGAAGAAGGAACTGCTCACAAAATAGTAATAGTAATAGCACTAATAACATTATTCATCATCATTAAATGTTCATTAGAATACTGTGTTCAAATTGGATCCCTCCATCCTTTACACCTCCCCTTTCCCCATCATCTTCATCAACAGGAACATGTACTAAATAATTCTCTGAAAGTATTGCTGGCTTGCCAACCAGTGAAACTTCTATTAAAATTTTAATAGACGTGCAAAAAGAAGTAATCTTACCGAAAGAACAAATTCACTAGATGAGCTATACAGTTCCCAGACAATACGTTTAAATGAAATTGAAAACAATGGAGTAAAATAAAAGAGGAAAACATATTTGGAGATATTAACCAGGGAGGCTCATGAATCAAGCTTAGGTCTATGTAAAGACAGGATGAACGCGCTTGTATGTGGATGGTATAATTTTCTGTTTCTTCCTTTGCTATCCCTCTAACTGGTTTCCTGCATGCACCGGCGGATGCAGTTTTTTACTGGCAAGGGATACAAAGCGAGAATTCCTTCTTTTAACCATTAATAAGAACTGTTAGCAAGAATATCCAGTATTTTTAAAGATTCAGTGCATAGTGTGTTAGATTAACTTAGAGTTCATTATTCTAATATGGATGTGCCAACCCAATTCAGTGTTTGTACAGTAGAAGTTGTACTTTTCTAGGAGGCCTGTATTTGCTCCTATCAAACTGTACATGCAGCAGACGTTTCCAGCTTTGATTTGGCTCTCACATTTTGGTGCTATAGGAAAACGCTGTCAGGCAGAGTGAGGTAAGAGGAAAAGACAGGCAGAAGCCATGAGACCTGGTCCAACCTCCGACTTCTGTTGATGAGGTGCAGTTAGGGCCCAATTATGGTGTCGAGACTGTTCGTTTCCTCTGTGGTCCAAATTTCATGCCATACCCAGAAGAGGAGCGGAGAAAGAATGGCTCGAGGTACCACCTCCCCATTGACTGCATACTAACCGCACTATTCACTAACTACACCATCATCTCAGAGCTGAGATGTGCCAGAGTGTGGCCTGCCTGAGTCAAATGCTATTTCAAATGCCGTATTTGGCTTGTACTTCTTTAAATGAGATTAGATTGCTATTAAATATATTATTTCTCATTCTGTTTGTTCCCATCGCTTCTTGATGCCTCCAGTGAAAAGGTTTCTTATCTATTTTGACAAAAAGGTTAAACCAAATTGACTCTGCCATAGAAAAATGGACACTGAATCTTGAAGGGTTAAACAAGCTTCAGAAATGCTGAGATTTTTTTCCTCCCTGGAAACTGCATGCTTGAACGATTCCTAAGCTGTTAGGGTTACCATGGTAATTATTATTCTTAAATGGAGAGGTTTATTTGTGAAGCAAAAAGACCAACAAACTTGTTGCCCGTGTCTCTAGATCAGTACTACACATAGCCATCTTTAAGGAGGAGTGAACTTTTGGAAGAATTGAGTAATGCAGGTCAGTCTTTATTAGGGCCTGTAATGAGCTTGCAAAAGACAAAGGTGGAACGTGAATATATTAGGAATATTTATGGAAGATGCATTTATTGGATGGGTTTATAATTTCTGCCTTTGATATAGAGCCAAAGTTATAAATAATCCATAATCAATTGTATTTTAGGGGAATCAGTTTCTTAGAGCATCGAATAGGTCATTTTCTATATGGCTGATCATAATGGTCTTCAGGTCAATTCATTTTTATGCAGAAATGACTCTCAGAACTTAAATTAACTATTTTTTACTCTTTTTTTTTTTCTCGATCCTAAGGTTATGGCCTAAAGAATCTGTTTCCCCTGATCTTGGAGGGAAAGAGACCTGGCTTTACATAGCAACACTGTTCATAGCAGATGTTGGCAACATAGCATGCTTTTGTGCTTTTGCAAAGTATGGGAGTGATGTTTTGAAGCAGGAAGGCTACATACCCTTTTTAATATGTGTACGGCCCTACTCTAATATTGTCTTGTAAGTTTGGGACAAATTGCCTAAGTCAATAATCCACTCTATTTGTGCTCTCCCTATTGTAGTTGGTTTTACCTTAAATATAGACATCAAGATTTAAAACTAACCTGGAAATTCCTGCTTGACATATATGGTATATCTCTGTACTTCATACGTGCCTTCACTCTTGTCCTTATCAAAATATAATTGTTATTTCTCAGTTGATCACCCCATAGACTCCTAGGCCTCATGGCCAAAGGAGGGGAGGCAGAGATGGGGCATGAACTCTGAAGTCAGGAAGACTGAGGTTCGAATCCTTTCTCGTTTGCTGTCTACATGACTTGGACAAGTTTCTTGACCTCCCTGAGCTTCAGTTTGTTTTCTATAATATAAGTATGGTAATAAGACCAACTCCATAGGGCTGTTGTGGGAATTAGATGGATTCGTACTTGTAGGTTAAGACTTGCTTAGAATGGCTCCTGGCACAGAGGGAACATTAATAGCTTCTCAAGGGATTTTCATACTTTTACTCTCAGTGCCTATTCTCAATAGAGGGGTTGTTTTGTTTTTTTAGTGAAAATTGAGTTTCCCATTCAACTAAGGAACCCTTTTACACTTTCTGCCCTGATTGGTCATCTAGTTTCTGGGTGCAAACTTCTAGGGGCCAGGGTTCATAGCATAGAAGCCCATTCTATTACCAGAAAGCTCTGCTCAAAAACTCTGTTGTCTTCCTGGCAACTCTCTTCAATGGGCAAAGGAAGGGTGAGCAGGCTGCCTTCTGGGGAAAATGGATCTTCTTTAAAACCTATATGTTTTGGTTATAAAAAGCCTGTGGTATCGGGCAGGAGAACGAGGATTGTTTTCTCTCCTTCACATGTCAATGGGCAAGTTGTATGTGCTTGTCTGAATCCAACAATGAGAAGTGAGTTACAAGATTCTTTTTTTTTTTTTTTTTTTTTTTTTTAAGAGATGAGTATTTCACTTGGAAATGTGATCTCTAAACAAATCATCTGGCCAGTTTTGTGGGGTTATTTTTCACTATCCCATTTTACAAGAGGTATTCGGAGAAAAGAAGACTTACTTGACATTTCTAAGCCACTGGGATGCTTTTTAATTTGTTTCTAGAGTATTTAATCTGTAAGACATACCAGCTGAATAAATTATGTAACAAAACAATGACAACAAGGTCAAAGCAGAAGTATGACTTTACAGTGGGGAATATTCATGACATGATGCTATTTGAGATATACTTCTTGAATATTAAATAGTTTTTCCTAATGTTATGTTCCAATTAAACAAACGAGAAGGTATAAGAAAGAAAATTGGATTCTTTCTGAATTGGAGAAATTAAGCAAATTCTAGGATAGCAATTATCATCTCGCTAATTGAAAAATGTCAACCTCTGTCTGTCCACATAAAGTTTAGAGATATTAGCTGGAAATGTTTTCTCTTGTGACTCAATTGTGATATAAACCTTAGAGTACTAAATATTCTGCATCAGTAGATCAGATGCTCATAATCTGATTTATACAGTTATACATAACCTCAATTATTTATTTTTGGTTACATCTCAACTTAAAAAGAGAAATCCAAAGCAACAGAATTTTGCTGCTTAAGGAATTATAAGATGGTTTATAGATTGACTTTCTGACCAAATCTAACTCTGCTCTTCCTTTTCTAGCAAGTAGGGTTGGTGCTCTGAAAGGGATAACGGCTTCCTCTGCACAGTGAACAAAAAATAGATCACCTAGTATATAGTGTAGAAGGGCATTAGACAAAGAATGAAGAAACCCGCATGTTTGCTGACCTCCATCATCAATTAATGTTGTGATCTAGGGCTGACCATGGTGATATCAGTATTTAACATTTATTAACGACTCACTGTATTCATTAATTCCTGCATCTCTAATAAACAAGCCAAGAATCTTGGTGGTTTGATGTAATAAAGGTTTATTTCTTGGCCAAGACAAATCAGAAGGGGCCTATCACATTCCAAGTAGTGCCTCTGCTGTCTACTATGGCCTCATTATTCTCCAGCCCATCCCTTGCTGGCAGAATGGTGAGGTAAAGAGAAGAGAGGAAGAATGTGGTAGAAGTTAAGAGTGGGCTGGGCCTGAAACTGATGGTCGCCACCCTGTTCACATTTATATGGACAGAACTGAGTCACAGAGCCCCACTTACCTGTAACCACAGCTGGGAAGTATGGGAAAGCACTATGGCAAGGACAAGAGGACATGGACAGCATTGAGCAGCTGCAGCTCAGCTCTACTGCGCTGTGATTAGCTCCCTCAATATCTCACTTAATTCTTACAATCAGTTTTTGAAGAGTTAGAAAGTTGAGTTTAGAATGGCAGAGCTGGACTCATCCCTTTGACTGAGTCTGTGCCCTAAGCTCCTATGCTACATTGCTTTCTTGGCCTTTGAAAATCACTATGTGTAAGTTCCTTCACCTTTATAACTAAAATGACAGTATTTGTAATCTGTGTTATACCTCATGAGATAATGGAAATCATGAGCATGTCAGGACTTGCCTTCTCTCTGTTACACAGACAAACTGGGCATTTTTGTATGGCTAAGTCCTCTGCTTGTACGACACATGCCATGTCTTCTTAGGCTGTCCAGCAATCCTTCTCCCTCTCTTCTGCATCATAAAATCTCCCCTCTCTACTAGATCATTCTCATCAACATACAATATGATCTTGAAGATAAAACCACTTCTTGATACCACATATCTAACTAGTTATTACTTTATTTCTCTACCCTTTACAGTAAAAAACATACTTTGAGTGATACATACTTGCCACTTCCGATTCTTCTACTCCATTTCCTCTTGAATTCCTTCCGATTAGGCACCCCAACACCATTTCAAAAATTGATTTGGTAAGCTCACAAAAGGCTTCTATTTAGCCAAGTCTAGTCAATTCCTCATCTTTGTTAGACTTATCAGTATCATATGACTTCAGATTATCTTTCTCCTCCTCGAAAGTGTTTCTTTACTTTGTTTCCAAGATCCTAAAACTTACCTGGCTTTCTTCCACTTTGCTGTATTCCTCTTCATTTGCCTGAACTCTAAATAGAGAATTGCTTTAGGGCTTAATATTTTGATTAATCTTAAATTCTCTCTTTTCATCCCATCCCTTGATAATCTCATCTAGTTGTAAAGCTTCAAACACCATCTAGAAGCTGAATGTTTCCAAATCTGATTCCTTGATACAGATTTCCCCAGATTTGTATCACTACATGAATTCATGATCAGTGCCTCAGCTCAAAATGCCCCAAATTAAAGTTCTCATTCTTCCATCATAACTATCCTGGTTTAAGCCACCACTATCTCTCATTTGGATTGTCATAGTATCTTCTTAAGAAATCTCTTTGTGTCTTCTCTTACTTAACTCATAGTCTAAAGTGATCCTCTTAAGATAGAAGTTAGATCATATCACTCCTGTGGACCAACCATTTAATATTCTTTGTACTGAGAATAAAAGCCAATGGCCTTATTATGGCCCCAGAGATTTTTTTTTGACGTCTGATTCCTCCTTTATTTCTATGACCTTATCTCTTATTATTCACGCCCAGCCCGTCAGCCCACTTCACTCACCCTGACCTCATCCTTGCTCTTTCTTGACTATGGCAGTCACTTCCCCTACCTCAGGTCCTTTATATGTGCTCCTTTCTCTCCTTGGAATAACCCTCCCATATATATTCTCATATCATTCCCTCAACTTGCTTAGTTCTCTGCTCAAAATGTACCTTGTCACTGAGGCTAATTAGCAGCATCTCCTAAATAAGTGTCTGTTCACTTTAGTATTTAACCTATTTAAAGCTTAACTGCCAGTCAGAGCTACTCCAGCATATGTCTTATGTATAACTCAGTTTCATTAGGCAAAATGCACAGTGAGGGGCTCAAATATTGACTTCCTCTGTTTGCAAAAACAGCATCTGAGTTCATGAGGAAGAGGACTAAATGGCTTTATAGAAGTAGCAGAAGCTGATCCTCTGACCTGATACTACTGGTCCTCAGATATAGTGTTGTCTGAGCCCACTGAAGACAGTGACCTTGTCTAGTATATGGGCACTGTTGTGATGGGTAGCAGAATATGCCACCCCAAAATATGACTCTTTGGCAGAGAGATTATTTTGAGCTGATTATTTTTAGAAATAGCAGACACTGGAGAAGCTCTGAGAATACAAGCTGCCCCCTGTAAAGGATTCTTACATTTATATGGAAAACTCCATCTGTAAGGGTATGTCCCTTTCAATACCAGGAAGAAAAAGATGAGTGAATCACAAGAGAATTTTATCAATGGAGAAAGAATAGACTTAAAAATGCATAGCAAACCTTACTTTTCTTTATGGTACCTGTCCTGGGCACTTCCCCACAACTGCCCTCCCTATACTTTCTTTGTTTTAGCTTTCTGTCTTTAGGTGAAGATGATATTTAAACTAGTGGTTGAAGCCACCTCAGGAAGTTATTTGTTTTTTCCTTGGTTTCTTTCATGTACGTATGAGGTATACAGGTTGCTAAAAAACAAAATTCAACTCCGTAAATTTGAAAATCTAATTAGCTTTTTATTCAATACTTCATGAATCAGACAGTATCCCATTTAGCAAGTAGAAAGGAGATCCAAGGAGATGTACAAAATGGAAGACTTTTATAGGCAAAAACAGGGTGAGACAAGAAAGTTATCACCAAAGGAAAAGGAAGGATTGTTTCAGGCAAGATCACCTTCCTTTGAGGGAAAGACAGGGATCTATCATACAGATTATCTCACTAATGTTGAGCAAGAAATTACAGATTGATTGATTTAAAATTCCACTCCTGCGAAAGCCTGAAGCTATAATTAGGTTAGGTATTATTAAGTCCTGGTTTGCTTTCATGGGGCTTAGCACAAGTGACTTCATTTGGGGCCTGCTCTTTCTTTTTTTAATATGGTCAATGATTTCTGTAATACAGTTTAGTTCTGAATATCTCAGTTTTTCTCAGTTGAGTATTCAGTCAAATTAAATTATAATAACTTATCAGTCAATGATAACAGTCTATGCCACTATCTTTCTCCAAATTTCTCATCTTGTTGCTATCTGACACTAAAACCCTCAAGTGATCTTACTTGATCCTATTCCCCCCACCTCCCTCTCAGAAGAAAGAGAAAGAGGGAGGAGATAGTCTACTTGCATGCCTAGCAGCTAATTGGTGGTAGGGAGGCATCTCAGTTTTGGTCTAGTTTCATTTCATGACTATTACCTCTCAAGGGTGAACATGACTTATTCCCATCATTGTGTGTACATCTTTCCTTTATTTTTTAAAGATTTATTTATGTATTTGAGAGAAAGACAGGGAGCAAGAGAAAGATTGAGAGAGAGAGAGAGAGAGAGAGCACGAATGGGGGGAGGGGCAGAGGGAGAGAAGCAAACTCCCCCCTGCATGAAGGCTGACTCAGGGCTTAATCTCTTGACCCTGAGATCCTGACCCGAGCCTATCAAGAATCATATGTCTAACCGACTGAGCAACCTAGGTGCCCCATTGTGTGTATATCTTATTTGAAAACTCCAGTAAGTTAGATATGTGACTTTTGTTCTTTACTGACCTCTTCTATAAATTCTGAGAGCCAAGAGGTAACTAGAGTAGGCATTTCTCTCCATTCTTTTTTGGAAGGCACAGAACTTCAGAGCTTCCTCATGTTCCACTCCTTGAAATATATGAGTGAGTCTTCAGACTCCGAGAATATACAGCTAGTACCTAGAAGGTCAGTGTGAAATGAAAATGCAGGGCATCTTATTTAAAAAAAAAAAAATTATTAAGAACTTTAGGACAGCTACTACAGAGTATTAAACCAAACCTTCTCTGAGTGTTGGGCTTTGTGTGACCATACAGGGAGCACCCTGATTATACCCATCCTGCCAGGACCCCACTAAGAGCTTTACCAATAGTTGCTCTAAGAACAGCATCGCACCTACTGTCTTCTAGCACTTTTATTATAGCTCCTCAATAAAAACTAGTTCATCCTCTCCTGAACTTGGACTTGAAGTTCATCTGAGAATCTCAAATCATGGACTAATTTTCTTTGAACTTGGATGATGCCAATAAATGAAATTTTATTTTAAACCTGCACAGTCTTTATCCTAAATATATTTGAAATGCCTGGTGGTTCATTGTTATTTGGTAAGCCAGATTCTCTCCACACTCCCTGGCTACCATTGTAGTCTCAGGGGTGAGGGAGAAGCAGATGCCATCTCAGTAAGTAGTAAGAGATCAGGGGAATATCCCAATCATATAGCAAAAGGAAAAAGAAAAGAGGCAGACCACCTTTTCTAGTCCAAATATTAGGGGACAAAAATAGATATAGAAGAAAGGACAGAGTCATATGTATATGCTGATTTTTCCTTTTCCAGGTCTGGGAAGAAGAAAGAGAGCCTCTTGCTCTACTCCTTGTTTGGGACTTGGACACATGACTGCTGTGTATGGCAACCCCACATGTCCCAGTATAGTAAGGAGAGTGGGGTACTATTTTACATACTTGTAAACTTGTACATACATGTTTACATGTGTGACATGGCTTCCAGGTGGTATGGACTTTAAGACAAGAACCGAGAGACATATTTTGGGCCAACAGGATGAGTGATTGGCCTAAAGGGAAGTGTGGCAGAATCTGTGAGGTAGACAGGCTAGTTCTTGTGCCAGATAGATGACACAAAGGAGACTCCAAGGGGTTTGTGGAGGCCACAAGACAACAGGAAAGGCTAAATCAGCATGGCAGGGTCATTAGACCTTGGCCGAGCCAAGAAGGACAAGAGTTTATTATCCTTAGATATCAATAGTGGATGGCAGCTACAGGAGAGAAAAATGTTTCCCCCTACCATTCTCAGTTCTCTCTCTCTTTTTTCTCTTCTTTAAAGATTTTATCTACTTATTCATGAGAGACACACAGAGAGAGGCAGAAACACAGGCAGAGGGAGAAGTAGGCCTCCTGTGGGTAGCCTGATGTGGGGCTCCATCCCAGGACCCCGAGATCATGCCCTGAACCAAAGGCAGATGTTCAACCACTGACCCACCCAGGCATCCCTACCTTTCTCAGTTCTTGACTGAAACCCCCATAACAAAAGACAGACTAAGGGAAGAAAAACAGAAGTTTAACATTATTCAAACAAACAAACAAAAAAAACAAAACAAAAAAAACAAGAGGCCCAAAATGTAGTGACCTGTGCTAAGCCTCATGACAGAAAACCAGGCCTGACTATATAACCTAATTCCAGGAGTAGAATTTTAAACCAGTGGGTCTGGAATTTCCTGATCATCACCAGTAAGGTAATCTGCATGATAGGCCTCCTCACCTTTCCCCTAAAAGAAGGTGACCTTTCCTGAAACAATTCTTTCTTTTGCTAATAATGCCCTTGTCCTACCCTGTTTTTGCCTACTTTGTATAGCTCCTTGGAGCTCCTTTTTCACTTGCTGCATGGGATGCTGCCCAATTCACAAATCATTAAATAAAGGCAATTAGGTCTTCAAATTTATTCAGTTTTTATTCAGAACTTGTTTTGTAACAACCTAGATGAATATTTACTTGGGAATTGACCAAATGAATAAAATATCTCATGTTAGCAATTTGGATGTTAAGGGTCATAACTGTCATTGTATAGTTTTGAGAATAAGTTAGTTCATGTCATTTGTGTCTGTGTAGAGAATTAACATTCCCACCAATTACAAACATACATGAATTCTAGTTAACTAGTTTAGAAAAACAAATACATGCATTTTTTTCCTGTTGATACTTTGAAACACATTGGCAGATCCACATTCTCCATGACTACTTAAGAGTTTACATTTATGATGATACAACTGATCAATACCTGATTTCTCTGCTGGCAGATCCTGCTAGCCAGGGATTGGGGCTCCACAGAGAATAATTTTCAATCAAGTACTGTTCATTTAGTATCATTCTGGCCCCTGACTTCCTCAATATATGAAATCATCTCTAGGTTGATGGATGACAGCACTTTAGGTCCGCTGGAAAAGAGAAGACAATTCATCCTTCTTGTCACAATAAGGCAAATAGCCCACAGGACAAACCAAAGACCACGGTGGTTTTAAACAAGAAAGGCATTGATTAGAGGGAAAGCAAATGCTGAAAGAGAATCCTAGAGTTAGTGAGATGGAGTCAAAGAAGCTACCAGTCAAACACAGAAAACAAAGAAAGCCCGCAGCTGAGAACCTGTGGGACTAGAGATAATAAGAACAGCAGGAGGAGATAGAGGGAAAACACAGAGAGGAAGGGGGAAAAAATAATAAAAAGAAGATACATAAAAGGGAATGAAAAACCTATAGAAGATGCCAGAATTTTTGACAGTGAGGGGTAGGATCTGAAAGAACTTCTGAAGAAGGCGACCGAACTTCCCTATGGGGCACAATCCTTGACAATGAGATATTAACCTAGAGGGATATCTGTGCAGCCCCAAGTCCAACAGAAATAAAAGACACAGAATAACTACATTGTCCGTGTACACTCAAACACACTCTACCAAAGCTATTTCAACGAGAGGGTAGCCAGTAAAACTGTATGTTTTAGAAAATGTAATCAAAAGCAAATATTGGGGGTATGTTTTGTTGCTCTTGTTACTTTTCTTCCATTTATTTTTCTTTTGGCGTAGCAGTCAGGCCCCATTAGGTAAGGCTGCATTTAAGAACCATTTCAAAACGGAATCAGCCTCTCAGTTTATCCATTTATTTTCTCCTATCAGCCTCTTTTCTCGCAGTTATTTCAGAGGTTTTGGGCATTGAAAGAGTTTCTGCCTTTGATTATTGATTACTCAGTAGCACTCCTAGACCAAGCTGCATTTCTTGGATTGGGGGAAACAGAACAGCTTCTTTCAGAGAAGAGACAGTTTAACTCGGCTTCATGTTTTTCCCTGTCTTTCGATTTGCTATCCATTTCCCTTCATTAAAAATCACCATGTCTATGATAAAACCTACGCTGTTGCCTAGCTAAGAATCAGAAGCTCACCATTTACTTCACGTTGTGGAAATTCTAATCAGATACTGGGGGTCTTGGTTCTGTGCTGCATTGTGTCCTCAGGCGTTGTGCTCTACAATTTTTAACACCACAGAACAACTATCTAAGACCTGATTCCCTTGGATTCTTTTTCAGCAGATACAGATAACGTTTTGAATAAGATATGGCTCCATTTATTTTAAGCAATTTTCTTTTTTACTTATTTTAGTGGTGGAACCAGATAAGAGTCTGATTGAGTTCACACCTCAGTGATAAGCATATTGGGTGACCCATTAATGCTGGTGATGAAACTATAGCTCAGGCCCACAGGCAGTTCTGTTCAGATTTATGGCAAGACACGGTGATGGAGAAGTATAGACTCTTAGTTATGAGAAAGCAAATGATTGCTTCCTATGTAAAAAAATAAATTGCAATTGAGCTAATTTAAGACTAATCAGAAACTGCCAATCACTCTAGGAGGGAATAATGTCCAAGAAGGTCCCTGTAATAAGTCTCTGATCTTTTTGGCAAAGGATAGCACAATAGAGGTGGAGATAAGCATGCTTCTCACCCATAAATAACCCCCTGATGTGATCTCTAATGCATTGTGAATTCATTGTGGGTTTTTAGGCAGCTGCAAGACACTAATCGATGCAAAAGAAACTTTGCAGTGTTTTCCACATAGAAGTAAGTATCAATCAAGTCATAACTGTGCTTTAACTCAGATGGTCTGAGTAAAACTTGGTAAGACAAAGTTTGCCAGAAGGGGGAAAGAAAACTGTACTTGTGAAGGACAGCTTTTCTTGGGATATTTCAGACTACGTTGAATCAGATCATCTTCTGATACAGTATTTTTCTTTAGTTCAGAGTAGCTTACAAAGTCACTTGTTCATACCTCTAGAAGAATTCATACATCTGGAAGATGTCTATGTAGGCCTACTTATTCAGATATTTTGCCCCCCGCCCCCAAAAGTGATTGTTAGAATTTATGGTGTGTTATCTGCTTCCATAGAGACAAGAAACTAATTTCAATTACAAATGGTGGGTGGATGGACCACTCTATATTCTGAAATCCTTTATTTGCGGTTTCCTGTCTCTTGGGCCTCTTGGTAATTTGTGAAATTTGTAGATATACAGAAGCATGATGTTTAAAGAATCTGTGATTCAAAAGGTATTAATTCATTTTTATTCTTTGAGTACTTACTATTTCAGTTTGCTAGTGCTGCTATTACAAAGTACCACAGAGTAGGTGGCTTAAAAGATAGATTTTTTTTTTTTTTACATCCAGAGGGTAGAAGTCCAAGATCAAAGTGTCTGCAGTTTTGGTTTTTCCTGAGACCCTTCCCTTTGGCTTGCAGGTGGGCACTTTCTCACTGTTTCCACACATGGCCTCTTCTCTGTGCTTGTACCTTTTATGGCATCTTTCCCTCTTCTCATGGAGACAACCAATCATATTGGATTAGTGTCCTTCATTTTGACTTAATCACCCCTTTAAATACCTTATCTTCAAATACGGTTACTTTCTGAAGTACTGGGTATGGGACTTCAACGTATAAATTTGGGAGGGACATCATTCAGTCCAGAATGCTCAGTACTCTGGAACCCCCCAAATTCATGTCCTTCTCACAGGAAAATACATTTGAAAATAAAGAAATGAAGAGATTTTGAACTGGCCAACATTTGGAAGCCCAAGATGATACCCTGCATTCCCAAAGGGATCTGTGGTTTGAATTATTTGGCTATGCCATAAAATGAGGGTACTTTGGCTGGGGAAAAAAGATGAGCAAAAAATAGGAAAGAAACAAAGAGAGTGTAATTTAGGTGCGATTCTCAGGAATGGTTGCTTCTGTCTTTAGGCTAATGTCAGAATTGGAAATCATTTTACTGATCATTTAGGACAATGTCTTCATTTTTTAGATGGGGAAATAAATAAAATATGAAATGGTCAAAGGCCATTAACTGGTTTTACTAGTTTACTAGCTTAACTAGTTTTATAAAGCTGTATCTGATTTAGTATGTGGATTTTCTGATCTCTAAACTGAGAGATCAGAGACTTCTCCATCCTCATAGAGTGTTCATCTCTAAACTAGTACTCCAGTACTCCCCTTCCACTTTGATGGACCCTAAAGGGGAAACTATTCTCTCTTAGAATATGATGTAGCTGGGGGAGACAGGATGATCTTTGGTGAGACATTGCTGAGAGAATATGGCTTCCATATTATATCTCCATCCATACATAGGATGTACATAATGCATATACAATATCTAATAGTTGTTCCTTTTTCTGCTTGCCTTTTTATTTGCTGCTTGGTGGAAACAATGCTTGCAAGTAGAGAATACTGGGGTACCTTATACTATATTTCCCAGCTTTCTTGGTTATAGTGTGACTTAAAGGCAGTATTCCAAATACTTATACTTTTCCCCTCTATGATAGCAATGCCTATGGTATGGCATGCCATATCTTCTACTATATTAAAAACTCTTTATGAAGAAGGATCTCAGACTTATTTTTATTTCTTGAGCCCTATCAAAGAGCTACCAATTCACTTGCTTAATATATACAGATGTATAATTACTTAATATATGTATGTATATTATTTACTTAATACATATATATGTATGCATACATACATGCATATACATTTATGCATATGTGTGTCTATACCTCAGTGGTTGGCTCCTTGTGGCTCTAATGACTGACTGCTCAGTGCTCAACAGAGAAATGGAGGCTGCTTTGAAAGAATAGTCCTGGAGAGGAGCTGTAACTCTTTAAGTGATGATGGCAAGCAACATCAGGACAAAGGGTAGGCGCAGCTGAGAAGATGCGTGTATAGATAACCTTATCCACAGGGGAGGCGGGCTATACTAGGAGAAGGATCATCCACAGGCTTGTAGGAACTGATCCTCATTCATCTTGCCCTTGACTTCACTCTCAGTGGTTTCTGGATATGTATTGAAATTGCAGGGCAGCAATTCAGGTTCGCCCATGAATCTCTCCCTAAACCCTAGGGGGGAATTAATTACTTTTTCCTGTGTCTTCCTAAAGCAATTAGTATCTGACTCTATCACAGCCATTACAATGTGTTATAAGTGCCCATCTCCCATTGAACATTTGAGTTGCCTAAGTGCATGGATCATGTTTTAGCAATCTCCATATCCTTAGAGCCTTTCATGTAGATGATAGATGAATGAAGGATAAATGCCAGACTTTGATTACATTCCCCAATTATCTACCTGTCTATCTCTATGTGTATATATATATATATATATATATATATATATATATATATATGAGAAGGAAACTGAAGTTCAGAGAGATTAAGTAATTTACACTTGAAAAGGCAGAGCAAAGAATTCTCACTAAAAGTGTGGTTGCCAAGTTCCTACTCTAACGAATCTCACCCTCCTGGCCTGGACATTCAGCATTGGGGCAATCTTCCCTTAAGATGTTAAGCGATTAGGATTGGAAAGAGTGGTGAAGAGGACAAATCCTTTTAATTAGAAATAATAGGAATGTCTGTAGCAAGATGTTTCTGCTGGCAATTGGGGGTCATAGGACTCCACCTTAGAAAGTCACAGGGAAGGGACAGATTGATGCAAAAATGGTGTTTTGGAAGTGTAGGTACAGAGGTGAAGGGTCGAAGAGTTTTCACGTTAGTCTCCTTACAGCAGTGTCTGGGGATGATAGGGGTTGTTTTCTCTGTCCTCATAGAGTGTTCATTCTTTGGCCTGTTCTCCCCTCCAAGGAAATGGCGAAGATTGGCTCATTAATTCTATGAGATTATAAGTAAAAATTTTATCTGTGTTGTTGTTTATTCATAAGTTAAGCCTACATTCTGCAAATATCTTTTGCAAATACTTTCAGAGGCTGCCACAGCTTTGCTCTAGGTCAGTCCTGTGGTTTACCACATAAAACAGAAAGGAAAAAACACGGAACCTCTGAGGTGACCCCGGTCCATTTTTTCTAGCAGATATCCCAGGCAGATCACACAACAACCCCAATACAGTCTGCTGCTAGGTGCAAATTTAGAAAGGCAGAGAACGAATTTACAGTTCCTATTTTGAATCCATTGTTAAACCCGCAGGAATGTGGAGCTTAAAAGCCCATTTGGTGCCTTGGAGAAGCACGGTGAACAGTTACATTTGACATTACTCATGTCCTTCAGGGAAATGTTCTTGTTCTCGTTGAAGTCAAGTTCCTGGAGGGAACACTTCACATTATGTATCCTTTCCTACTCACTCTGATTACTTTTCTTGAAGTTCCCTTGGGTTCTTCCAAACTAGACACAGTCTCTAAATTCTCAGTGATGCTCTTCACTTCTAATACATGTGCTGTTCCAGTCTCATTGCCATAGTCATTCCCAGACTTAGAGGAAGGAGCAGGTGGGGGAGTGATGCAGGATGCTCACTGACAGGCTGAAAAAAAAAATCTAAATGCAAATGAGTAGATTCAGGTCAGAGCAACTAATTGGCTTCAAGAACTTGAACCTCTCATATGGGTGAGTCTCTATGCTCATGTTGCTTAGACTCAAGACAGCCTCTTAAAATCAAGTGCTGAGGAAAGTGTGCTCCTCTTAACATATTACTCACATGACATTCTGTGAGGAGCCTGTAGGAAAAGTCTCAATCTCAGATCTGCAGTTTTGCTCTCTTGTCATTATTTGTTTTCTTTCCTCCTTGTCTTTTTTTGTCCTTTGTTTCTTTTCTCTTTTTTTCTCCTCTTTCTCTCTCTCTTTCTCTGTCTTGCTTTCTCTGCCACTTCAGACCTTTCCAGTGCTGTCCAAAAGAGCTTTCTGTGGTGTTAGAAATATTCCATACCTACATGGTCTAGCTCAGTAGCCACCTGCTGTCTGTGGCTACTGAGAAATTGGAATTTACCTATTGTAATTGAGGAATGAAACTTTAAACTAATTTAAGTTTGAATAGCCATTTGTGGTTAATGGTCATCAAATTGGTTAGTGCAACTTTAGACCAACTGTTTGCCTCTGACATTATCTATATCATTCATATGTTGATAACAAGAGTTGAAAACCTCTTTGGCTATTCTCTTTTTGTAAAATCACTCATCAGTGGGAAAGTTGGTCTGGCTTGTAAGATTTGGTACCAATCTCTTCTAAACTCTTCCCCTCAACATCAGAGGGCTTTCAGGGCAAGAGAGCCCTTGGTATCTTTTGGGGTGGATAGCAGGAGCGGTGGTGAGTTTACTATTTATTTATGACAAGTATCCCATATCCATGGTCCTCTCCAATCAGGAGTTCTTTGAAACTATGCCATCGGCCTTGTCTAGGAAGAGGATGGAGTCATCGGACTCACCCATTCCGCAAACGGCTCCACAGATAGCATAAGGTTTTAAACTGGCTATTGAAACTGCCTGTCACCTTGTCAACCTCGGCCACATTCATCTGTATGGACACGTGATCCTTGGCACCAGTGATGTGGTCGCTGACAGAACATTTCTGGGGCACATACAGGTCCACAACCAGAACTTGCCAGTGTCATTCTGCATGTCAAGGTCATGACTGCTGCCACTGCCACAGGCATGAGCGCAGACAGGAAGCACTGCGTCCCCCCCCCGCCCCCCACTCAGTATCTTTTTGGAAGACAGAATGCTCCTCCCTGATTGCCTGGAGACCAAATATTCTCCAGCGGGGGGGCGGGGGGGGAACCCGTATGTGATTGCAAGTTCAGATGGGGCTCATTTGCAAGGCTTGGGAGCAGGTGTGTTTGAAAATTTCACAAGTGAAGGCAGAGGTCGGCAACCTCTTTGGCCACTTGCAGGAATAAACAATGTTGGTACAAGGGTCATGAGCCAGGAAAGCATAAGAGAAGGTGAAGGAGTTAGAAAAAAAAAAAAAAAAAAAAAAGAGGTAGCATGGAAGAGGAAGGAAGACAGCAAGGGAAAGGACATGTGTAAAGAGTAGTGGGACTGTTGACTCACAGTGATCTTAGTTCCAAATCTGCCTTTGGTCATCCCCTCCCAGGAAGCCAGGCCCTCATACCAGAAAACCTGTGCTTAATTGGCCACAGATGCTTGGGGACAGCTGGGAAGGGTAGGAGGGTAGTCAGTTAGTTCTCTGTACACTCTCAGAGTCTCCCTAAATTCAACTCCAAACGGGTTTAAAATAGCACCCGATATAGACTGGCTACTATCATCTGTCCCTCTTTTTCTTCTCTTTTCCCCTTTATTTCAGATCACTTCTTTTTTCTTTTTTAGCTTAACAACTATGACCTCAGTGCCTAGTGACCCTTCTGGTTTGGGTTGGTATCTGTCCTGATTAGCAAAGGGGAAATAGGAAATGACATTTCAAGACCAAGACACTAATAAAAGCAAAGACATTTCTTGTAAGTCTAAAATTCTGCTAAATCACACATTTTTTTCTTAAGCAGTTTGCTTACAATCCTGGAACCATGTTCCTCATATCTGGGAAATCTATTTTACATTGACTTCTTGTATTTGCTACGTTTTATATTGACTGGCTTTGCTGTATTTTAAATGTATTTGTGTCTAGACTTGTGGGACTTTAGCTACAGCCAATTTCTACATTATTAAGAGGGTTATTTTGAGTGGCCCCTGTGAATAAACCTAATTTTCCCCTCTGATTAGTGCTTAATTTGAAATTGTTTGTGCAATGATGAAATCTTTCTTGAGTTTCACTTCCAGATTCCAGTTTCCATTCCCAGAGGTTGCTTTTGATTATATAAATGCTTTCAGGGTGATTATGTGGGCAAAATTGTATATTAGGTAGTTTTGGTGCTTTTTATAAGAAATTGTGTTGTTTAGAAAGAAGGGCTGTGAGTTAGGTTTTGAGGCTTTAGGTGCTTTACAATTACATGATCACTACCTCTATTCAAGGCAAAAGTATACCCTGCTTCTGCAACCCTGCATAATTTTGTCACCCAGCCTTTGATTGGAAAGTCACTTCTCTTTAAGATTCCATATTTCACAGCAGGAAGATTTTTCTAGATATATACATCAGGCTTTTCAGTGTGTATATAGTCCCCCTTAGCTCTCGGCTTTCCTCCTATCTTCAATTTTTCTAATAAATGTCTTAAAGGACCAAAAATAAGATATTCATGTTCTTCCCCCAAACTCAAGCTAGAAATCAGACCACATGACTTCTTTATGTGCTAATGCTAGCACCTATGAACCTCTGTACATTACTCTCTGACCCCTGGCCATAGAATTTGGTTCACAGCTGGAGAGGAATTTTGCCTCTGAATGAGATCCTCAGATCTCACCTGTACCTGATTTAGATGAGAGTGAGATTTGGGCCTTAGTGTTAATGCTGGAATGGATTAAGATTTTAAGGGATGTTGGGGTGGGGTGATTAATAGTTTGCATGTAAGAAGGACATGGAGAGCCAAGGGCAGAGTGTTAGGAGTTGAACTGTGTCCACCTCAAATCAATGTCTTAAAGTCCTAACTTCCTGGACTTCTGAATATGATCTTATTTGGAGATAGAGTCTTTACAGAAGTAATCAAACTAAAATAAAGTCATTAGGGTTAGCCTTACTCCAATATGGCAACATCCTTATATAAAGGGAAAATTTGGGCACAGAGACATGTCTGGGGGCAGACAATGTGAAGACACAGAGAGAACAGGAAATGAACAGAGGAACAGCTATCTACAAGCAAAGGAGAGAGGCCTAGAACGGATCCTTCCATCATAGGGCTCAGAAGGAACCAACCCTACCAAACACCTTGATCATGCACTTGAAGCCTTTGGAACTATGAGGCAAGAAATTTCTGTTGTTTAAGCCACACAGTTTGTGGTACATTATTACAGTCACATACAGCAAATTAATATAGGCAGCCAGGTCTCAACATGGCTGGACTGGATCATGGAGCAGACAATGAGCCAATAAGACCTAGTCACTGCTATAGACATTTTCTACATATACACATCCAGCTTGCTAGAATATAGTTTTCTGTGTCCCTCTTTTCTGTTATCTTCAGTTTTTATTATTTCTCTCTTCTCCATGAATATCAAAGAATTACCAAGTGCCAGTCCAATGATCATACCCACAAACTTTCAGTAATATAAGATGTTATTCTCATATCCAGAGATGGTGAAAGTTATTGTTTCTACTAGTACTTTACTACTACCACTCTTGGCTAGCATGCATTGATTGCCTGTCTTGTTTCAGGTAACATATTAAGATATTAGCTTCCTTAACCATTATAACATCACAGGCATGAAGTAGTAGCTATCATCATTTGCTTCATTTTGGAAAGGAGAACACAGAGACCAGAGCGTTTGATGACTTGGCCAATCCCATTTGGCTCATTAGTGGCAGAACTGAGAATTGTACACCTGTATGGTCTTCACCATGTCTACTCAGAGACTCAAATTCTGAGATTGAGAAAAAAGAATCAAAGTAAAATTAAAGCAGGGAGGCTACAGAGAAGCAATCACTTTTGCTTCTTAAAGGATGCTTGGAAGGTATCCTTCAAGAAAAAAGTCGCATTACTTTAAGCATTTCTAATTTTCCCACTAAAGACTTTTCTAATAGCAAAATCTAACATGGGTAGTCATTGCATCAATTCACATTTTAAGCCACAAACAGACCAAAAAGAATTGCTGCATCAGCTCAAAGGAACATTCTTCTGTAATCAATTAAAATCATTGCACTTGATTATTCTATTCTTGCCAAGAAACGATTTAAAAAGCCTGTTCACAATAATTTGTTTTACAATCCCAGGACCACTAAAATGACCTCCTGAGGACCTGGAATTTTAAAACATTTTTCCAGTGTGGCCTGAGGACAATATGGCAGTAAAACAAACAAACGTCAGCCCACTTAGACCTTAATGCTCTCCATGTGAACTATACACTCTTCATTCATCAAGCATTAGTTTGTAGTTAAAGCTGTTATCATGGGGCATGGCTTTTACTGTAAATAAACAAAGGACTTTGGTGACCATAGAATCGGCTTACTACTGTGGTTTCACCATGCCCTTGCTGTGTATACCCTAACAAGTTATCCTTCCTCTCTGAATGTCCATGACCTAATCTTTAAGTGGAAAGCAATGCCTATCTCAAGGCTGAGAGAGTTGAATAGTGAGCATAGAGCATCTGGCACATGATTGAGACCATTAATTTTTACTTCCATTCCACCTTTTCTTCCCTTTCATTCTCTCAGGTGCCCAGCATGTTTCTTTGCCCTTATGTCAGCTTGCCAAGGGCTGAAATGCTACACCATTGGTAGCTAAACAAGTTAACTAAAGCTTGAGTCAGACTCCCTATAAGGCCAATTTCTATTATGTGTTTTGCTGAGTGGAAGGAGGTGAAGAATACACAGGTCATGTGGTGTCTGGCTTCCACCTGTACAACAGTGGTTAGAAAATCTCAGAGAAGACAAATCTTGGTTTGTTTTTTTTCTCCCATTTTGCCTAGAGCCAAGGGAAAGTCTCCATTTGTGTGTGTGTATGCATGTGTATGTGTGTGTATAAAGTTTAGCTTCTGTAGATATTTCCTTTCTAGGGCCTTGGCTTTAGTTTTAGTTTCAGATCTGACCTTCCTTCTGGATGGACCTTGGTCTACACCTCCCTTTTTTTTTAGTCAGTTAAAATTCTCTAGGCTTTCAAGAATCGGCAGATGCCTGAGGGCAAAAGCCTGATTCAGTGTTTTCACTCCTCTGTGGACTCTCCCTCCTAGAGTTCTGGTATCTAAGCATTTCTCTTAACTTTCTGGCATCAAATCAATGCATTTCAAAACATTTTATATATAAAGAAATTTTTCTTCCACATTTTTTAGCTACTCTACCATCTTCCATATTTTTGGGGATAGAATTCCAGTCTCAAAGATTATTTCCAATTCTTTCTAAATGTAATGCCAAGGAAATCTTCTGTTTCAGTCCACTCAGGCTGCCATAACAAAATACCATAGGCTGGATGGTTAAATAACAGAAAATGATTTTTTTCACAGATCTGGAGGCTGGAAGTCTGAGATCAAATACCAACATGGTTGGCTTCTGAAGAGATCTCCTCCCTTGATTTGCATATGGTGCCTTCTCACTATGTGCTCACATGATGTCTTTGTGGAAATATGAGAGGCAAGCAGTGGAGAGGAGTGTGTGTGAGAGAAAGAGAGTGAAGAGCACACAAACTTTTGGTGTCTCTTCTATAAGGGCACTAATTCCATCATGAAGGCCCCAGCCTCATGGTTTCATCTAACCCTAATTGCCTCCCAAAGGCCCCATTGTTACAGGGTTCTGGTCTCGCAGAGTCAAAGAATGAATTTCAAGGACACGGAGTAGGGAGATGATGGTTTATTAAGTGAAGGTGAGAGCAGAAAGAAGAATAAAAGTTCTCTGAAGTGAGAGGGGTCCCAAATGGGTTTCCACTGTGGGTTTTAATTGGCAGTCTTTTATTGAGAACTAAGAAGCTTGTGGCCTTGAGGTTCTTGTGCCATCTTGGTTCCAACAAGGACCATTGTTAATATCCTTCATGGCTTACTTCTTTGAGGTCTGGTCATTGTCTGCAGCTACAATGTAACTGCCAGAAAGAAAGAAAAAAAAAAACCCAGACTAGGGGAGGGTGGTATGGCTTTTCCCTTTATCTCTTGTTCTGCTCTACCTCAGCATCTCCACCCATGGGGAATAGTTCCAGAGCCTACTCAGAAGTCTCCTATCTCTCCCTGCCTATACCTTAACCCTTACCCTACTCATCATCTTTAAATACCATCACTCTGGGGGTTAAGTCTTCAACCAATAAGTTTGGGGAGTGGGAAACACAAATATTCAGTCCATAAAATCCTCTTTCTAAGCCTGAAATAATTGGTTCATGCTATAGGTATCACACAGACCTGTCTGATCTTTAATTCCATCACCTATAATATGAGGAGAATCTAATTTAAAACATTGTTGTAAAATGACCCAGTATCATACCAGATACAAAACAAGGATCCAAATGATGAGCACAGCAGGAACTTAACAGGCAGTACCTCCCCTTTCCCTTTGCCTCCATTCCCTCTGCCCTCAGAGTGGCTGTACATAGCTGACTGTGTATGATGACCTTCTCTAGTGTCAGTCTAGAGATGCAGGAAGTGGTGCCACGGTGATCCTGCTTACATCATACTGTCAAGACTTTTTAGCATTTTTGTCCCTAAAGAGGGATAGGGTGGAGGACAATTGCCTTCATGAAGTGAAGGCAATTACAAATTCTTAATGAGGAAACAGGCAAAACCAAAGCCAAAGAAAAACAAAGATGACACCTGGATACTTTCTTTTTTACACTCACAGTGGAGTGCAAAGTTGTAAGCCATCCAGGTGGTGAGCTTGCAAAAAACAAAAATTAATCACCTATTTGTACTACAGTTTGAGGACTTAAAGATCTTTAGGGAAGATGTTGAGAAGCCTCATTCCAATTAACCTTATCCTATTAAGTATGCCCATCCACAGATCAGAATAGATTTCAAAGGTGAGAGAGAAACACGTAGCCTCTGTGGCTATTTCCCCAGAAGGAAGGAGCCTCCAGAGAGAAAAGTAAGGAGCTTTAACAGGACAGATCAAAGTGTGTCTGGGATACAATATAATTCTTCTCAGAAAGGCTTGAAATGGAGACAACCTTCCGATTTAATTTCAAGGGCTATTTTGAACTGTGTGACCCTTTTCTGAATTTGATCTGGATGGAAATGGATTATTACGTGTTATCACGTGTCACTGTGTGTGTGTAGTCTTGGCCGAGCGGAGACTAGACTATTTAGAACCCATTTCTTCTCTCTGATTTTTTTTTTTTTTTTTGGCCTTGCATGCATAGTGGAGGAAAAGAAGAAAATGGTATTTGGTGTTTCTTCTTGGGGATAGTAATCAAGTAAAAAGTGTGGTGATTCTGGTGGAACCTCTGAGAATTAAGAGTTTTTAACAGCCTTAAAATATTGCCAAGAAATATTATTTTAAAATATCTCTGTGACCTTTCTTGTTAAATTGGAAATGAAAAATAAGACACAGCACACTTTTTCTTATTCAAGAGAAGTAGAAAACTCTCATTAACAGACCAGGAAAATGGAGAAGAGGGAAAGAACAGAGACCAAAAAAAAAAAAAAAAAAAAAATGGGAACAGGTATCCCAAAGACCACTTTATACTCAAATTTTTATTTTGTGCACTTTCTGGAATACCCCCAAAGATTTCACTCTGCCTCCTAGGACTCTTTCCCAGATGCTGATTCCTTTCTTTTCTTTAAATTTTAATACCTAGTGTTATCTTTTGCCAAAATTATTATTGGGAAAGAAAATTAAAGGATTTGGCCTCTGTCTCAGTCTCCCATTTTAGTGCTAGCTTCTTCTCTGCCGACATTGTGAATATTGAAATCTATAGAATTTGCAGTTCATCACAAACAAAATCACTCCAAGTGAGTGATACGTGCCTCATTCCAGGTTTCTGGCTTCTAGGAAGGATGTTATCACCCCTACTATCTTTGAAACTTCCCATGGGTTTGACCAGGTCATAATACATACACACATTTGTGTGTGTGGGGGTGCATGTGTGTGTGTGGTAGTATTAAGTAAAACTAGGCAAACGATCATCCTGATTTATTTAGCTCCCCTGGTACATTTTGGGTGTTTATTAGGTGCAAAGCAGTTATTCCATTTACATTTACTACAAATATTTTAAAAAGCAATAGTGATATCATGGAGCTAAGTGGGTTTTACAATCATGACAGCAAAGAATAGTAGTATAACAGATCTGCCTAAGGGAGCAAAAGAAGTTGCAAGATGACCAGCAGGTGTAAGAAGTATAGAAATAGTAAGGGAGGAAATAGCTCAACCTGGCAGTGAGGGACATGGGTATATACCCATGTTCAAACTGCAACTGATTTTCCATATAAGCAGCTACTTTAGCTTACTTGGTGAGTGGATAGAAATGCTGATAATGCCAAATGACTTCCCACACTCATAAAAGTTTTATAGAAAAACCAATATTAATAAAGGTCTCTGAAAATTGAAATTAGCCTGCTTATGTGCAAGTTGATCAGTACAGAGAGGTATGTATATACCATATCACCTCTTCTGAAATTACTTTAAAATGTATTCCTTCTTATTGTAATCCTGCAAAGTAGATCGAAAGAGAGAGAGTGGAAAGTGAGTGACACCATGGAAAGGAAACCCAATAATATTCCCCCACGAATGAAACAGAATTATTCTTAGGCTATTCTTAAAATTCATCAACATTTCTTTCATAAGAATATATTATGCCCTCAGTTCATTTTTATTTATAAATCCCTCTACAAGAGTTATTCAACTCCACATTTCTGATATTGTTCTGTCCTTCATTGGTGGGAGAGTGTGAGGTGGCCCGTGTACTTGACAATGGTACTTAAAAGCATTCGGAGAGAGGAAAGGGAACTCGCAGTTGGTTTATATACTGTGTGATTGGGTACAGTCTGCCTTCTCTAAAAAATCAAGAGCATTTATAAATATGTGTCAGAATGTGTTCTTAAAAGCTACAGCATCGAATCACCAAAAGTTGATGGAAGTAGGGAGGAGGAGCACAAAAATTATCATGTATTTGCTTGGAAACAAACTGTTTTTCTTTCTGATCTTTAAAGCGGTCTGTTTTTTTAAAGGAGTATGTCACACATGAAAATATTCTGCTTTACGTTCAGAAGTAATTCATAAAAGGTGGCTTCAAGGTTTGGGTATTCTCTGCCAGAGGGATGTATAGACTTTTTACTAAAACTGTTTAACTTTCATGAAGAATATTGATATGGGAAAGGGTACAACCATAAGCCTCTTCAGCAGTTTCATATGCATTTCTACTTCAGCTTAATATTTTTTGCAGAAAGTGAGGCAAAGCTGGAAGTCATTTTGGAAGATGTTCCTTAAGTTGTAAAAAGGGAAAATACCCAGCCTAGCAGATTTTTCTTTTCAGCCCTAAACAAAGAAATGTAGCCAAATTCTTCTTTCATTTCTACCCTGAAGACATAATTATGGCCCCATGGCCAATGCATGTGCCTCTGGATAACTTACTATACAGCACAGAGTGTAAACCATCTGGGGCAGCAGAAGCACAGTGGCTTGGGAGGTAGAAAATGTATTTCCTACTCACTATTCTTCCAGAAGCAGCTATGGGATTTGAGGGAACTCATTTCATTGTCTGTCTCATTTTACTTTGAAAATGGGGAAGTTATTATAGAAGAACTCCAGAATCATTTCCAGCTCTGTCACAGTTGATTCTAGAAAGAAAAACAGAAGGACATCTGCATTTGTCTCTCAGTCTATTGTGAACTATATAATCCTAAATGGGTTATATAGAATACATAGAACAGGAAATTCAGAATTTTTTTCTAATTTTGTTTCCCTAAATATTTTCATATTCACATTAACATCTTAAAAAAAACTTTTAAATGTATACAATCATACAGAATTAAGGCTAAGAAAGCTGGTGCTGTCTACTTCTTCATTCATTCATTTACTCTCAGGAAGAAGTAAGCTAACAAACAGTGTAGATGTGTGGGGAGGGAGCATCACCGGCGGAGGTCTGCAAGCGCAAAGACAGAAATGGAAACATGCTTGGTGTATCTGCAGAAATGTAAGGGGCAAGCCTGGGAAGGCAGGTTTATAGAGACCAGTTGGGGTGGGGTGGGGGGGGGCAGTGAGGGCAAATGGTGGGTCCTATATATATTTATAGGCCATCATAGATGTTTTGGCCAAGGTACAAAGCTATCTTGGTTTCAACTCAGAGTCATTATCATGACTTACACCTTAAAGGAATAACTCTGGCTACTGTGTCAAGAATAGATGCTAGGGAGCAAGGATGGAAATCTGTAAACCTATGAGAAGACCATCATTATAGTGCTTAGAGAAATGGTGGTAGCTTGACTTAGAACTACAGTGATGAAGGTAGTAAGAAATGATCAGATTCAGGATATATTTTGAAGGTAAACCCTTCAAAGAAGAGAAAAACAAGTCTTAAGCTGTTTTAAACTGGGAAATGTCTGAAACTAGTTAAAACCTGACGAATGAGCTGTGGGACAGAAGCATGGATACAGGGTCATTGTGTACTCTTGTCCAAGAGCTCCTCCCTGGTATACATCTGGACCACCCCTCTGAGTGGTCCTCAGTCCATTTCTGTCTCCTCCGACTCATGAGATTCTTACCATATCTGTTGGAAGCCCCAAACTCAAACAGAAAACTGGAAAATGGAAATGTCCCTTGAAATAGTGAAGGCGTGCTTAGATCAGTATACTCCAGAATGATCAGTCCTTTGATGCAAGGATAAGAGTTCCCTGATAATTGGCTGGAGAAGAGGGAATATTGTGTCCTTTTTGAGATTTAGTGTAAGTCCTATTTTATTCTTCTTTGTTCTTATTCTACTATTCTTTAATGGCTCTGAGAAGTACTGTTAGTAAAGAGACACGTAATTTGTTGAATCTAGCTTTATCTTAAGTTATATAGTCAAAAAGCACTGTTTTGCGTGAGTCCCTTTATTATCCTAGAAAAGTAGAGTTACATAGAACAGATGCAGAGAAGGTTGGATTTAGACAGCGTTATTGTGTATATAATCTGCATCAAAAATACTGCTGATATTGTGGGGTGCCCTGGACATCAACAAATGGTTCTTAGTGAGAAAATTTGCATATTGGTAACAGGATAGAGTGAATAAACCTTACAATATTAAAATTGACTCATTTTATAACAACCATGAAATGCAAAGTATGCCTTAATAGAGTAACAAAACTAAATGTGGCTTGTATCTTTTGCAAAAAATACTACATTAGTTTTGAAGCAATGCATATTTTGAAGTACATTAAAATCAAATTTTTTATTATGCAAATATAGATGCTCCCTAAAATTAATGTAGCTCAATTACATCATTAGATGTCAGAAAGGCATTTGAAAGGGTAGGTTGGAAATAATTCTTTTGAATGTCACATAAATTTTCTTTGCAGCTAATCTCTGAAAAGAGGGAAAAAATTCTCTCTACTCAGGCATAGAATAGAAGCATTAACAATGGAAAGGTCAGTGCATAATGATGCAAGAGAGAAAAGGCCTAAAGTGCCATATTGATGAAATGAAATGGGAAAAGTTATATAGAATATTAATCAATCAATCCTTAATTTAAGACCTTTGGGGAACTTGCTAAAATCTTCTTCACTATTTAATATCAAAGAAATGCTAACCAATAAATTTTTTTCTATGGAGGGAAAAAAGCTCAACAACTATCTGTTTAGACTCGGCATTTCTCTTTCCCTTTAACTTCTCTGTACTGCAGGAAGAATTTGACAAACTCTGGTTATCCTAGTAGGTATTAGATAGCCATCTCATTTCCAGTATAATTTGCCTCCATTAGCTTAGAAAAATCAAGAGTTGATTATATCAACTCCACAAAGGAAAATTATGTATTCATTAAAATTCATGTTTGGGAAGATGGGAGGAAATGGTCACAATAAAATGGTAAATAAAATTGCAGGATATAGAACTTTATTCATAGTATGATCCACAGTTTGTAAAAATAAATCAATGTGCATACATGTATAGACCAGAAGAAACTGTATGAAGGGGAAAATTGTGGTTATCCTTGGATGGTGAAATGCGTTTGGAAAACGCATTTTTGTCTGCTTTACTGATTTTACAAGTGTGGTGGTATTTAAGATTTGCAGTGTAGTAGCTGGCATTAGTAAGAAGAGTGTTTCTCTTCCTGACCTCATTCTTACTAATTTGCCTGTTAACTATTTCTTTGGTCTATTAACTTATATCTGTATTGTAAAGGCCAGTAAGAGCTGGAAGGAAAAACAAATGAAGAAGTAGAAAAGGTTAAGTTATCATTGGATAGGAGCAAACCTGTAGAAAGATATTTGGAAGGACACTGTATTTGACTGCTTATGAAACTTCTTCTATCTACATAAAGATTTCACAGTACATAGAGTACATTTAGGTAAAGGCAGAGGAAGAAAGTCACATTGGCTCACTGGTTCACTCACTGATTCATTCATTTATTCAACAAACATTCATGAGTACCAAATAAATGCCATGTGCTAGGGGGAACCACTGATTAATAAGCTGTCAGAGCTGCCTTCACAGAACTCATGGTTGAATATAGGAAGTAGACAAATGAATATGAAGAATATAAGTCACTAATAAACATGTATACCAGATAAATCTGTAACACAATGCACAGAGTCATCTAAACTGCTTGAGGGTTTCATACATTTGAGCTGGGTCTTGAAGAGTCATTAAGACCTCACAAAATTGATGATTGGAGGAAGGACTTCTTCTGGTAAAGGGTTCAGCATGCAAAAAATATCTCAAGAATTGTAAGGAACAGAGAACTCTGTGATTTAAAATGTGGATGGAATTTAGGGGCAGTTGGGAGAGTCAATGGAAATGACATTATGGATGGAGATGGGAACCAGATTATTTCCATAGCATGTTGCATCACTGGAGTTTATCTTACATGCAATATTTATAGAAAATACAGGCTAATCTGTAGTGATAAAAAAAAACTGATTAGCAGTTTACTAGTGAAAGGGATGGGAGGAGGGGAAGGTGAGAGAGAGGAAGAGAGAGAGGGATTACAAAGAGCACATGAGATTTTTGTAGGTGATCAAATATGTCTGTCATCTCATTTGTGGTGATGTTTTATCAGTGTACACATGTCAAATGTATTGAAGCGTATACTTTAAACAAGGTCTGTTTATCACTTATCATGTCACTTATACCTCACTTATACCTCAATAAAGAAATTAAACAATACAAACCCAATCCCTCTAAATTTTATAAGCTTTAGGTCTAGACCATTCCTTTCTGATCCAAATCACCATGCTCTGATCATAGCAGATATTACACAGATTAAAACACACACACACACACACACACACACACACACACACACACACAAAGCCAGTGATTTCTGAGCATTTATTTTGTATCCTGCCACACTGTCGAATTGCTGTATGAGTTCTAGCGATTTTGGGGTGGAGTCTTTTGGGTTTTCTATGTGCAGCATCATGCCATCTGCAAAGAGGGAGAGTTTGGCTTATTCTTTGCCAATTTGAATGCCTTTTATTTCTTTTTGTTGCCTGATTGCTGAGGCTAGGACTTCTAGTACTATGTTGAATAGCAGTGGTGAGAGTGGACATCCCTGTCGTGTTCCTGATCTTAGGGGAAAGGCTCCCAATGTTTCCCCATTGAGAATGATATTTGCTGTGGGCTTTTCATAGATGGCGTTTAAAATGCTGAGGAATATTCCCTCTATCCCTACAGTCTGAAGAGTTTTAATCAGGAATGGATGCTGTATTTTGTCAAACGCTTTCTCTGCATCTAATGAGAGGATCATATGGTTCTTGGTTTTTCTCTTGTTGATGTGATCTATCACATTGATTGCTTTGTGGGTGTTGCATCCTGAGGATAAATCCCACTTGTCATGGTGAATAATCTTCTTAATGTACTGTTGGATCCTATTGGCTAGTATCTTGTTGAGAATTTTTGCATCTGTGTTCATCAGGGATATTGGTCTATAATTATCCTTTTTGGTGGGGTCTTTGGTTTTGGAATTAAGGTGATGCTGGCCTCATAGAACGAGTTTGGAAGTATTCCATCCCTTTCTATCCTTCGGAACAGCTTTAGTAGAATAGGTATTGTTTCTTCTTTAAACGTTTGATAGAATTCCCCTGGGAAGCCATGTGGCCCTGGACTTTTGTGTCTTGGGAAGTTTTTGATGACTGCTTCAATTTCCTCCCTGGTTATTGGCCTGTTCAGGTTTTCTATTTCTTCTTGTTCCAGTTTTGGTAATTTGTGGTTCTCCAGAAATGCGTCCATTTCTTCTATATTGCCTAATTTATTGGCATATAACTGCTCATAATATGTTTTTAAAATAGTTTGTATTTCCTTGGTATTGGTTGTGATCTCTCCTCTTTAATTCATGATTTTATTAATTTGAGGCTTTTTTCTTTTTAATAAGGCTGGCTAATGGTTTATCTATCTTATTAATTCTTTCAAAGAACCAACTCCTGATTTTGTTGATATGTTCTACAGTTCTTCTGGTCTCTATTTCATTGAGTTCTGCTCGAATCTTTATTATCTCTCTTCTTCTGCTTGATGGAGGTTTTACTTGCTGTTCTTTATCCAGTTCCTTTAGGTGTGAGGTTAGCTTGTGTATTTGAATTTTTTCCCAGTTTTTTGAGGGGGGCTTGCATTGCAATGTATTTCTCTCTTAGGACTACTTTTGTTGTATCCCAAAGATTTTGAATGGTTCTATCTTCACTTTCATTAGTTTCCATGAATCTTTCTAATTTTTCTCTAATTTCCTGGTTGACCCATCCATCTTTTATTAGGATGCTCTTTAACCTCCATATGTTTGAGTTTCTTCCAAATTTCTTCTTGTGATTGAGTTCTAGTTTCAAAACATTGTGGTCTGAAAATATGCAGGAGACAATCCCAATCTTTTGGTACCAGTTGAGACCTGATTTGTGACCCAGTAGGTGATCTATCCTGGAGAAAGTTTCATGTGCACTTGAGAAGAATGTGTATTTGGTTGCATTTGGATGGAAAGTTCTGTATATATCTGTGAAATCTATTTGGTGCATTGTATCATTTAAGGCCCTTGTTTCTTCCTAGAGGAGAACACAGACAACACCTGTTTTGAATTCGGCCACAGCAACTTCTTGCAAGATACAACTACAAAGGCAAGGGAAACAAAAGCAAAAATGAACTATTGGGACTTAATCAAGATAAAAAGCTGCACAGCAAAAGAAACAGTCAACAAAACTAAAAAACCACCTACAGAATGGGAGAAGATATTTGCAAGTGACATATCAGATAAAGGGCTAGTATCCAAGATCTATAAAGAACTTATCAAACTCAACACCCAAGAAACAAAGAATCCAATCATGAAATGGGCAAAAGACATGAACAAAAATTTCACCAAAAAAGACATACTCATGGCCAACGAGCACATGAGAAAATGCTCCGCATCACTTGCCATCAGGGAAATACAAATCAAAACCACAATGAGATACCACCTCACACCAGTGAGAATGGGGAAAATTAACAAGATAGGAAACAACAAATGTTGGAGAGGATGTGGAGAAAAGGGAACCCTCCTGCACTGTTGGTGGGAATGTGAACTGGTGCAGCCACTCTGGAAAACTGTGTGGAGGGTCCTCAAAGAGTTAAAAATAGAACTACCCTATGACCCAGCAATTGCACTACTAGAGATTTACCCCAAAGATACAGTTACAGTGAAACACTGGGACATTTGCACCCCGATGTTTCTAGCAGCAATGTCCACAATAGCGAAACTGTGGAAGGACCCTTGATGTCCATCGACAAATGAATGGATAAAGAAGATGTGATATATATATATGGCCTCTGGGCCTCTGGCAGTCTCTCTTCTGTACTGGGATCTCTTGGAAAGCAAGAACCACCTTAGACTTATCCTGGTTTTCCTTCAGGATTCCTTTCAACTGCTGTTTCCTCATCTCCACTAACATGTTGCCTGGTCTTTCTGAGAGCACAGGTGAAAAAGCCAACTAGTGTTCTTTTCTGATGTTTTTCCTACTAGAAGCAGGGAGGAAATACATTAATAAGACCAGTATTCCTTTATACAGCCCCTCATTCATGGTGAAGGCTGGCTACCTGGGATTTCTCTTTTTGGGAAACGGGCATCATGAAGCCAATTTCCATTCTCTCAGAAAGGTAGAAAAGTTAGATTAGCCTCCACAAGCAAGTAGTGCTGGCATGTCTTTGGGGCCTTCTTGTTTCATTTTAACCTGTCTAATCTCATCAACCACATCCTCTTAGTTGCTTCCCCTATCCAAGTCATAAAACTTCATATTTCTCAAACTAACCAAATATTTCTACTCCTCAGAGTCCTTAAACTTTTTGTTTTGTTAGTTTGATGGAAATACACACACACACACACACACACACACACACACTTCCTCTGGAATATTGACTTATTCCAGAATTCTAGTAATTCTTATTCCAGAATTAGTAATTCCAGAATTTAAGGATATGAAGTTGGCAGTGAAAGGGGCCTGGAGCAGATATAGGTGCTATATATCTCATCATACCTTATTTTGCCTTCTAGAGCTCTTACTGAGGACACCCCGTTGCTAGTAAAACCAGTGTACTCTCTTTCAGGCCTGATATTCAGAGTTCAGTTATCTCTGACCACTATACTTTGTATATAGTTCTATATCATCATTGTAGGAGAACTTGAATTAACAACGCCTGGATCTATATTTAAAAGAATATTTATAAGTGATGGGCTTTCCTTGTGGAAACAAATTCAATATCAACAAAGCCTTGGGGCTTCTGAACAATACCTAGCCAGGTGTATGGCACTCTGGAACCCCTTTCATACCATCAAGGACTCCTTCTTTAGACAAGATATATTTTTGAAAAAAGAAAAGATAAATGGTGGTAGCCAATAGGCTTCCGCGGTTGAGATGACCCTCCTGATGCTCTCTGAAGCCTCTCATCACCCGTTCCTTTTAGGAGCTTTAATCCTATAAGGTTCTCAGGTTAATTTTTCTTGATTCTGTGTGTGTTTGTGGGTATGTATGTGTGTAATGTGTGCAATAGTTTAACTACATATATGGGGATAATCATAGACTGTGGTTATAAAGATGGAGAAGGAGGCAAAGTGATCTGAAACTGGACCCCAAGTTTATAATATGTTTGCCAAAATATATCCCAATTGTAAACATTCAATTCATATGCCTAATGAATTGGTCTTAAGTTTTACCTATTATATGACCAAAGTCTGTTATACATCATTGTTTATAAGAGTATTGTTTTGGATTCAGCCTGGGTTTAGTATATAATAATGCTGTTTACTGAAAAATACCTTGAAAGGAAGGTATCATACAAAGCAATGATCTACCCTGCTAACTAGGATCTCACTTGTGTGTAGTAAGATACAATGTATAAAGCAGATAGCCTAGTGGCAGAACATGGAGATAGTGTATAATATATATTGCTAAAATATTTAATTTCCAAGACTATCCATTTTCAAACTTACAGTGCTTTCTATTCTGAAATACATGCATTATACATTCACATGCACGTATACATATGCACAACACATATGTATACATAGTTAAAATATATTTATCATACTGTTGGAGACAAACTGGATTAAACTCTGGCTCTGCTGCTTACACTGTTTAACCTCTCTGTCCTTCAGGGGTTTTTTTCTTATCTGTAAAATAAAGCCAGTTTTGGTACTTCCAATAAAGCTTATTTGAGGATTAAATAACATCTGATACTTGGTAAAATTATGAGTGTTGGTTGTCATTGTGATTACTATCACTATATCAAGTGGTGATGCAGAGAATACAGAAAATCAAATGAAAATCAAATTAAAACAATAGTAAAGATTAAAGAGATCAGCAAATACATGTACCTCCTTTACTTTAACCTAATTTCTACAACAGACGTTCCTCTCTTAATCTCAACAGGGAACAGATTTCACAGCCCAGGAGCATAATTACAGAAAACACTGGCTCCTGTGGTCACAAAGTTATACGTGGGGCACACTAAGAAACTGCCAATTCAGACCTCAATGGGTGACTGGGGCATATGGTGATAAAGGATCAGTCAAGAGTGCACAGTAATGCTCAATAAATGCCAGCAGCTTTGTGAAATTAAAAATAGAGGTCACCATACTGCTCCATCAATAAGAAGCAACAAAGTCTAATATAAAACCAGATAAATATGTCTCATTTCTTTTTCCCTCTTCCTCCCCTTTCTTCTGTAAAACTATGTTGAGTGTATATTGAGTACCTATCATGTGTCAGACAATGTGGTAAGAAGCCAGGGTAAAATAAAAACAGGCACATCCCTGCCCTCTGCATGCATGGTCCCAAGGGATTTTCCCTATGGTGTTTTCTGCTAAGTGTGTTCTCTTATAGCCTGAATCCTCCCAGGACTTCAAACTTCACAGCACACAAAGTTCATTCTATTCTGAATAAATATGGCAGTCATTTATTGTTTCTGTGGATCCAGATTTCTTAGTTTTGGGTTTGCCTACCTCTTGGATGTTCCACTCTCCTAAGATTTTCCACCGTATGGTTGGACAAGAGAAGACATTACATTCCCCCAGTTGCTTTGGCTTTCTTCTGTTAAAGGTTTTGGTAGGAATTTTTGACTAAGGTCAGATTTGGGAATTGTCTCTATGCCAATACTACGTTTTCATCTTGTCTCCAGGTACATGGAATTGGCTGTCTGTAAAAATAAAGCCATAAAGGTCAACAAATTAATTCTTAGGTTAAAACAACCGGTATTTTTGGTTAATTTTAGCCAGGGCTCTTCTATTTGAAAAAAATGGTGTACTGATTGAAAGTTCTCTTGCTTTTCTGTCTCTTTTTTTGAGAAGTCAGTTAGCGATCATCAGTGGTGGGGAACTGGGAAGAAAAAGAGTTGCAATGCTGCGTGGAGTAAAAGACAATAACTATATATTACTGCACACTCCTGGGTGGGTTAGAGTGGACATCTCTGAGAGTATTCTGAAATGCATGTTTGGTATAGATCAGAGCACCTCTGTGATGAGTGAATTCCTCTTAGACTGCTTCCCTAGAAAGAAAGGCCTGTAAAGGTAAACTGGCCTATTCTTGTTGCAGTTGCTTTAAGATATCGTTGAGTTACACATTAACTGGAGAAGCACAATATTGGGAAACATTGGTGTAAAGTATGCTGCTTAGAGTACTCCTGGATGACTGAGTTCCGACCAAGACCCACTGAGAATCTAAGAACCCAGTTTCAGCTTTTATGACAGCTGCTTACTTGGTTAGTTATACTGTACTCCAGGGTCTTTCTGTAGCATGTGGCACTAAGTGGATTGGGCTTTTCTAGGGAGTCTTATGGGGATTGTGTGTGTGTGTGTGTGTGTGTGTGTGTGTGTGTGTGAGTGAGTGAGTGTGTGTGATCCAAGGCACTTTCGCATATGTAAAAAATCAGCTAGAATTAAAATGAATGAGGGAAGGGGATGAGGGCCAAGCATCTTAATCTCTTTAAAGCCCTCTATATATGCATGTGTGTGTTTCTTTCTATATAAAGAGTACACACACACACACACACACACTTTAAAAAATATCCCATCACTATAAGATGAGTTCAGTGATGAAATGAGAAAAGGGTAAGAGGAACTATTCAAATACTACCTTGGGGATAAACACCAACATGATTCTTGGGTACTCACATTCAGCTGTGTGTACCAAGCCTATCTCTTTCTTTTTATCTTCTGGTAGGGATAGTCAGTAATATACACGGGGGTATAGAAGAGGGCAAAAAGTTCCATTAAATCCCTTTTGAGGTCTCTTTCACCCCAGGTTAGAGAGTAATGAAGCCAGTAGAATCAGAAACTGTGTCCTTAAGCAACATCACAGCTGGGAAAGCAATTTATTATGTTCCCCTCTAGGCAATGATGCTCACCTTGAGGAATTTAAGACAGACAATCCTTGAGGACAGTAGACTCACTCCCCACAGTCTCTCCTTTCCAGACTGTGCCTCATTTTTAAAGTGCTCAGCATAGGTAATGGACAGGCAACAGTCTTCTGCTGGTAAGCAATCTTCGTTTAATAAAATTGTAGAATAAAGCCAGGGGCAGTGAGTCTATATCTGGGTAATGTACATTACTGTACTGGGATAATGTACATTATCTCATTTTTGGTAATTGACAATCATGTATTGAGTGCCTCGATGTAGGCAATATTGGGGATATAGAAATTGTAGATATTATCTCTAAAATTAAATAATTTATTCAAACCTCCAAATTTTGAGAAACTGAGGCACACAGCAGATAAGTAAAGTAGCTAATGTTGCTAAGTTAGAAGTGAGAATTTTGAAATATAAAATAATGAGAAAACAACATAAAAAACTTGAAGACTCAAACTATGTTATTAAAGAGATATATAATAATGTGGTGGTCTGATCAGGTCGTCCACAGTACCCACAAGTAGTTTGCCGTAAATAATGACTTGGAAGAGGCAGGCAGTTGGTGGGAAGATACCTCTTTAGAGAGAGTATATCAGAATCTCCTTGGGCCTTGCTCCCCGAAGTAGAGCCTTCAGCAGCCTGGGCATCACATGATTTACCTACTGAATCAGAGTTTGCATTTTAATGAGACTCCATAGATGAAGTGTGAGCCAATTAAAGATTGACAAGTACTATCCTAGGGGTCTTTGCAAATATATGTTCCCTATATTAACACAATTCAATGCAAAATCTGTAACTATTATGGATAGGAGTGTATTTCAGCCTCATGAACACTGAGGTAGGGAAGGGTTTCAAAGAGCCTTTAGGATTCTGCTAAAATGGAACGCCAAGATAACCTGGCAACTAGAATTGTTGGATAAAATGTAAAAACAACATTTCTTTAATGCATAGCTGAACTTTCAAAAAGAAAGAGAAATCTCCAGGTGCTTAGGAACATAGGTGAAACTGAAAAGCAGAATTGTATGCACATGTTGAATCTTTGGCTGTGCTGGAGCAAGAGGTCAAGTGGTAGTTGTCAGCTGCAGGCTAGTCAGTTAAGCTTTCATTTCACTAGAGGGACGGAGCTAAAGCCTTAGCCCCTTTCAAGCTAGGTGTTTGGAAGTGAAATCCCTGCATGGAATTGGGGCCTTTGAATGGATTGTCATCAAAGAAAAAGTAGCTTCAGCTTGACCTCACTTGAGGGATGGAGGTAAAGCATTAGTTTTTTTTTTTTTTTTTAACTAGATATTGGATAGTGAAAGATACCTTCATAAAGTTGAGTGCCATGAATGGCTTCATCCTTAGATTAGATAACATCTAGCCAGTGGTACAGGGAAAAGACAGACACAGGTCACAGGGTTTTGCAAATTCCACTAAGAGTTCAGAAATCAAACATGAGTTTGAGGCGTGAATTTATTTCACCCACATAGACCACGAATAAGAAACAAAAATATTAATATAAAACTTGGTCCCTGGCTGGTAATACTATTGAGATACTTGGTAGAAGCAAATATAACTATTCTTAATGGACACCCCCACCAACCCAGGCTACATGGATTTCCAATAAAAAATTGAAATTGTGAAAAGATAATATAATAATACAAACTACAAAATATTTTTTCAGTGACAAATTTTATGCTAGTGAATAGGTAATACAATGATTATAGCCCAAAGGAATTGACATAAATCATAATAAAAATAAAATTTGGGGGGCACCTGGGTGGTACAGTTGGTTAAGCATCTGACACTCAGCTTAGGCTCAGGTCGTGATCTCAGGGTTGTGAGATTCAGCCCCAAGTTAGGCTCTGCTCAGCGTGGAGTCTGCTTGGGTTTCTTTCTCACTCTCCTTCTGCCCCTCCTGCTCATGCACTCTCTCTCTCAAAAAGAAATATTTTTAAAAAATAAAATTGTTATATTAATGATGATTAAGACATTAGGTTAAGAATTAAAATCCAATGAGAATAATGAAACAAAGAGCAGATTTAGAAAATGAAAATTTTAATAATGAGATTAAAAACCAAATTAATGTATTAGACAAACAGTCACAAGTAAATACTAAATATGTAAACTTGATGATTGATTAAATTACCCAATAAAAGAGGAAGAAAGTCAGAAGAGAAACTAAGCAAACATGGAGGATAAAATAAATCTAAACATATATTTAGAGGAATTTCATCATAAGAGAATATACAGAAGCATTTAAAGGTGATATTCCATGAGAACAGTGCTAAACATTTCCCAGAATTGGTATTTAAAAAAAATAGGCAGAATTAATAAAGATAAATCAATACCCAGGCCACGGTGGTGAAATTGCAGAACACTAAAGCCAGAGAGGAAAACATTTAAAGCAACTAGAGAGAAAAGGCAGATCTCTTACAAAGGGACCAGAATGAAACTGACAAGAGTCTCTTGTACAATAGAGGGTAAAAAAAATGATGGAAATTTTGTCTTCAAAGTGCTAACAAAAAATAATGGAGTTACATAGGAATAAAGTACATAATAAAAGGTGAAATAAAAGTATTGAAGACTGTGAGATTTCACAGAAAGAATTATCGAAGACTGATCTTAAGAAACAAGAAAATTGATTTCAGTGGAAGAAGCAGAGTACAATGAGCTCTGGTGAGAAAAATATCAGTAAGCCATTTATATCAGCAAACCAGCAAAGCACTTAATGTTTAAGACAGCCACCACCATAGTAATAATAAGGAATTGGGAGTCATAAAAAAACTAGGTAGAAAATAAAATAATAGAATTAAGATAAGGGGGTTATAATTAGAGGCAAAGTGTCTGGGGGATAGTTATTCCACACAGCAAGCCACAATTGTTAATTAACTTTACATTTGAAATCAAATAACAGCAGTTTAAGAATAATCACCACACATATGGAAATAAATATAATTTTCCAGTCAGTAATAAGAACTGAATGAAGAAAAGACAGTCCTGCAGAAGGAAAAAAAGAAGAAAGCAATCCCATGATGACTAGAAAAGCACAAAAGAATATTGCAAAAATAAATTCAAAGATATCATTAATCATACCAACTCTAATTTTAAGATCTTACATTTAAAATACAAACTTTCAGACTGAAGTCATTTACCTATATATTGCTTATTAGAAATCTAAATCATATCTAAATAAATGCTATTCAAAAAAGCTAAAAGCTACAACATTGTCAAACAAAAGGACTTTCATGTAAAAAAGTTATTATAAAATTAGTTGATTTATTATTATAAAAGGAACAAATCACCAGAAAGATTCAAAGTATTCTATATTTTGATACATTTAATAATCCAAATGATTATATTGAACTATATAAAATTATAGTATTTTAGGTTAAAAAAGACCAATTACTGGCAATTTCATATAACTCAGACTATACATTTTTTTTAATTTTTTTTTAATTTTTTATTTATTTATGATAGTCACAGAGAGAGAGAGAGAGAGGCAGAGAGAGAAGCAGGCTCCATGCACCGGGAGCCTGATGTGGGATTCGATCCCGGGTCTCCAGGATCGCGCCCTGGGCCAAAGGCAGGCGCCAAACCGCTGCGCCACCCAGGGATCCCTAGCTCAGACTATACATGAAGACAATATTAACAAAACTACTAAAATTGGATAAATCTATAGTTATAGTAGAAGATTTTTAATAAACCTCTTTGTACAGAGCAAAATTTACTAAATATGCATTGTAGAGCTGAACAATATAGTTTAATAGTCTTGCTCTTTCATAGACTGAAAGCATGGATAAAATAGCATGGAATAGTTATGGTAACAACCCATGCACTAGATTGGTCACATTCAAGGCCAAGAAGGAAGACTCAAAAAAGGGCAAAAATTAGTATAATATAAACCACCATTAAATAAAATTAAAAATCACCAAGAAAACAAGAACACTCTTTCCCCATCCCTTTCCAAATAAGTGTAGAAATTTTATTTTATTTTTTTTTTTTTAAATTTTTTTTTTAAATTTTATTTATTTTATGATAGGCACACAGTGAGAGAGAGAGAAGCAGAGACATAGGCAGAGGGAGAAGCAGGCTCCATGCACCGGGAGCCCGACGTGGGATTCGATCCCGAGTCTCCAGGATCGCGCCCCCGGCCAAAGGCAGGCGCCAAACCGCTGCGCCACCCAGGGATCCCAAGTGTAGAAATTTTAAAATGCTCATCCAAATAATTTATGAATCAAAAAAGAAATTACAATGGAAATTACAAACATTACAACTGACAACTATGAGATGAATGCATATCAACCTTGCTTTCTGTTTATTGATTCTTATGATAAAGTATTTATGGCCACCATATGTCTCCCCCAAAAAATGGATGGATTCTCTCCAGATATCCTCAATGTCCACCTTGTTGCTATTGGTTCTAACCTGCAAATGGTAACCAAATGTGACTACTGAACACTTGAAATTGTGTGAAATTGTGACTAGTTTGAATTGAACTATCATACTATTATATACCATACATTAGATTTAAAGACTTGGCATGAAAAAAAGAAAAATACCTCATTAGTAACTGTTCTATTATATATTGAAATGATGGATATTCTCAAAATTAACTTCATCTATTATTTTTCACTTTTATTAATGTGGCAACTAGAATATATAAAATTATGTGTGATTTGTAGTCTCTCTCTCCTGGATAATGTTGTTCTAGACTATCCTCTAGCATCTTAAGTTAAAGAGTTTGTCAGTGATTGAGCAGTTTACTGAGGAGATAAGACATTGGGGCCAAGAAAAACTCTGTCAGGGAAACCATGTCCTTGTGTTATTGCTTCTTAAGGCTGGAGTGACAGGGAGCAGTTTTGGTATCTGGCCTTTTGCCATGTAAGGGGGGATACACAGTGTTAGGGAGAGTCTTTGCCATAACTTTTTGTTTAATGAGGTCCCTCAGACCTCTGTGTCTTTTTCACTCTTTAGTAACTAAAGAGATCCTGAGGGGAGTGTTTCTTATCTGCTCCACTATCCACCTTCCCCTCCAATATTCATCTTTCCAAATATGGAAAGGTCCAGAGTTTGAGTTAGGTCAAGATATGGCCTGTTATTTTTTGATTGTTATGTAGTTTTCTCAGAGAGGATTTTAGAGGTAGTTTTTAGAATCTTCTTTTGTTCCAATCTCATCTGCTCAACATGTAACATGAATAATTCTGTTTGTGGGTGTGAATGACTCTGTTTCTTAGTTTCCAGGCTGATCCCACGTGACAGTGACTAAAATTCTTGACATTTAACTAATGGTCAGGAAAATAATGTAGGCGGCATAATCGATCAGTACACTTGGTAAAATTTGACCTAGTGTTTAAGTTATTTTAAGGCAATGGTTCTCTACTGGAGACAATTTTACCTCCCAGAGTATATCTGGCAATGTCTGGAAACATTTTTGGTTACTATGATTTTGGGGGAAGGAGTGTGCTACTGGCATCTAGTAGGTAGTGGCCAGGGTTGCTACTAAACATCCCACAGTGTATAGCCCATAGCATACAGGACAACCTCCCACAACAAAGCATTATCATGCCCCAGAATTTGACAGTGCCCAAATTAAGGTGATTTTATTAAGAATATATAGAATTCTAGAAGTTTAAATACACGTATATAAAATTATTTTATAGCCAGCTCAGGAAATAGAGCATCACTGATATCCCAGAAGCCCTCTCATGATCTGGCCTAGTCACCCCTTCTCATTGTAGATAACCGCTGTTATACCAGTCTAATACCACAGATTAGATGTCCCTGTTTTTAAATTTTGTAGAAAGTGAATCATAAAGCATGTGCTTTTAGTGTCTGCTTTCTTTTTCTTTCTTTCTTTTTTTTTCATTTCTTTCTTTTAGAGAGAGGGAGAGAGAGGCAGGGGGAGGGCAGAGGGAGAGGGAGAATCTCTCGAGCAGACTGCTTGCTCATCAAGAGTCAGATGCTTAACTGACTCAGCCACTGCCATCCAGTTACCCTTATGTCTGCCTTCTTTTATCCAGCTGTTCATTTTTACGGTTCATCTGTGTTACTGTGTAGCAACAATGTGTTCATCCTTACTGTTGTATAGTATTCCCTTTATTTATTCATTCTACCATTGAAGGTTACCTGGATGATTTTATTTTTTGTCTATTGAAAATAGTGCTGTGAAGGGGGATGCCTGGGTGGCTCCGTGGTTTAGCACCTGCCTTTGGCCTAGGGTGTGATCCTGGAGTCCAGGGATCGAGTCCCACATCGGGCTCTCTGCATGGAGCCTGCTTCTCCCTCTGCCTGTGTCTGCCTCTTTCTCTCTGTGTGTCTCATGAATGAATAAATAAAATCTTTAAAAAAGAAAATAGTGCTGTGAAGTTATTATATATATAATGTTTGGAAATATGTACACATTTTGGAGGACATTTTCCTAGGAGTGGAACAGCTGGGCATAGGGTATACAAACGTCTAGCCTTCGCTGACATCGCTAAACAGATTCCCAAGTGTTGTATCAATTTACATTCCTAGGCCCAACACACACACATACACACACACACACACACACACACACACAATTTACATTCCCATTAGTCACATATGAGCCTAACATGATGTATATTTAAAGATCCAGTCCAGCAGTTTTATGCATACATGCGTGTATGTACATATATATGTCTATGTTTGTATTTCTCAAGCTTAAAACGCCTATGTTGGACACCACGGTAGTTAGGAAGGGGGAAGAACATAGGCCTAGTTTCACAGTCACCCAGTAGGTGACTAAAATACATCCTAATGAGTAATTGTGCTGACCTTATGGATCCAGGGAGGCAGCATCAGATGTGGAAAATGTGTGTCAATAAACCATTTGGAAGAAGTGGTTTTTTGAAACTGTTGGTTTGTTCTCACTGCCTTCTTGCAGCCAATTTAGGCAAGCAAAACCAAGCACTGCAATCCTGTTGTGACAAAAATAACTAAGATTTTGATACGCTTGCTTTCTGTAAATGTCACCCAAATGTCTTGCCTCTGAAGCCGATGCTCTTCTCACTCTACTGGGCTATTTCACTGTACACAGCATTTTCTCCTACACGACTCTATTACCTTATGTTCCCGTCCCTCAGACTGGAATGTACTTGAATATAAAAAAGGCTTTGAATTCTTTAGATAGGAAAACCTGGAGAAAATAAAGGCATATAAACATAAAAGCAGTATTGATATTATTTTGACTCCTCTAGCCATTCTTGATATCATACTTCCTTTGTTAATTTTTTAACACTGGTGGTTTCCCAGTTTCATGTAAATTAGCATCACAATCTTATAAACATGTTTCTATTTATTGAATCCCAGGTCAAAGTAATTATACAACAAAGAACAACAGTTTTCATACCAGACTGCCTGCATGCATGTAAATTGGGGCTCGCGCCAAGGAGGTAATGAATACAATCTCAGGTTTCATGAGATGAATCGAAAAATGGAAAAACTAATAACAGAGTTCTTATACTTCAGATAGCATAAGTCAAAGTATCCTTCTTCTTCTTCTCTAAAACTAGTTTCTTAATATTAGACATGATGTTTCAATGGCATAAAAATAAATCATAAAGGAAAAAATCTGAGGCCATCTCTCACGAGTGAGAGAAAGAGCATTTTCATTTTTAAAAATAATTTGAGTGACCTCACCACATCATGATGATTTACAACAAATCCCATTTCTCTGGAATAACAGGGATACCCAGCAGATAGTACATATAGCACACGGGTCAGAAAGCATTGAGTCTGCAATCTAACTGCCTGGTTCAGATTTTGGTTCTTAAACTTAATAGCCACGTGACCCTTGGCAAATTACTTAACCTCTCAGAGACTCATTTCTTATTCTGCAAAATGGAGAACAATGATAACACCCGTGAGCTTGTGAAAATTAAATGATACTGGTCATCATATGCAGCTAGCCGGGTGCTTCGGACACAGTAAAAACTCCACAAATAGTAGTTGCTATGCGGGCTACTGGAGATAATGGTGCCCGCAAAGAGGACACAGGCAGTATCCGTGTTCTACAAGGCTGTGCTGCAAATGTATGTTAGAATGTCTCTACAGCTGTCTGCGGTGAACAGATGCAGTGATAGTGGCTGAAATACTCCAAGTCAGTTTGGTGACTTTTTAAATTAGGAATTTATGAAAAGTAGTAGGACATTCAGTCTCATGAGGCAGTGGAGTGGAGTGGTTAAGAAAATGAATCTGGAGCCAAACTGTCAAATGTCTGTCCTGCTATTTTTACTCTGTATGATCTGAGCAAATCATTTAATCTCTCTCTGCCCATAAGATGAGCAGAGCTGGTGTGTGTGTATGTGCATGTGAGTGTATATGTGTGTGAGTGTGTGTGACACATGCAATAGAGTTGTTTTGAGGACCCAGTCAAACTATCTAGGTCACTTGGAACAGTGTATGGCACATAGTAACTGTTTTCAGGTGTTTGCTATTATTATTATTCAACTGACATGAGGTTGGGTACTTTCAGAAAAAAAGTCAGAAAGGTTTCTGAGTCAGAAAGGTTACTTGCTGACTAGGTAGAGAAAAAGAATCAATTCCTTAAAAAAAGATATGAAAGTGACTCCCCTGCCATCACCTCAGGGCTGAGTTCTCTTTCTTGGGCCAGCGTCTCGCAGAGGCTGCTCAAGGGAGTGTTGAAACGCACATGGTGCTTTGAGTTTGCGCTCTGTGCATAGCTGGTCCTATGCTATTGGAAACATTGGTAGGAGTGACAGGACTTGGGGTGGAGAAAAGGTCATTTTAAATTTGCAAGCACTTTTTCCTTTTTGCTGAAAGTTGGGACTTGACTACAATGTTGATGCAGCCTATTTCTGTATTTTGAAGGAAATCATTGCCTGGGCCTTTCAACTATGCAAATCTAAATCACGGGTCGTCATTAGAAAAGGAGGTGTTTGAGAAGCTGTAGCTAGGAGGAGCTAAACTGTTCTGGGTGATCGTGGAAAAGGTCATCTATGTGGTAGGCAGAATAGCATGTCTGTAGGCGGCTTATTCTGGAAAAAAAAATGTTTCTTTTCTAAGTATGGATTTAGATGCCTACAAACTGCTGCTTGCTCTTGTGGAAATACAGCTTGAGTCTTGCATTGATTGAGTAGATTCTTGGAGCTGATTAGGCTCTGAGACCTAGAAACTTTGGAAAGGATATGTAGGAATCACTGTCACTTCACCCTAGAGAAAGAACCATAGAACACTCCTATATGTAGTAAATTCATGACTGAAAGTCCAGAGTTTGTGAAACTTTAAGAATTAAGGAGCGATCGAATCTTAGTAATTTGGAAGCAGGGGTTATAAAGAAGCAGTGTCTCTGGCTTCCTCTGTCCTCTGTACCTTCTATGTGTGCATCACTTATAAAGCAGGGTGGCTGTATTATGATGTGGTTGCTTCATTGAGACTCTAAGGTGAGGACCTGTTCTTATGGGAGTGGGTTTTCCAGTGTCAGTCACCCTAGGACCACGTCAATGTTAATAATGAATTCTTAGTCTAGACAAGAGATGGGAATAGTTCCGTCTCCTTAGGATTTTTGTTTGGGTATTATCTCTGAGACTTTGTCTCTTTCTCCTCTATTGTCTTGAAGAGACACAAGGGGAGAAAACTTCCCTCCCTTACAAGGGGAGGCAAGGAGGCAGCCTTTAAAGAAGTGTCACAACCAAAAGCCTATAGGAACAGACATCTCTAGGAGCTGCTGTGAATTGACCTCTGTGTGCTCTGCCCTTTCCCTATATCTGGGCCTTCACTTGGGTGTTGTGAAAAGTCACAGTGTCCCTCATGCATATGAAAGGAAGGAGGGGAAGGCTTGGCCAGAGATGGTAGTGTTTTAATAAAGAAGTGGCTCCTGAGGAAGGCATGACATTACAGCTTGGGCCCAAGAATGTTCTTAAGGTCCTGATCCATAGGATGCTCTTGCCAAGGGGTGGAAGGTCTAGCCTGCTGCCAGAGATGGGATCAGAAGTAAGGGTCTTCCTAGTGGGCCAGGGAGTCCTGAGATTGGGAAGTAATGTTATAGAGAATCTATCTGGGGTCTGGCTTTCCCACAGGTGGTAGGTGCTAACAGAACTTCAGTTTTTCTAGTAGTGCAATTTCACCTATACCTATAAACAGTAGAAGCCTAGAGACACCCAGGCGGCTCAGAGGTTGAGCGCCTGTCTTCGGCCCAGGGCATGATCCTGGAGTCCTGGGATCGAGTCCCACATCAGGCTCCCTGCATGGAGCCTGCTTCTCCCTCTGCCTGTGTCTCTGCCTCTCTCTGTGTGTCTCTCATGAATAAATAAAGTCTTTAAAAAAAATAAACAGTAGAAGCCTAGAAGACATTTTGTTTAGGTTATTTTTTTCATATTGCATAGTAAGAGGTGAGAACCTCATAACCAAAAAAGCCCAACCAACCAGCCAAACAACCAAAGAGACTGACTGCCCAGACTATGAGGATAACTATTTGATTATGCTTTTACCTGTCAGACTGTCGCTACCTTAGCAACAAGAACTAGTCATTTTTAGCAGTTTCTCTCAGTATAGTGTGTGCAGTAAATGAGTTTTCAAACTTACAGTTGACTAGCTGAAAAATGGACTCCTTTATAACTTAGCACATAATAGCTGAGGAGATCCAGATTTCTGTGGTTCTCCAGTAAGTCTCATTAAACATTTTATGCTGAAAGGTTTGGGGAGTGAAGACGTTTTAACCATGTCTCTGGATTTCGAAAAGGGCTGACACATAAATTAGAATTCTTTTGGAGTTTTGATTTACATTTTTTTCTGTTTATCTTTTTTAGCCTGTTTTCACTTTCCAATTGGGTATTCTCTTTTATAATACTCTTACCTTCTTTAATTTAAGGATGTTATATTCTAGAGAAAAATGATCTTAAGGGGAAAACCTTGTTAGTGAAATCCTTTTGTCAGTATTTTTATAGTAGGCACTATTACTCAAAGGCAATATTTCTGGGTGGTGTGTTTTCCAGTAGATTTCTTTCTCTTGCCTTCCAATGTCTCTTCCTTCCCATTACCTCTTCTATACTCCCTGCACCCATACCAGAAATACACACATGCACACATCACATCTTTGGCTATTTTCCTTTTCATCATTTGGGCTTTTGTATTCAGGGTGCAATCACAGAAGAGACTTTTCTTTTTTTTAAAAAAGATCTTATTTATTTTGTTCATGAGAGACACAGAGAGGCAGAGTCATAGGAAGAGGGAGAAGCAGGCTCCCGGCAGGGAGCCCGATGTGGGACTCCATCCTAAGATCCCAGGATCCTGACCTGAGCCAAAGGCAGACGCCGACCACTGAGCAACCCAGGTGCCCCAGGTTTTTATTATTATTATTTAAAAAATTTTTTTTTAACGATTTTATTTATTTATCCACAAGAGACACAGAGAGATTCAGAGAGAGAGGCAGACACTAGCAGAGGGAGAAGCAGGCTCCACGCAAGGAGCCCAACATGGGACTCGGTCTCGGGTCTCTAAGATCACAACCTGGGCTGAAGGCAGAGCTAAACCGCTGAGCCACCTGAGATGCCCAGTATTTATTATTATTAATAAGCTGATGTAAAGGCTTCAGCTGGGAGGGGAAATATGAAAATTGTTGCTTAAAATGACATTTGATGCCTCTGTAAAATTTCATGATATACACGTGCTCCTGTGCCTCCTATTTCCTCATTATTGCTAGAACATCCCTAAATGTTTTTAAGTCGAGAAATATAGTGGCACAAAGAATGTTTGAAAATATTACTATGTACATTAAGAGAAATGTCTTCACCCTGTGGCTCTGTAGTGATGTGGAAACAGATACCTAACAGCTGATAGAATTAGAATATAAAACATTAGGTTTTCTAGAGATGTTTGAGTTTTATTTGCAGCTAATTAACATGGAGTTTTCAGTGGGCATGACTCTTTTCTCAAATACAGCTCGTTTTATCACTTAATATTCACAATAAATATGCTACAGTATAGAAATAGACTCTCTGGAGAGCAGCAGGAAAATTAAACCACCAATCTAAGCGAGCCAGGTTTGCCGCAGAGCCCATACCCTTCAGCATCCAGGGTCCAGTAAGCATGGAGGCTGACATACTAAACCACAAGTAATAACACGGTCACTCCTGTGGAGCAAATAGGTCAGGACTGCTGGCTGGATCTTTGGAGACCAGCATACACCCTCATTCCAGGCACATAATCTCCCACGCTCTCCAATCTTGCCTCGGGTCCTAACACCTGTCTGCAGTCTCTGGGATTTTTCAATAACATTAACCTTTCTTCCTGCTTCTTTTCTTGCACATGAAGAGCTGCAGAGGCTCCATGTTGCCTTCTGCTTTCCAATCCCTTTCTGAGCAGGCTCTGTGTCATTGTAGGGCATTGGAGGACCGCTGTGGCAGGAAAGCAGATAGTTTTAATTAGGTGCAATGATTTTTAAAGTAAATTTTAGAGGGTTGGGGAAAGCCATAGCTGCAGAAGCACAGGCATTGTTTAGAGCAGAATCTATGGAATGGGTGTGGCTATTCACAGAGAAAAGAGGCCTTTTCTTCTCCCTCCTTCCCTCTTGAGGAGTAGGAGACTGACTACCTTCCTCATGGAAGAAATCCACACCTCCCCTAGCACACACAGGCAGGTACTTCTTTTCTCTTTTAAGTCAAACTGGAATAGAAACCCAGTTTGAGGGAAATTGCAGATGAAACAGATAGGCTCTGGAGTTTGCAATCAATTAGAATTTAAATATCTAACTTATTTATGCTTGCTTACTTGGTTTGTTTTCAGCACAACCTGAAAATTCTTAGATTGTGCCATTTGGTCTGCCTATGAGGTCATGTGAAATCATTTACAGCTTAATGAAGAGAAGCAATGCAAGGATATAAAAGAAGTTCTCAGTCGATGGATATGCTACTTTATGCAATAAATGTGGGAAGAATTTCTTTTTTTCTCCAAAGATTACCTTTAAGGAAGGTCACTTAACCCTCATATTTGCAAACTTGGATCTATGTTTACCACATATGAAGAAAATCGAATAAATGGAATCAATCTGAACAGCAAGATTCTCCATCTAAGTAGTTTTATTAATGAAATCACTGCTTGTCTTTAGCCATAAAACAACCTGGACTATTTGGAACAGACATCTCATTCATCCTTATGGCTTTATTACTATTTCTTGCATTCCAGCCATGATGATAATAACCCTGATGAAGTAGGCCCAAAAGTCAAGTTGCATTCTAGGGACAAAAATTTAAGTTGGAAATACATACTTCATCAAAATCCTCTTTTGTTTGTTTATGCAGGAGGAGGTAGGAGGTGAACTGCCAGGAATGTTAACTGAGTGGATCATGGCTTTCTGTACTTGAATATATCTTCTTGTCACCTCAAGTCTGCTCGCACTAATATTCTGTGTTTGAAAGAAATTAGGTCTACAGGGAAATCAAGCTTCTAGACCTCACAGATATGAAATATTCAATACTCTGCTTTTCCCCATATTCCCTATACATTTCTCTGAGAACTTGTGAGATGAGTTTTAAAATTACTGACAATGTTTGGATTATTATTATTATTGTTGCTATTGTTATTAGGATCCAGGAGCCATACAATAAGCTAGAAATAATTGGAAGAAGAAAGAGTAATATTGGTAATTGTTGTACTTGGCTGCCAATAAATGACAGTGTGTTTAAGAACTATTTGAAAAAAATACAAAAGAGTTAGGCAAATATCAAAATAGAAGCTTTATTGATGATAGAGTTGAATTAGAAAAGGTAGATTGAAAATATATCCATAATAGGATTTCTTCATATATTTCTCTCAGAATTAAATAATTCTCCAAGGCACAGTCAGAACCACAATCCTTACTATCCCTATCCCCATTGTGCTCCCCAGTGCTGGAAATTCTAATAATACAGTAATAGGGATTACCCTATATGAGAGTCTAAAGCCAAGGCCACATGTTTGCAGACTCTTTTTCTAATCTCACCAGTCAGATAAGCAATGTCTTTTCCTTTGGGAGGAGTAAGTAAACTCGACGGACGGATGCATGGGAATTACTCTCTTAATAGTTCCAGGAACAGGAAATGTTTCATTGGCCTGCTTGGGCCAATGCCAAAAAAGAATGAAAATGATTCCTTTAACAATAAGCCTCAATGAACCTATATGAATTTTATGGAGGGACTAGAAGTATTCCAGAGGTAGCGATATTTTAAGACTTGATTTAAAGCTAAATTATGAGCCTTCCACCAAAGGTAAAGAATCTTCTATACTAACCACTACAATGAAGGCACCTAAAAGAAACAAACAAGCAAAATATTGAGTTCTAGACCAGTAAACAATCTTACTCTTTTTACTTTTCATTGAGCTTTGTAACCTAGAAGGAAACCTCAATTTTCTACTTTGCTGTATTTCTTGGGCCTGAAGCCAGTCCTAAGAAGTATTTTTTTTTTTAATTTCTTTCCTGTTTCTATTCATACTCCATCCCAGAACCCCACTTCATTTTTATTTATTTACTTATTTTATTTAAATTCAATTAGCCAACATATAGTATATACTTAGTTTCAGTTGTAGTGTTCAATAATTTATCAGTTGCATATAACACCCAGTGCTCAGCCCATCCCCTGCCCTCCTTAATGCCCAACACCCAATGACCCCATCCCCCCATCTACTTCCCCTCCCACAACCCTCAGTTTGTTTCCCATAGTTAAGAGTCTCTCATGGTTTTCCTCCCTCTCTGATGACTTCCTATTCAGTTTTCCCTCCCTTACCTGCACTGTTTCTTATATTCCACATATGAGTAAAATCATATAGTAATTGTCCTTCTCTGATTGACTTATTTAACTTAGTTCCCTCCAGTTCTATCCACGTTGATGTAAATAGTAAGTATTCACCTTCTCTGATGGCTTAGTAATATTCCGTTGCATGTGTGTGTCTGTGTGTGTGTGTGTCACATATTCATTATCAATTCATCTGTAGACAGACATCTTGGCTCTTAACATAGTATGGCTATTGTAGACATTGCTACTATGAACATTGGGGTGCAGGTCCCCCTTCGGATCACTATATTTATATCTTTGGGATAAATATCGAGTGGTTCAATTGCTGGGTCTAAGGGTTGCATATTTTTAACTTCTTGAGGAACCTCCATACTGTTTTCCAGAATGGCTGTCTCAGCTTGCAACCCCACCAACAATGTATGAGGGTTCCCCTTTCTCTGTCCCCTTGTCAACATTCGTTGTTTCCTGTCTTGTTAACGTTAGCCATTCTGACTGGCGGTATATTGTCCTGATGGCAAATGGTGTGGAACATTTTTTCATGTGTCTGTTGGCCATTTGTATGTCCTCTTTGGAGAAATGTCTGTTCATGTCTTCTGCCCATTTCTTGACTGGATTATTTGTTTTTTGGGTGTTGAGTTTGATAAGCTCTTCAATGTTAACTCTATCTGACAGGTCATTTATGAATATCTTCTTCCATTCTTTAGGTTGCCTTTTAGTTTTGTTGACTATTTCTTTGCTGTGCAGAAGCTTTTTATCTTAATGAAGTCCTAATAGTTTATTTTTGCTTTTGTTTCCCTTGTCTTTGGAGACTGTCTAGCAAGAAGTTGCTGTGGCCGAGGTCAAAGAGATTGCTGCCTGTGTTCTCTAGGATTTTAATGGATTTCTGTCTCACATTTAGGTTTTTCATCCATTTTGAGTTTATCTTTGTGTATGACATAAGAAAATGGTCCAGTTTCATTTTTCTGCATGTGGCTGTCTAATTTTCCCAGCACCATTTATTGAAGAGACTGTCTTTTTCTGAACTCCACTTTAAAGAGCTAGATACTCTCCAAGCAAAAGATAGTCTTCTGCCACTGATTTTCTCAAATTTTATCTACTTCAGTCAAAACCTCAGAGGTCAGATGCCTTCAGGTTCTCCAGATTTTCTAGTTTATAATCCTCACACTATAAGCACAAAAGACCCAATTTTGAATTCTGTGATATCTCCATGAAAGGACTACATGTTCTTTCATGTGATTCAGCATCAGCAAATACATTCCTTATGTTGTCACAGCTGATTTCTTTGCTTCATGCAGACATCATTGATTAGACATGTTGTGGCAGGTGTGGCTAGCTGATCACAAAATTATTTCCCTTTCTTTCTTGGACTCAGCTAGATCACATTCCCTAGATTTCTTTGCACTTGGTTATGCCATATGGCTAAAGTCTAGAACTAATGGAATGTACAGGGAGATGATGTATTTTGCTTCCATTCCTACCACAACAAAACCATCTATGTATGATCCTCTATATTTTTTCTCTTTCTAGAATGAGGGTTATACATAGGGAAGTGGAGATGAATGAACCTCCAACCATCTAGGTCTTTCAGTGACTTTATGGAGCAGAGAGAGTCCTTTCCTCCTCATCTCATTAAGCAGAAACACCCATTTTTAAGACTTGACAATGACAATAAACAAACTTCAATTGTGTCAGGCCACTGAAAATTTGAAGTGTATCTGTAATAGCAGATAACATTGTCTTAATTAGAACTCATGAGTATGAGTATTAGTTTTATTTCTTAATGAGTCCCAAGTCTATTTTTGCCCTAAATTCCAGGCAACTCCCTCCATTATAGTTGGCAACTGCTTCCCATAAACCTACTTGCCATTCCCACTACAAGGATGTTGCTGGCATCATCCGTCCCTCAGACTGGCTATTGTTCTGATTTTCTCTCCCCATTACTTGCTTCCCAATTTTAGTAAGCTTCTTCATTTCAAAATTGTTCAGTTTGCTGTAATAAATATTTAAGAACATGACCTATGAGCAAGTTACTCATTATGTTGACTAAGAATATGATCAGTTACTTACCTATCTGTCGTCTTCTATGTAACTATTTTTGGCATGCTTTCTAGGTCTCCTCTTTGTGACAAAAGAAATGAGTTTGATCAGGTTGCAAGGCAAGTAATATTTATCAGATAACGGTCTTTTGCTTGGTGATGTGGCATATTCTAAAGTATAAGAAAGGAGCTTTGAGTCAAGAAATTTAGAATTTTTTATGATAAAAATTGTTCACATATTACTATCAAGAACTATATAAAATAAATCGAAATAATTTTTTCTTGCTTAGCTGCCAGATACTGAGTTAATCCTCTCTGGATTACCATCTTAATCCTCACAAAAAAAGCTTAGCAAAAGATGAACCAAACCTCAGAAAAGTTAATCATTTATGTTCTCACATAGCTAGTGAGTAGTGGAGCAGGACATGAGCTCAAGGATCTGATTGTAGAGAATGTATTCTTATCCACTACACTATATTGCATCGCTCACAGTGACAATTTTAGCTATTAATTTAAATAAAATTACTTTGAAACTATTGATCTAAGCCTTTAATAGCCATTATCCTATTTAACTGTCACAACTGCATGAGGTGGGCATCATTATTTATTGTCATTTTACAAGGGAAATTGAGTCACAGACAGATCTTGTACAAAGACACATGGCGATAAATTTTGGTAGTAGCATTTGAAAATAGGCTGATTTAAGAAATTTCTTTCCCAACCTTTTGAAAAAATTTTAAGTCTACAAAAAGGTACCATGAAAAATCCAATAATCACCCATATACCCATTACGTAAATTCACTAACTATAGTATTTTCCACATTTGTTGAGCCCATACTGCTAAACAGTATGATTATGCAGCTAAATTATTGGTCAGATTAAATGCCATTGATTTTATTTAATTTTATAGAAAATCAAATGAATAAGTAAGGGAGGCTTTATAGACGTGTGTCTTGAACTAGTACCTGAAAATTGTAGATAAATAGAAAAAGGAAGGTATATTGAAATAGAGACATTCAGCACAGTGGGTTGATGATGCAGACATATGTGGAGGGAAGATTTGAATTTAAGAGCATTTGGAAAACTAATTTGGGACCAAATTAAGAATATCCAAAAGCCAAAAGTGGGGGGTTCAGACTGATTATTATAGAAAAAAGGGAAACTTGGCAGTTTTTTTTTTTCATTAGGGGGAATAACAGCCAAGTATTGGCATTTATAAATAATTAACTTCTCATTGCTTTTTAAGAGCTTCCATTGAAGGGCACCTGGGTGGTTCGTGCAGTTAAGCATCTGACTCTTGATTTTTTTGGCTCAGGTTATGATCTCAGGGTCGTGAGATCAAGCCCTGAGTCATGCTCCATGCCCAGAAGGATTCTCTCTCTCCCTTTCCCTCTACCCCTCCCTTCATCTCTCCTTCTCTAAAACAAAACAAACAAACAAAAAAACCCAAAACAAAACAAAACAAGCAAAAAACAAAAACAAAACAAAACAAAAAAATACCTTCTATGGAATACCATGACTCTGAGGAAGCACAACACTCTTCTCATTCAATTTCAAGAACTTGGGACTGAGATAATGCTTTTGAAAATCAATACAAATCAAAACTGCAACGAGATACCACCTTACACCAGTCAGAATGGCTAAAATTAGCAGGTCAGGAAACAATAGATGTTGACAAGGATGCAGAGAAAGGGAAACTCTCTTATCTGCTGGTAGGGTTGCAAACTGTGATAGCCACTCTGGAAAAGAGTATGGTAGTTCTTCAAAAACTTAAAAGTAGAGCTATCTTATGAGCCAGCAATTGAACTACCAGGTAACTAGCCAAAGTGATACAGTGATCACTTTGGATACAAATACTGATCCAAAGGAGTGTCTGCACTCCAATGTCTAGAGCAGCAATATCCACAATAGCCATAATATAGAAAGAGTCAAGATACCCATTGACAGATGAATGGATAAAGAAAATGTGGTATACATATACAATGGAATATTACTTAGCCATCAAAAATGAAATCTTACCATTTGCAACGATGTGGATAGAACTAGAGGGTATTATGCCAAATGAAGTAAGTCAATCAAAGAAAGACAATTATTATATGATTTAACTCATGTGAAATTTAAGAAACAAGACAAAGGATCATAGGGGAAGAGAAGGTAAAATAAAAAAGATGAAAGAGAGGGAGGCAAACCATAAGAAACTAAACTATAGGAAACAAATTAAGGGTTGCTGGAGGGTAAGTGGGTGGTAGGATGGGGTAACTATGTGATAGGCATTAAGGGGGGCATGTGATGTAATGAGCACTGGGTGATATATGCAACTGACGAATCTTTAAACTCTATCTCTGAAACTAATAATATATGTTAATTGAATTATATTTAAAACATTTAAAAAAGGAAAATCAATAACCTGAATAATCCTTGCAATGACATTGCATTGAGCAGCCCTTGGAAGAAATAGCAAAATTGTAAAAGAAGGAGAATTTTTTTCATGATTTATTATCCCATTGTAAATACTCCTCTTCCTTCCTTCCTTCCTTCCTTCCTTCCTTCCTTCCTTCCTTCCTCCCTCCCTCCCTCCCTCCCTTCCTTCTTTCTTTCTTTTTTTCTTTCTTTCTTTCCTTTCTTTCTTTTCTTTTCTTTTCTTTTCTTTTCTTTTCTTTTCTTTTCTTTTCTTTTCTTTTCTTTTCTTTTCTTTCTTTCTTTCTTTCTTTCTTTCTTTCTTTCTTTCTTTCTTTCTTTCTTCTTTCTTTCTTTCTTTCTTTCTTTCTTTCTTTCTTCTTTCTTTCTTTCTTTCTTTCCTTTCCTCTCTTTCTTTTTTGAATGCCAGATGGTAGTTTTATGGTTTTGTTAATACAAATACGATGGGCACATAAGCTGTCTGTTTACTCATTTTATTTGCTGCACAGCCTAGCATTGACTGATGATTCTGATGGCCAGCTATGCTGCTCTTTTCACAATGGCTTTGTGGTTCTTAGAGGAAACATTGTGAGCAATCTCTGCACAGTATGATTTGTTGCTGATCAGCAACTTCAAGCTCCTTGATGTTGTGGACCAGGAACTTCCAGAAGCCACTGGGCAGCATGGGCTTTGTTTTCTTGTTGCTACCATAACCAGTGTTGGGCATCAAGATCTGGCCCTTAAATCTTCTGTGTACCTTATTGCCAATGCCTTTGGGTTTCCACCAGTTGTGCTTAATTTTGATCTATCAGTCCCCTGGTGCTGGATGAACTTCTTGGTCCTCCTTCTAACAATCTTGGGCTTTACCAGAGGTCTGAGGGTGGCCATGATTCTGTGCAGGAGATGACTGCCACCCCTAGATGTTGCACTGAGTAAGAATAACACCATTTCTTTGTTTTCCTTAATCTAGGACAAGGAAAAGATATCACCTTCTTTTTTGATTGCTGTCATTGAGGCTGTAGATATACTGCAGAACTGTATTTTATGTTCCAGAATATTCCCTTTCCCCCAAATCAAAAATTTACCTGACCTATACCTTGTTTTCTTGGATCCCTCTTAAGTCTTATTACCTAACTAGCTAACCTAAAGAATTTAGGTGCTAGCATATAAAAATATAATATATTCCTCTTAACTGATGTATAGGGGTAAAGAGATTTAAGAAATGGTAAACAAGCTTAAGATTGAACCATTCAAATGTTACCACATAGGAGACCAAAGATTAGATCTATGCTTGTGTTCATTCTTGAACATGGCCACTGGTTTCAATAAATGGAGAAGCAAAAAGTGAGATACAACACTGAATCATTGAAGTTTTAGAAGCATGGATTCAGGAGGCATGGCTTTATGGTCACTGAGCAGAGGGGTTGTAAAGAAAGGCTCTTTACCACCTATATCTGAGAGTCATATTGCTTGTACTTCCCATGCTTGATGGGAAGAACTGAGATGAATACTGCACAACGAATATGCTGGCCATGTGTGTGATATGCTACTAACATTTCAAACATGATGCAAATACATGACATGCCTGTCATCCTAACCTTGTAAATCCTTCTGAATCCCAGTGTGGTGAGTTGTAAGCAGTGATGTTTCCAAGTCAGTAGTACTCTCTGCTATTTCAAGGTCAGAAAACCTTGAAGTAAACAATAACCACAATAAGCACCAATGTTTATTTGTTAGTGTTAGGTTACACCAATTTCATGCAAAGATCTAAATGGTAATGCTTTCCCTACACTATCCTTCACCAAAACAGAGCCCACCGTAATTGAATTTCTGTAGTTACATTGTGAGATTTAAAAAAAAAAAAGTTCTTTTTTTTTTTTTTTTCAAAAATTAACCCAAGGCAAGGTGAATAATTTTGGCTTTTATGACTGCAAATTTTTCCTATTACTAGAAAGTGATGGCATTTAGGAAGCCTTAATATTGAATCAAAAAGACCAAGAAATGAATAATATAGAATGATTTCAATGATGATGGATTTCAATCAATTGCCAATCAATTGAGGTTGAAGAAATCACATGAAAGTATAGTGGTACTACATAATTATGTTGTCCTCTTTCCACAGTCTCTTAACTTTGTACTTTTTACTGAATTACCGCAAATCATTCTTTTTTTATTTTTTTATTATTTTTATTATTTTTAATTTTTTTTATTAATTTATTTATGATAGTCACACAGAGAGAGAGAGAGGCAGAGAGATAGGCAGAGGGAGAAGCAGGCTCCATGCACCGGGAGCCCGACGTGGGACTCGATCCCCTGTCTCCAGGATTACGCCCTGGGCCAAAGGCAGGCGCCAAACCGCTGCGCCACCCAGGGATCCCCCATTCTTTTTTTTTAAGATTTAATTTTTTTTATTTGAGAGAGAGAGAGAGAAAGATCATGAGCAAGGGGAGAAGCAAAGGGAGAGGGGAAAAGGAGAAGTCTTCCCCTTGAGTGCAGAGCCTGACATGGGGCTCCATTCTAGGACCCTGGGATCATGGCCTGAGCCAAAATCAGACCCTGAGCCACCCAGGTGCCCCCATAAATGGTCTTTTTAGGCCAGTGATTCAATGGTTATTGAGAAATTTGCTTTTGTACTAGATTTTTAAGAATAAAATAGTCCTAAATATCAATGAGCAAGAATTATTGTTCTAATTTTATCTGTGAAATAGAATCTATAGCTAGATAGGTAATAATGGAGAAAACAATGCTTCTTAGTAAACTTTATTTTTTAGATCAGATTTAGGTTCACAGCCAAATGGAATAAAAAGTACAGATAATTTCCATATACCCCTATCCCCCACCCCCCACATACACAACCTTCCCACCACCAACATCCTCCACCAGAATGGTACATTTATAACAGTTGATGCACTTACACTGACATATAATTATCACACAAAGTCTATAGTTTCCAATAGGGCTCCTTCTTGGTGTACAGTCTATAGGTTTTAACAAATGTATAATGATATATATCTACTTTTGTAATATCATGCAGAATAGTTTTCCTTCCCTAAAAATCCCCTGTGTTTGCCTATTCATGCCTTACTTCCTCCTAACACATGGCAACCACTAATATTATTACTTTCTCTGTAGTATTGCCTTTTCCAGAAAGAAGATCGTACAGTTGGAATCTTGTAGTATGTTACCTTTTGAGATTGGCTTCTTTTACTTGGTAATATGTGTCTACGTTTCCTCTATGTCTTCAAGGCTGGATACCTCATTTCTTTTTAGTGCTAAATAATATTCTATTTCGGGATGTACCACAGTTTATTTAGCCACTTATCTATTAATGGACATCTTGGTTGCTTCCAAGTTTGAACACTTATAAATAAAGTTGCTATAAATAACCTTGCATAGGTTTTTTGTGGGAACATGAGTTTTCAGTTTATTTGGGTAAATATGAAGGAGTTATGATGGCTGGATTATATAATAAGTGTATATTTTATTTTTGTAAGAAACTGTCAAACTGTCTTCCAGAGTAGATATACCATGTTGCATTTCCATCAGCAATTAATGGGAGTTCATTTGGGAGAAGGCTTACAGCAGGTAGGAAGAGTGACTTCTCTTATAAGCATGTAGGATAAAGAACTAATCACATTTGGCTCAGTCCCAACTGGGATCTTTCTTTGTTTCAAATATCCTATTCTTAGAATATAGGTCTTCTCTATTCTCAGGCTGCTGGAAAGTAGACCTATGATTGTCCAGTATAGTCTTTGATTGAATAGTTCAGTTTGTCTATTGTAGTAGAGTGACTTCAAGACAGTTTGTTTATAATCCTAAAGCTAAATTTTCTATTTGTCTGTCTTATTATTATTGTTATTTTGTTTCAAATTCAGGCAGGCAAATAAAATCAGTGTTACATATTTCCTTTCCCAATACCAGCAGTAGTATTTTTTAACTGGAAAAAATAATACATGATATGATTTAAAAAATGAAATATAAAAGGTTGTACATTGAAGAGTTAGTATACTTCCCCTTTTGGGTTCTAATTAGACTTCCTCAAGTCAAAAACTATTTAACTGGTTTTTTTTTTTAAGAAATATTCTATGGAGATAATTTTGTGTGTGCATATTCTCAATAAATTGTTTCTTAATCCTGTTTCTCTCACTTACACATGTATCTTAGTGATTATCAACAGAATACATTTGAGGTCTATTTCATTCTTTTTAATGGCAGAAATATATTCCATATTACAGCTGTGCTAATGTATTTAAACAGTATCCTATTAATTGATATATAGGTTGTGTCCATTCTTTTGTTACTGAAAAATTGCTTCATTAATACCCTTTGGACCAGTGAGTACATTTATAGACTAGATTCCTAGAAGAGGATATGTTATATCAAAGGGTATATGTAATTAAAATTTGATACATATAATTATTGTCAAATTTCTTTCTAAAGAGATTGCACCTACTAGTAGCATTCGACAGTGCCTGTTTCTTTATACTCTTATCAATACTGCTATAACATCAAGTATTTTGATCTTAAAATTTTTGGTTTTTAAAAATGGTAGTAGATGTGCCATCAGAGAACAAAGTGATGGTTCCCAGAGGGGAGAGGGTAGGGAATGGACAAAATGGGTGAGAGGAGAGGGAGGCACAGGTTTCCAGTTATGGAATGAAGAAGTCATGGAAATAAAAATGCAGCATAGGAAATGCTCAATGGTATTGTGATAGCATTGTATGGTAACAGGTAGGAGGTACACTTGTGGTGAGCATAGCATAATGTATAGACTTGCTGAATAGCTATGTTGTACACCCAAAGTTGTAACATTGTGTGTCTATACTTCAATAACATTAATAGTAATAATAATAATAAAATGTTTACAGAAATGGCTAAAGTAAAAAGACCACCAGGAAAAAAATAAATAAAAATCAAAGAGTAGCGGATTATTAAAGAGATTTTCTCAATGTTGCTGCAAGTACTATCAGGATATAGTTTATTTACTTTATTGTTTGGTATAAAAATCAAAGGGACAAGTCAATGTATCAGTTTTCTTTAACTCTTCATGAGAGAAGTTTAGAGAAAAAGGTGCATGTGTGTGTGTGTCTGTGTGTGTGTGTGTGTGTGTGTGTAAATTCTTTTTCTATTGTCATAGCCCAAACCCTAAATTCAAATGTACTTTTAAGTTCCTTTAAAAAGTATGCATTTAGATACAAAACATTCTAATTTCCAGTGTGAACAGTTCCATTTGCAAAGAGCAAAACTAACAGGTATGTAATTTCATGGTGTCTTATATAAGTGGTCATATTTTGTGAGGAGAAAATGCCAATGAGGCATAGTTAAAGGTCACCTATTTTAATGAACTGGTTTATGACTCATGGTTTTATCTTTACTTTTCTTTTGCTTTTTTCATAGGTTATACTTTGATTAGCTTAGAGATCGTCTAATAATTGTAGTATTTCAAGTTCAAATGATTCCTTATCCAATGTGTTTCTTCATGCAGAATTAAAAGCAGGTGAATTCTTACAAGCTGAGGGAGGGGTAGGGAAGAGGAGGGGAAGGAAGGAAGAGACAGAGAGGAAGACATGACAAAGATGAACTGGGTTTCTGGAGAAGGAAGCTTAGGTCCTATTTTGTTAGAGTCTCTGGTCCTAACAGCCTATTGAGATATGATGGTTTCTCAGAGAAAAGGAAATTAATCCTGTGTTCCAGAATTAGAGGTGCTGTGACTTTTAAATGACATCATTTCATCTGTTATATTTATTTTTATTTTTTTTTCATCTGTTATATTTAATTAGATTCAGTACATCTCTATTCCTGACTCTGTTGGTAAGAGGACATAGATGTCAAGTAAACAAATAGTCAACCAAATTCTTCCTAAATATTAGTAGCAGTCTTTCTACTCATTCCCCAGTCCTGACAGCAACCCCCCTCTAGATTTTTGGGTAGGTAACATGGGACCCCAGCTCTGGTGATTTTCAAAAATAATGAATTTGCTTCATTGAATCGTATTTGAACAACTTGAAATTCAAATTCACAATTCACACTGCAGAGTTTCACAATGTGAAACAGTGTACAGAGTTTCACACTACAGTCCCTGTGGATTTCTGTAGGGTAGGTATTAAGTGAACTCATATTTGTGAGAGTCTTCTATATGTTAGGTTTATGTGCTGTTATATTTAATCATCACAATATCCCAATGAAGTAAGCATTTATTCTGCTTTTATAGATTAAGAAACTAAATCACTGAGGCCAAGGTCATTGACTAAGATCACATGGCTTGGCTCACTAGAGCCAAGTTTTGAGCCTGCATCTAACTTAAAGCTGCATTTTTTTCTACCACACTATCTTGCTTAAATGTGGGTTCTTTGAGATCATGTACACAAAAAATATCCATAAATTATTATCTTAGCAAACCATTAATGTTTCATGGTAGTTTTCCTATGTGTGTGTGTGACTTCATGTTTCCTCTAACAGAAGAAGAAATGGAAGTGTACAATTAAATTAATGTACAACTTGCCAGACCTAGAAAGAGCTATAACAATGTATATCCATATACCCATGACTCAGCTGAGTAAGCAAAAATCAGTGATGATTAGAGCCCTACCCCATCCTGTATACTGCTGTTCACAGCATTCCCTCTCACCCTTCCTTTCATCCTCCTGAAGAAGCAACCACTGACCAAAGTTTGGGATTTACCATTCTCTATTAGTTTTCTCTAAGCCTTTACTAATGTGTAGGAGTATTCTTGTGTTTTTAGATCTCCATACACATTCCATCATGCTTTCTACAGTTATTGAGAACTTGCTTTTTCTGTTGTTGTTCAACTTCCTGTTAGCTAGACTTATATGTATTTGTCGAGACTTTTTTTTTTTTTTTTTTTTTTTTTTACTTATTTATGATAGTCACACACAGAGAGAGAGAGGCAGAGACACAGGCAGAGGGAGAAGCAGGCTCCATGCACCGGGAGCCCGACGTGGGACTGGATCACGGGTCTCCAGGATCGCGCCCTGGGCCAAAGGCAGGCGCTAAACCGCTGCGCCACCCAGGGATCCCTTGTCGAGACTTTTAAAGGGAAACATCTAAAATGCTCTTATGAAATGTGATAATAAAATATAATAACTCAATTCTATGAGCTAGGCACTGAAACAGGACACTTTACATATTAATTAATTTTATAATACTAGGAGATATATATTATTCTTATTGTGAAGCTCAGAGGGTTTCAGTTATTCACATCAGGTAATGGCTAGTCAGTAGCAGAGCTGGAATTCCAGTTTAGTATTTATAACTCTAATTCTGTACCTTTTTTCTATTACACTGCGCTGCCTACCTTTACTGAATTTCAACTTTTGTCATTTAATTTTCTTCAAGACCAAGGCTCCAAACTCCTGGCCAAGGGCAAAGCATAGAGCAAGAAATGGTGACCCCCATGTGCACAGAAGCTGCCTTAGTAATGCAGCGCCCAGGGTTACTGTCTCCTCATCGCCTCTCATTTACAGAGGCAATTACCCTTTACTGTTACTGTGCTGTGCAGTGACATTTGGCATCACCTAGGGTACCTGTTTCCTGAGACATTCTACCTATTGAAAGAAATAGCTATTCCATGACTCCATCCCCCAACTAAAACCTGGGCCAATTCACCACCATATCCATGATTAAAAAGATTCTATAGAAAAATGTAACAGGCCTTCCCAAACCAATCAATGGCTTAATTGTTAAGCAAAATTGCTGTGTCTTACAATAACTACTATTACAAACTATCCATTAAAGAGCAGCCTCTGCTTCCCTCTTGACTCTTTCATTAGCATAATACTCCCACATTAGTACCCAATTATAAACAAGCCCTATCCAAATTTACATTACTCTCCAAATTACATACACAGACTGATTACTGTTTCTTAAAAGAGCAAAATCTACGTGAACACTAAATACTCCTTTCCTTTTCAGTGTATTGTGGTTTCACGGTCAGTCCCTTTTGAATACATGTGGCAGCAGCCTTTTAACTTGGTCTGAAGAAACAGGCATTATGCTTGGAAGGGATTTCTTCAAAAGCAGGATTCAAGAGCAACACAATAGGAAGACATGCGTCATTGAAATATTATACATCTTTCTTTTTCTATGCTCTTCATTTCTTCCCTCCGTTTTGTTCTTGTCTATCATCATTAGTGTCTACAGTTCTCTCACTTTTAATAGCCTGGCCCTCCCCTCTTTCTGATTCCCTTTCTTATCTACCTCAGGTATATTTTTGTCTATATGCACTGTTCTCAGCCAGTTTGATCTCAGTATGTTACTACCTCTTCTGTCTAACAGTGTTCTGTTCTTCGTGACTCTGGCATGCCCTGCCATACTATCTTGGAAAGGTGGCCTTGCAACTGGTGGGTCTGGTCTTAAATCTACTCTCAGTGGAAGTCAAAGTTCTTTCATGACTTTGGTGCTCCAAGACATCTTTTACTTCTCAGAACATGGTATCTTCTGACATAATAGGTGAGAATTACCCTGTCTGAGAGTTATTTGGAATGGCCAAACATTTATTTTTTTGTTAGGCTTCTTTACAGGTGAAGAATTCTAGTGGCTGGAAATGGCAAAAACAAAATTTAATCAGTTCTTTCCAGAGGAGGATTAATATTATATTTAGTACTGTGAACTCTGCTCTTTTCTCTTGAAACCCATCTAGTTCTTCATCTCCTAGTGATTGCTCATTTACCACTGCAACAAAGCGCCTGAACTTTTTGCTGAGCAGGTAGTTTTAGTCCTCAACTCAGAACCCCTTTCAATGGCTTCTATTGTCCTCTTGGACACCATCATGTGCTCAAAACAGGGTTTCTTTAAAATGTAGTCATTTCTAATTTTGCATTTGATGTTGTTACCTATTTGGTATGTTTTCCAATTTTTTTTTTTTTAAGATTTAATTTATTTATTTGAGAGAAAGAGAGAGTGCATGAGCATGGTGGGGGGGGCAAAAGAGGAGGGAGAGAGAATCCTCAAGCATACTCCCTGCTGAGTGCAGAGCCTGAGGTGGGTCTCCATCTCAGGACCCTGATATCAAGACCTGAGCTGAAATCAAGAGTCAGCCATTCAGTCAACTGAGCCACTCATACACCCGTTTTTCAATTCTAATCTAAGACATCTTACTCATCTTTCACCCTCAAATTAGAAGGAAGGTATCTTTCTTTATTAAAATGAGGTTAATTTTCCCAAATTGTAAATAACATAATCGTGATTTACTTTAAAATACTCCACTTTCTATCATTGCCCTTGGCACGTCATCTACATTTTCAGTCATAGTTTATATGTTTCTACTCGATAGGGCCCCTGCTCCCTGATAGGAGCATGCTGTCTCACTTAATATGGACCAATCACATTGTCCTTAAAAACTCTCAGACTTACCAAGTTCACTTTTGCCTTAAGGCCTTTGCTGTTGCTACTTGTTGTTTTCTGTCCCTGGAAGGTTCTTTTCCTAGTGCTCAGGAAGGCTGACTTCTTATCAATCACATCTCAGCTCAAATCTCATCCACCCATTTCCAGGTCTTCCCTAGCATGTAATATGGTGGCAGTCAATACATACTTACAGTTAATACATTCTTATTGAATTGATAAATTAAAATTTGCCAATGAATTTAATTTCCATACAGCGTACATTCTGTTTTTGCTGACATGATGATGCCATCTGATATATGTTTTCAGAAAAAACTCGTCTGAAGTTTCGGATGGGAGGAAGAGAAAGGCCACTGAGATGGTAAGCAGCATTCTATGTGTTTGTCCTCTGGCCCCATCAGATCCCGCACTTCCTTTGCTGTTCTTTTCCTGGGAAACTCCAGCCTCCTGTATGGCATTATAGGGGAGGAAGACATTTTACTTGACCCTTCTAGGTTCTTTGGCTTATCTATTAATTTAAATTGACATAAGACTAACAAGAGAAAAACAAATTTAACTTCCTACCTACAGGAGCCTCACATAGGCATGACAGGTTCAAAGGTAGCCAGTTGTGGCTTATTTGCCATGCTGAGCTAAGGAAAGATGGTAGGGGTCTGGGGCTTCAAAGGGAAGGAAGACAACTCAAAGGAAGATAGGAAGAACAAATGTTTGGTAAATGAATGTTTGTCATGCCATGCAGGGACAATGAGACACAGAGAGGAATTTGAACAAACAGGCCCTGCTGAGCTTTTCCTAGCTCACCATGCCTAGCCCATACTCTGTATTTATCTTTGGTGATAGTTCTTTTCCTCCATCAGGCCCTCTATCTAAATTCTTTTAGGTAGTTAAGAGGAGGAAAAGCTCTTCCTAAGGCTTTTGGGCCTTGATTGTCTTCAGCTCAAAATAATCCACATACCAAAATGGCACATTTTAGGGAGACTTGTTCTGAACCCCTTCAGTATTGAAGTTTGGTAAAGAGATACATAAAGTGGCAGAATATTTTCTTTTTAAAGATTTTATTTATTTATTCATGAGAGACACACACAGAGAGAGGCAGAGACACAGGCAGAGGGAGAAGCAGGCTCCATGCAGGTAGCCCGACGTGGAACCCGATCCCGGGTCGCCAGGATCACACCCTGGGCCGAAGGCAGATGCTCAGCTGTTGAGCCACCTGGGTGTCCCATCAGAATCTTTTTATAAACATTACTAGAACTTGATCAATCATGGCTACATGAAGAAGAGGCAATGAAGCTTTAAAAATTTTTTTTTAATTGAAATGTAGTTGACACACAATGTTACATTAGTTTTGGGTATATAACATAGTGATTAGACAGCTCTATACCTTATGAGGAAGTGAAACTTTAAAAGTAAAGGGATATTAAGTATTTCTATATTTTTCACAGTCATGTAATTTCTACATTATCTACCCATCAACAAGTAGAAAGCAGGTATTCATGGGGCAGACAAGGTAATCTATCATATCATCCCATCTTAATTTCTGTTGTGCTGTTTGAGGTTGTAGATCAACATTTCGTCAATTTATGCCTTTTTAAATCAAGAATAAATTGTGAGCTTTTTATATATGTAAAACACATTTTAATCTACTCACCATGTCCACAAAAACAACTTATCACTTATCGTCTTTGTAGCCAGAGTATATCTAGTTTCTTCTGCATGTGCACAAACCTGACAGGTGGTACCCCCTTAAGTTCTAGCCTCTTCACTCCCGGTCTTGATTATGAGAATGAAGCTGAACAAGATGGCCACACACTTAGAACAGGGTTTGAGGTACATTCTCATTGACATAATAAGAATCCTCTTCCCTCATTGCCATGAGATAATTCTTTTCATCCAGCCCAAAATAGAACTGGCCTTTTCTTTCCTGTTTCTTTGTCAACAGCTATTTTTGCAAGATTTTCATTACTTCTTAATTGTTCAAACTTCCTAACTTCATTTTTCTTGTTAAGGACCGATTTTACAAATGAGTTCATTATCTCTACCATTTTAGACTCATCATTAATTTCATGCTCCTCATTTATTAGTGGACCTATTTTCTCTCTGGTACTTCTTTCTCACTGCAGTATTTGTAAAATGCCCTTGTTTTCTTTGAGTCCCCTTTACTGGCTTTATTACATTCTCCTATGCTACTGGTATCTTTCCTATGTTTAATTGATACATCTCTCTTTTTATGCCAAATAGCAATTTTTCCTTCATTGACTTTAATATAAGGTGTTAAAAGACATTCATGTTTACACTTCATATTTGCACATCTCATTCTTCAAATACATTTTAAATCTGCTCTAGTCTACCTAAAATATCAATAGAAGGAGCACTGCCAGAAAGAAAATTGAGACAATTCCACATCTTATAAATGCCTTACTGTATGCAATAAATTTCTTAATCCTTAATTAGAGAAGAGATTCATAATAGTTTTATCGGTTAGGCTGAAACAGAGCAGTATTTAACAACGTCCTTAGCTAGGGCATCCAGCAAAGCCGAGGTATAGAATTTCAATTGTTTAACTTGTGGGCATTTGAGGTAGGAGTGTGTAGGGTAAAAGTAGATAGCATGCACCAAGATATGGAAGACTGAGTTCTAGGCCATGAACAATCCTAAATAATTTTTAACCAAATCTCTGTTCTTTCTCTCTGCCAGAGTCTCTTCATCTCCATTTTGATTCTCACTTTTCTGTATTCCTTAGAAATATGGGCATAGGGTAGGAAAGGGAGAGGCCTGCATTTGCATGTAGAGCACCTTTGCAGAATCGAGGCAGCAAAAAATACTGTAATCCATGATTCCTACTGAGATACAACAGAGCATTGGATGAGGAAACAGGAGGCCTGGGGTTTTATTGCAGGTTTCCTATTATTTGACTCCTTGGCAAATGAGCTTCCTCATTTGTAAAAAGAGGGAGTTGAATTGGATGATAGTTAAGGTTCTTTCTAATTCTAAGTGGTCTCTATTATTCTTCAACTTCAAAGTCTATTAAGTCATTCACTGGGAGGTTTATTTATGTATTCCAGTCGTTAGGCTCCTGTTAAGTACTTTTAGTCTCCTTCTTGGAACTCTAATGAGCATGACCATTCCATATACCATATGTGTGCCAGCCCACAAAAGTAAGTCCTGGATTACAGCCTTTATTTGAAGTTAATGCCCGCGGTTCCTGTTTTTCCTAATCTCCCACTGATTTGGGTTTTTATTTCAATGGTACTTAGCTTTGAACTCTTCATATTGAGGTCCCTGCCTTGAGCTGACCTTTAACCTGTCCAGAGTCGGTACCCATGATGGCAATCTGTGGTGTATGGCCTCAGTGTGCAACTCAGATGAACGGGGGCACGACTTTGACTGTAGGCATAGCCTGCTACACGAGAGGGTGCACCGGATTATTATTTATTATATATTTTGTTCTTGGGAAAATGTTTCTCTGAATTACAGCTCTGCCATTTGTAAAAACTGCTAACATACTTTGTCAAAACTGTTGTGAAAATCTGGTGAAATAATTTCTGCAGGGTTTTTTTTTTTTTTGTCAAATATCTTATGCATCTCTACGTACAAGTCTCCAAAATGATACCACTGTACTTCGTTCTTTTTAAACTTCCTTCCTTGCTTTTTTTTTTCTCTTTAGATGTACATTCACATCTCTCCCACTCCTTGAAATGATCCTCGAAATCATGTCTTTAATTTTTTTTCCAATCTGGTAGGCTCCTTCTCATCCTTCAAGACCCAGCTCAAAGGGTATCTCCTATGTGACATCTTTCTGTCTTTTTCAGGCAGAGAGAGCTGTTCACGTCCATGCTCACTTGTTCCTTTGTTCACACCTGAGAGTTACAGCACAGCAGCAGTCCCATAGGTAATAGGCTTCGAGCATTTCTTATGTGATTGCATTGTACTTGCCTTATTTCATCAAAAGAACAGGTAAATTTATTTTGGTGAAAAACTGGGGGCAAATAATTTGCTGAAAGATCTTCTCATTAGAAAGGGTCTGGACCTAGAGCTGAACCCAAGCCTTCGTCCTCCTACTCTAACATGACCTTCCAAAGCATCCTCAGGAGGGAATTGGTGGAATCCACTCAGATGGTTGTGACTAAGGGCAATAACTCCGTTCCTACCCAAAGCTTTACTCTATTCCCACTATCATGGTTTTACAATGCTAGATTTTCCTGCTCTGTATCTTCTAATGTTCTACTTCTTTGCTATTTCATGTTTTAGATATCTTGCTTTCTTGTAATGGGTAGGATTTTTTTTTTGTTTTAAAGATTTTATTTATTTATTTATTTATTTATTTATTTATTTATTTATTCATTCATGAGAGACACACAGAAAGTGGCGGAGACACAGGCAGAGGGAGAAGCAGGCTCCATGCAGGGAGCTGGATACAGAACTCCATCTCAGGACCCCAGTATCATGACCTGAGCAGATGCTCAACCACTGAGCCACCCAGGTCCCCCTGCTTTTAAATAATACTCATGTTAAAATTCTAACTCTCTCTGTTTGGAATTCCTCTATGTTTATACCATGTTCAGAATTTTTATTTTTTCCTTTTTATTTCCAAGGAAGTTTACCTTCCTCATAAAATCCCTTCATTTGTATCTGTACCTCTTTATTTGACCGTTGTCTAATTTAGTGTAATGCTGGATGTGGGTATCTCTCTAATCTCCATTGTGGTGGGAGGTGTAATAGAGTCTTCTGGGTTTCGGTCAGGGAAAAAGCAGTTTCCAGGTTAATATTAATCTTCAAAAAGAAGCCCTGTGTACAAAAAGAAGCCCTGTGTACAAAGTTCTAGTTGTTCTGATACTTCCCATGATATATTGTGGTACTGGCATTCTCAACTAGAACCATGAAAAATTTGACAGTTTAATGTCCACTGTGTGAAGGCTCTACCTGCATTTTATTAATTTCATTCCTGTACTTTTTTAAACAATTAGATTGTGTCTCCATTTAATGCCAAACAGCCACAAGGTTCAAGTCATCATATGTGCTTCCCTAAGTGTTGCCCTGCTTCCAAGGACTGGTTTATTAGTCTGTTACTAAAGTCTAAGAATAGTATACAGTAAATCTTGATTAAGTAGGTAATACAACTCAATTATTTATATGAAATATACTCAAGGAGGAAAGAGTAAAAAGTCAGATTAATAAATTCATGGAGACTTTATATAATCCATAATTTGCAACAGATAGATAGGTAGATAGATAGATAGATAGATAGATAGATAGATAGATAGATATTCATGATGGTTAATTCCAAAATTTTCAGTCATCAAAGAAAAATGCATTTCTGATCCCTATGGTATTAAGGAAAGAGGAACCATGTATTTGAGAACCATTTTCAATAACAAGAATTAAATAGAGGTGTTTGTTTCATTATAGAATTAAATTAGTCAAAATATTCTATTCTTCAAGCATTTCCATTTATCAAGGTTTTACTATGTTTTTTGATAGGAAGTCTACTCAAGACTATCTAAGAAGTCAGTGTATTGGAATGTCACTTACCAAAGATTTCAAATATACTTTTAAGAGATTTTAGACCTTGACTTTTAGGGAAAGTTCTCTGGTCAAAAGACCATTGGCCTGCAGAATGTCACATAGTATCTTAAACAATTGTCACTAAAATCTCATTTCCCTGTCAGGCAGAAATGACATTGTTTCTACGATTGGGTGTATCTAGATACATATGACTAATATGATACAATAAAACCCTGAAATGTGTTGATATATTCAAGGCATGGCTTGAAAAATGAAGAGACCTTCCTAGAATCAAGATAGCCTTGTTTACTGGATCCAACCGCTCTTTAGACACTTGAGCGATTTAGGCAGAGATGCAGTTTTTGGATCCTTTTGTTTTAAATTGTGTCATCCATTACCTAAATGCATTTTTACCCAGCAAGAAATGGCAGAGCCCAGGATTTATAACATCAACACTCCCAGAGTCAAAAAGATGGTGATTTTGATCATGGTTTTTGAAAAGGTATTAACATGCCTACACATGTCTGTCCTTTCCACACACACCCCCAAATCCCCAAATATAATATGAATATTTTATAGTGATGTTTAGTAATGAGCACCCAATCCAACCTTAAAATGACTCCTCTTTTAATTAGCACATTAGTCACTCAGTAAAAATTGAGTTGGATGAATTATTCAAACAGAATTCAGCAGAGATTCAAGAGCAAATCTTCGAGACTGCAGAAAGAAGGAACAAGGCTGCATGATTGTTTTTCTACTCACAGAAGGTTAAAGAGAGATCCTGCAAAGCTAAGGAGAGGAAGTCAAAAGGGCCATTTGTTAACAGAGGAAGCCCTAGAATGAGTCTAAAGCTGCCAGTGTCGAGGATGACCTTGAAGCACTGATAAACACTAAGCAAAGGAGGGGGAGACGTGTTGGTGAAGTAACGCTACTTTATTTTTTGCTCTCATAGCTTAAATTAAACCCCAAAGAATTACTGCTGTGTACATTTTGGGATGAACTCTCACTAGGCATTCACCTAGTGCCTAAAATACTTTTGAACTGCAAAGAAACATTCATGTTGAAGTTTTGTTGCCTCAGGATAATTCTGTAATTTAGTGCAGAAGAAATGGTCCGATTAGCAGTTGGGACCAGCAGGGGGAAACTAACTGGAGTGAAGAGGTGAGAGAGAGAGAGAGAGAGAGAGAGAGAGAGAGAGAGAACTTTATTCCTCAACCACAAAAAAACTGCTTAAGGGAAGGAGAGGAAGTGGGAAAAAGCAGGGGGAAGTAGAATTCAGTAAGTCAGTGGCAGTGATAATTGGAAATAAAAATGACTTTTAAAATACTGCAAGGCCAAAGTCCATAAAAACAAGCAGGGGAAAATCCCCTCAAGGATTTCGACTTTCTCATGAAATTGTTCAGAAGCATGGACAATAAACAAAGCATGAATCCTGCAGGATAGATCCCTATCGCACAGATTTGGGCGAAGACAAGAAATAACCCAGTCGAGAAGAGAGTAGCCATGAAAGTCAGCCTGGCTCTCCAGGTAATTTATCTGCAAAAGACATTTGGTTGAACTATTTGTTTTTGGTTGCTATTCTCTTTCCATTTCATGTTGCTTTAGTCAGAGAAAAACACTTGAAGGCAGGAAGCCTGCTGGGTTGTACTTTTTTCATGCTGAGTGAGCCATTTCCCTGGGCTCAGTAGGAACTAGTTTGACTTTAGCCTGATGTACAACCTTCAGGAGAGAGGTTGGCTTCAAGAGACTAGGAGTCCTTCTGTGGCCATTTTAAGGAGGTGGGTTATTTTATGACATCTATAGTTGGCCGCAGAATATTTGAAGTAAATTAGGGTTTCGGGAGCATAATCTAGTGGTCAAAATCCATGACAGGCTCCTACGACTGACCCAGATTCACTTCTACCCTCAGAATGAATGGTCATCCATTTACCTACATGCCCACCTGAGCTGTCAGACCCACGCTTAATCTGTAGGCCTAACCCAGAAATAATCATCATTTGACCCAAGCATACTGTGGGCATTGATCATTGAAAAATGATTGAAAAATGTCATTGAAAAATGACCATTGATCATTTTTCTGTAACTGTTTGCCTTTAGAATAGGCTTGAATCAAATCTGTTCCTACCTGCAGGATATCACTGGAGGGCTGCAGAAAGCTATATAGATCAGGGGTTTCCTTTTCCCACTGGGCCGTCACAGGAGGTGAAATTGTGTTCCCAGCTCCAGCCTACGAGGGATGTACAGAGACTGGTTCATTTTAGCTGGAATTATGTTGCCTTTTGACTTATTTATTTGACCCATGCTAATGTGAGTAGATGTATTTGTTGCTACCCTTGTTATCCATCAAGACTTTAAGCAGCCCTGGGAGAATGGGGGATGAGACTGGGTATTTGTCATTCTGGGAGTACCCTGCATACAGTGAAACAAAAAAGTGTCTAAAGTTAAAATTAGAGAATAAGTTTTTTGTTTTTTGTTTTTTGTTTTTTCACATTCTGCAGAGTTAACCACAGTTAATATTTCTGGTAGCTAGTGTTATGTTTTATTCCTTGAGCAATTTCAGATAGTCATAACCTCCTGGAAATATGAAGATTTGGGCACTATGACCCTACTTCTTATCTCTGATTTTTGTTAACTGTATGATTATTATTTCATTATTAACTTATATCAAATGTATATTCTAACCAACAAATATAAATAATGCTCCTGTTTTCTTTGTCTACAGGTTAGGTCTAATAGCTTAAACAGAATGAAAGCCATATTTTCAGTTTGTTGTTATATAAATGTTATTCACTCTAGATCTCTGTAGTATGACTGAATGGATAGAGAAGAAAATATAATCCTGTCACTAAGTCTCTGCTCCGATGGGAATGATTCATGTGTGAAGGTCCAGTGGATTTCCTTTGAATTTCCTTTCTATTCTCTTTATTTTATCCAAACCTTATTCTGCTGCCCTTGTTTCTTTTGTACCACATCATCTTTTTTTTTTTTTTTTTTTTTTGTATGACTCTTTTGCTGCTTGGGAGTGCTACCTTGAGAGGCTGGGTAATTTAAGAGTCCATGCCTGTCCAAAGACGTCTTTATTTTGACTTCACATTGATTGTGGAGTTCATTTGAACTGGAATTCTATTACCTTTTCAGTTGTTTATTTGATTCCTGCTAATATGTTCATTGCTACTCATGTTACCTATTAAGATTTAGGCAGCCCTGAGGAAATGGGACATGGGGTTATATAAATTTTTTGTGGGTGGGGAGGAAAGATCCACCTGAATGAGGCTGAAAAGCAGACTCTAAAATAGGTACTGGCACTGTAAAGGACCAGAAAAATCCATGTTTTCAGGTTGAGAGAGACCATACTGTCTGTCACAACTCTGCTATTGCAGTAAAGTCGCCACAGATGATATGTAAATACAGAGGTGAGACCATGTTCCAATTAAACTTTATGCGTGTACACAGAAATTTGAGTTTCATATTGTCTTTTTGTATTGTGAAAGCGAATTTTAAAAAATTATTTTAGAATGTTAAAACTATTCTTAATCCTCAGATCACACAAAGGCAGGCAGCACCTCAACCCTGGTCTAACATGAAAACAGCAAGTAAAAGTTTTCCTTTCATTCCCTGTTCTGATTTAAAACAAAACAAAACAAAACAAAAACAAAAAACAAAACCTAAACCTAAACCTAAATACCTAAATAAGTTTCAATTAATTTTTTCCTTAATACTCTGAAGACTTTGTTCTGTTGTTTTCTAGCATCCCAGATTGCTAATGAGAAGTCTAACAGCAGTTTAATTCTCTTTCCTTCACAGGGAACCTACCCCCTCGCTCTTCAAAGATTTAGCATTTCCTCTGGATCTCTGAATTCTCAAAATTCACCAGGATCTTTAAAATGTCTTCTGCTTGAAACTTGGTGGTTTTGTTCTATCAGAAGGCTGTTACTTTTCTTTAACTCAGGGAAATTATGTTGTATATATGTGCCTTTATTGCTTTTTCCTCTCCCTTGCTTTTTCTTTTCTTTTTCTCTGAAATTCCTAATAGGATGAGATTACATTTCTTGTATCTATCATTCATGAATCTTTATTCTTTCTGACTCATTCTCTTGTACATTTCATTCTGGGAAATTTCCTCAATTTGATCTTCTCAGCAATTTCTTATTGTTCTTCCCATTTAATCATTTTATCTCTTCATTGGATTTAAAAAAATGTCCTCGTTTTTAATTTAGAAGAATTACTGTTCACTGACAGTGAATTGCTGTGGTTTATTTTGCTGCTTTGAGTTTTTGGAGCTTTTTCAGAACATAAGGATGACCCACTCATATGCCCATTGTCTTCCCCAAAGGTTTCCTTCTTCTTTGTCTCCTTCAACCTGATTCTCTACACTTTCTTTCAGTAAGTCCTCAAAACTTGCTTCACTTCTGCTTTCTTTTTATTCCTTCTTTTTGCTCCTACCCTCGCCTTTACCTTCCGATAACTGTTATGGTTTCTCTCTATTTACAAATATTGTTCCTGTCATTTTCTTCTTAAAGAAGAAAGAAATCGAGGTTAATCCTCAGTCTGTTATCTTGAGCAGGTAGGTAAGAAAGACAACAGTGGAAGAGTTGATGATAGTTTTGGGGAAAAATAAAAAGAAAAGAAACTGCTTGTCCCTGTGGTACTTCACCTGGGACAAAATGGGAGGAAGTGAGGAGACTGTAGGAAGGGGGTAACTAAATCAAACTTTAGCCCTTTGGCAGTTTTGGGAAGAGGGTAGAAATGGCAAGACCATTCCTAAATAAAGCCAATAAACTTCCAACCAATGTTGTATAGCTAATAGATCCTATTGTTAATGTGGAGCTTCACAAGTTAAGGGGGCAGCACTGATTTGTTATTAAGATGTTGCAAACACATTTGCACCAACCAGTGAATTCAGTTCTATAGAAGAGACCAGGCTAGTTTTATTTGATTTCCCAGAGTCCTAAGTAATTAACCATGAATAGGAACAAGATAGCAAGTATGATAAATCCCACTGACGTCTCCTCTTCTGTATGATGAAGTAACGTCTAGTAATGTCTATTTAATGTTATCAAATCACCCCAGTATCAATGCCAGTAATTTCTCAATTAGTAGACTGTTCCACCATTTTAATGCTTTCTTATTTTTAAAAGCATTTTCATCTTTATGTTCTCTTTGAATGTCATAGGTACTTTAGAGTGAAACCACATTTTGGTGTCAAAATATTTGTGATAGTGGCTCAAAATAGACATGGTTTAATCTCGTTCCCCAGACTCCTTCATGGTGTTAATAATCACCCTCAGAGTGCAGTTTCCCGGACATTCTGTATCACCTTTATGCTCTTCCTTTCGAATGGTCCGCAATTTGCATAAATGGGGCCCAGAAGAGTACTGTGTCTGAGCTTTAGTGATGAACTGGGTGGAACTGGGGAGGAAGAGGAAAAGAGCATTAAAAAAGCTACCCAACCTAAAACACGGAGCTATTCCCAAGCAGAGTGTACAGACTGTGGATGTTCATTTTGTGCTCAAATAAAATCTAAGCTCTCTCTCTCTCTCTCTCTCTCTCTCTCTTCCTCTCTCTTGCTTTATAATGCAGAGCAGATGTAGCAGTTTGGTCTTTTCCTCTGAGCTCTGTGTTGCTGAATTGAATAGTAACTTGCAAACTGATCTGTAGCCCAGGGAAGAAAAACTGAGAAATTAATTCCTCACCCCCTACTCTTTATATCATATGTGTGACCCTTAATTACATTCACAGGGTCCTATTCAGAATGTGTAATGCAGGCTAGGAGACAAGGGAGCTACCAGACAAACCAGACAAAAAAGATAACCTTGCAAAGCTTTTGTTTGTGAAACAATACCATAACCAGTTAGAAGTTTTACAAGGAAAAACTACATGAGAATAATAGGGCTTTGTAAATCAATTTGGGCTTCAGAGTTTCCATTTGGGGTTCACCTATATAAATGAAAGCAGTGACATTAAACTTACTTCAAATTTTAATCAGTGCTGAATTTAAATAGTATCATATGTATAATAGAAAACAATGCATTATCTTCTCAAGACAATCTTCTCTCTCTCGGGATGAGGTCATACCCAGATCCCAAACTATCGTTATTGATGTTCAGGGCTAATGTGTTAATTTATATGTGCCTAACAGTTTTTTTTTTTTTAATTCAGGTGTATATCCAACTATTTTAAAAGGATAATAACAGGGAGTATACACCAATCTATTACACCACTTTTCACTCTGTGCACATTTCATATGTGCATATGTTAACGACCTTATAGGAAGGAAAACTCAGGAGGACAGCTATTCACTGATCATTAATATCTTTGATATGATCTCACATTTTTCTTGTTAATGTAACTATATAAGCTTGTCTGCTACTTGCCCATAGTACTTCAGCTGGTATCTGATTGGCATGTAACAGAAACTGATTAAAATGTGTTACGATGTCACTCTACCTTTCTGTATCTCAGTTTTCTTATCTACAAAACGAAGGGATAGATTGTCTCTAAATTTCCAGTTGGCACTTAGATTTTTTTAGTGGGGAAACTTGGACTCCTCACTTTCAACATACCAGTTGGCAAAATTCACAGAGACTTACTTTGTCTCATTTGAAATCTTAAGACTTGGGAAAATCAAAATTGATCTGCAAATTAGAAAGGAGGAAGGCCCACCCTAGTCTCTTAGCTCCCCAAGTGACTGGTTCTAGGCACAAAGATGTAAATGCTTAAATGGTATGCATATTTGTCTGACAACATAGTCCTTCCTCAATTCAGAAATCATTATGATTGCCTACTATACGCTTGCCTCTCCAGATATACTCCCCATCTGCTTGCTAAATCTTGCTGACAAATTCAAGGAATTAAAGCCCACTGTTCTAAAATTAGATGCAAGATTTAAAAAGCAATTGCCCCAGAGGGACAATCATTAGTTTAAATTTGGGGTAGAATGTAAAATTTATAAAATTGTTTCTGAGGACAGGTTTAATCTCTTACAATGTTATTTAGGTATGGTTGATATAAGGTACGACTTGACATACACAACGTAATGAGTTTGACACATGTATATACTTCTTTTTTTAAATTTTTTTTTTTTAATTTTTTTTTTTAATTTTATTTATTTATGATAGTCACACAGAGAGAGAGAGGCAGAGACACAGGCAGAGGGAGAAGCAGGCTCCATGCACCGGGAGCCCGATGTGGGATTCGATCCCGGGTCTCCAGGATCGCGCCCTGGGCCAAAGACAGGCGCTAAACCACTGCGCCACCCAGGGATCCCCACATGTATATACTTCTAAAACCATCATCGCAATCAACATAGTGAACATTTCTATTGCTCCTAGAAGTTTTCCTGTGGCCCTTTGGAATCCAGGCCTCTCTCACATGCCCAGCTCTCTCCAGGAAACCACTGTTTTGCTTTCTATCACTGTAGATGAGCTTGCATGACATAGAATTTAATATAAATGGAACCATACTGCATATACTCTTTATAAATGATTTCTTTCACTCAGCCTAATTATTTTAAGATGCACTTTCTGTTGTTGTGTGTACTGATAGGTTATTCCTTGTTATGGCTGAGATTCCATTGCATGGATATGCCACAATTTGTTTATACATTCACTAATTGATGGAGATTTAAATTGTTTCCAGTTTGGGGCTACTACAAATAACACTGCTATGAATATTCAAGCACAAGTCTTTGTGAGGTTATACTTCCTTTTCTATTGCATAAATACCTAGGAATGAAACGGCTGGATTGTATAGTAGGTATATGTTTAACTTTTTAAGAAAGACAATTATTGTACAAACTCACTCATATGTGGAATTTAAGAAACAAAACAGAGGACCATAGGGGAAAAGAGGAAAAAAATTAAACAAGACAAAATCAGAGAGGGAGACAAACCATAAGAGACTCTTAATCATAGCAAACAAACTGAGGGTCACTGGAGGGGAAGGGGATAGGGGTTGGGAGCACTGGGTGATGGACTTAAAGAGGGCATGTGATGCAATGAGCACTGGATATTAGATAAGGCTGATGAATCACTGACTCTAGCTTTGAAACCAATAATACATTATATGTTAATTTATTGAATTTAATAGAATTTAAAAAAAGAAACTGCCAAACTGCTTTTAAAGTTTTGTACTGGAGCACCTGGTTGGCTTAGTTGGTTAAGCACCTGATTCTTAATTTTGGCTCAGGTCATGATCTCAGGGTTGTGAAATTGAGCCCGCATTGGGTTTTGTGCTGAGTGTGGAGCCCGCTTAAGACTTTCTCTCTCCCTCTCTTTCTGCCCCTCCCCTGCTCATGCTTGCTCTCTATCAGAAATAACTAACAGTGGTCATACTATTTTAAATTCTCACAAGCAGAATGTGACTGTTCCAGTTGCTCTACACCAGAGATAATGTCCCATTAGCCAGATCTGGTCTACCATCTGTTTTTGCTTGGCCCATGAGCTAGGAAAGGCTTTTATATTTTCAAGGGGTTGGGAAAAAATTCAAAAGAACAATAACATTTGTAATATGTAAGAATTATGGAAAATTTGAATTTAGTGTCCATAAATAAAGTTTTATTAAAACATAGCCCTGATCATTTGCGGCTGCCTTTGTGCTCCATGGTTGAATAGCTGTGCCTGAGACCACATGGCCCAATGTGGTCAAAATGTCTTCTCATTTTGATATATTTTTAGATTCAATAGCTAAAATTTTATTTATAATTTGTGCATCTCTTTTAATAAAGAATACTGGTGTGTAGATATGTTTTATTAATGGCTTTGTCTTGTTTGGTATCAGGGTAATAAAGTTTCACAGAATGAATTGGAAAGCTCTCTCCTATTTTTGAAAAGAGTTTGTATAAAAGTAGTATCACTACTTCTTTAAATGATTGGTAGGATTCACCCTTGAAGCCATCTGGGTTTGAACTTTTCTTGTTCAAAGATAACTAGAGTTTTAATTTCTCCAATCCCTACACAAATATTAAGGCTATCTGTTTCTTCTCGAGTGAGCTTTGGTAGTTTGTCTTAAATTTTTCTGTTCATCTAAATTGTCACATTTATTAGTATAATGTTCAAAATATTCTTTCATTATCTATTTGATCTCTGTAATATCTGTAGTGATAGTTTCTTTTCATCAGACATTAGTAACTTATGCATTTTTCCTTTTTTTCTGTTCAGTCTAGCTGGAGGTTTGTTGTTTTTGTCAATTTTATAAAGAGCCTGCTTTTGTTCTATTTATATTCTCTCACTCCTCTCTTTCCTTTTAGTTTTTTTATTTCATTGATTTTTGCTCTTATCTACATTATTTCCTTCTTCATCTTACTTTGGGTTTCATTTCTTCATCTTTGTCTATTTTCATTAGGAAAAAAAAAACTCAGAACATACTTTGGAGACCTTTATATTTTACTAATACAAGTGTTGATTACTAGAAATTTTCCCTTATGCATTGAATAAAATACCACAAATTTTAATATATTATATTACCTTTTTCATTCAACTCAAAATATATTCTAATTTCTCTTGTGGTTTCTTCTTTGAACCACAAGTTGTTTATAAGTTTGTTTTTTCAGTTACAATGTATTTGGGGGTTTTCAGAGATCTTTTTATTATTTATTTCCAAAATAATTGGAATGTGGTCAGAGAACATATTTTGTAAAATTTGATCATTTTAAAATTCAATAAATAAATAAATAAAGCTCTCAATAGAGCTGTTTTTTGGACTTTCAGAATATGGCTTGTCTTAGAAAATGCCTTCTTTATTTGTGATTGAGGAAAATGTGAGGTGGAATGTCTTACAAATATCAACTACGTCAACTTTCTTCACAATATTATTGGTATTTTCTGTATGTTTATGGACTTTTGGTCTAATTTTCCTATATATTATCTAGAATAGAATGTTGAAAAGCCCAGGCATCACAGTGGCTTTCTGTTTTTCCTCGCAGTTGTTTCAGTTTCTGCTTATAATTTGAAGCTTATTATTAGATGCATAAATGTTTAGGATTTTTACATCTTGACCCCTTTATTATTGTAAAATAACCCCCTTAATCCCTGGTAATAGTCGTTGCTCTGAATTCTACTTAGTTTGATATTAAAATAGCTAATCCAGCTTTCTTTTGATTAGCATTTAGCATATTCTATTTTTTACTGTCCTTGCACTTTTAACCTATCTGCATCTTTGTATTTAAAGTGAATTTCTTTCTACCTCGTCATTTTCCTCAATCTCCCATAAATTTTGCAGGGCTTTGGAGCCCAGTCCTATGCTCTACCTATACTCATTTAGATGACAAATACTCCACGTTTTATATCTCTATGCTGAAATTGTGCCTTAACTCCAGATTTTATATAGCTAGCTGCTTTCTAAAGATCTCAATTTGGATGTCTAGTAAGCATCTTAGACTTTGTTGGTCCAAAACTAAACTCCTGGTCTTCATCTCCAACCTATAGTCTTTTTTTTTTAAAGATTTTATTTATTTATTCATGAGAGACACACAGAGCGCGAGAGAGAAGCAGAGACACAGGCAGAGGGAGAAGCAGGCTCCATGCAGGGAGCCCGATGTGGGACTTGATTCAGGGTCTCCAGGATCAGGCCCTGGGCCGAAGGCAGGCGCTAAACCGCTGAGCCACCCAGGGATCCCCCAATCTATAGTCTTTTCTATCTTAGGAAATGGTAAATCTATCCTTTGGCTCGGGTCAAAAATTTTTGAGTCATTTTTTACTTCATTCTTTGATACATATCTTATCTCCATCTCTCATCAAATCCTATTGACCTTACCTTCAGAATATGTTCATATTCCAACAGATCATCACAGCAACATTGCTACCCACAGTGCAAAGCAGCATCATTGCTCTTTCAAATGGCAAACGGTTTCATTATCATTTCACCATTTCTACTCTTACCTACCTACTCTACTTTCTGTATAGCTGCTAAAATGATCCTTTCAAAACTTAAATCAAATCATATTTTCTCCTGTATTCAAAACCCACTAATGACCTGCCCTTTCACTCAGAGTAAAAGCCAAAGTCCTTACAATCACCTCAGATTGCCCTATGGCTTTTTTATTATATCCTTCAGCTCTTTTTCAAATGTCAACTCCATAATAAGGCCTTTGCTGACCACTCAATTGAAACTTGTAAAACATCTCCCAAGACCTGGCACTATCCATTTTCTTCCAAGCTTTATTCATTTTTTTTTTAATTAACTTTTATTGGTGTTTAATTTACCAACATACAGAAAAACACCCAGTGCTCATCCCGTCAAGTGACCACCTCAGTGCCCGTCACCCATTCCCCTCCAACACCCGCCCTCCTCCCCTTCCACCACCCCTAGTTCGTTTCCCCGAGTTAGGAGTCTTTATGTTCTGTCTCCCTTCCTGATATTTCCCAACATTTCTTTTCCCTTCCTTTATATTCCCTTTCACTATTATTCATATTCCCCAAATGAATGAGAACATACACTGTTTGTCCTTCTCCGATTGACTTATTTCACTCAGCATAATACCCTCCAGTTCCATCCACGTTGAAGCAAATGGTGGGTATTTGTCGTTTCTAATTGCTGAGTAATATTCCATTGTATACATAAACCACATCTTCTTTATCCATTCATCTTTCGATGGACACCGAGGCTCCTTCCACAGTTTGGCTATTGTGGCCATTGCTGATAGAAACATCGGGGTGCAGGTGTCCCGACGTTTCATTGCATCTGAATCTTTGGGGTAAATCCCCAACAGTGCAATTGCTGGGTCGTAGGGCAGGTCTATTTTTAACTCTTTGAGGAACCTCCACACAGTTTTCCAGAGTGGCTGCACCAGTTCACAGTCCCACCAACAGTGTAAGAGGGTTCCCTTTTCTCCGCATCCTCTCCAACATTTGTTGTTTCCTGCCTTGTTAATTTTCCCCATTCTCACTGGTGTGAGGTGGTATCTCATTGTGGTTTTGATTTGTATTTCCCTGATGGCAAGTGATGCAGAGCATTTTCTCATGTGCATGTTGGCCATGTCCATGTCTTCCTCTGTGAGAGTTCTCTTCATGTCTTTTGCCCATTTCATGATTGGATTGTTTGTTTCTTTGGTGTTGAGTTTAATAAGTTCTTTATAGATTTTGGAAACTAGCCCTTTATCTGATATGTCATTTGCAAATATCTTCTCCCATTCTGTAGGTTGTCTTTTAGTTTTGTTGACTGTATCCTTTGCTGTGCAAAAGCTTCTTATCTTGATGAAGTCCCAATAGTTCATTTTTGCTTTTGTTTCTTTTGCCTTTGTGGATGTATCTTGCAAGAAGTTACTGTGGCCAAGTTCAAAAAGGGTGTTGCCTGTGTTCTCCTCTAGGATTTTGATGGAATCTTGTCTCACATTTAGATCTCTCATCCATTTTGAGTTTATCTTTGTGTATGGTGAAAGAGAGTGGTCCAGTTTCATTCTTCTGCATGTGGATGTCCAATTTTCCCAGCACCATTTATTGAAGAGACTGTCTTTCTTCCAATGGATAGTCTTTCCTCCTTTATCGAATATTAGATGGCCGTACATTTCAGGGTCCACTTCTGGGTTCTCTATTCTGTTCCATTGATCTATGTGTCTGTTTTTGTGCCAGTACCACACTGTCTTGATGACCACAGCTTTGTAATACAACCTGAAATCTGGCATTGTGATGCCCCCAGCTAAGGTTTTCTTTTTTAAAATTCCCCTGGCTATTCGGGGTCTTTTCTGATTCCACACAAATCTTAAAATAATTTGTTCTAACTCTCTGAAGAAAGTCCATGGTATTTTGATAGGGATTGCATTAAACGTATAAATTGCCCTGGGTAACATTGACATTTTTACAATATTAATTCTGCCAATCCATGAGCATGGAATATTTTTCCATCTCTTTGTGTCTTCCTCAATTTCTTTCAGAAGTGTTCTGTAGTTTTTAGGGTATAGATCTTTTACCTCTTTGGTTAGGTTTATTCCTAGGTATCTTATGCTTTTGGGTGCAATTGTAAATGGGATTGACTCCTTAATTTCTCTTTCTTCAGTCTCATTGTTAGTGTATAGAAATGCCATTGATTTCTGGGCATTGATTTTGTATCCTGCCACGCTACCAAATTGCTGTATGAGTTCTAGCAATCTGGGAGTGGAGGCTTTTGGGTTTTCTATGTAGAGTATCATGTCATCGGCGAAGAGGGAGAGTATGACTTCTTCTTTGCCAATTTGAATGCCTTTAATGTCTTTTTGTTGTCTGATTGCTGAGGCGAGGACTTCCAGAACTATGTTGAACAGCAGTGGTGAGAGTGGACATCCCTGTCTTGTTCCTGATCTTAGGGGAAAGGCTCCCAGTGCTTCCCCATTGAGAATGATATTTGCTGTGGGCTTTTCGTAGATGGCTTTTAAGATGTCGAGGAAAGTTCCCTCTATCCCAACACTCTGAAGGGTTTTGATCAGGAATGGATGCTGTATTTTGTCAAATGCTTTCTCTGCATCTAATGAGAGTATCATATGGTTCTTGGTTTTTCTCTTGCTGATATGATGAATCACATTGATGGTTTTACGAGTGTTGAACCAGCCTTGTGTCCCAGGGATAAATCCTACTTGGTCATGGTGAATAATTTTCTTAATGTGTTGTTGGATCCTATTGGCTAATATCTTGTTGAGAATTTTTGCATCCATGTTCATCAGGGATATTGGTCTGTAATTCTCCTTTTTGGTGGGGTCTTTGTCTGGTTTCGGAATTAAGGTGATGCTGGCCTCATAGAACGAATTTGGAAGTACTCCATCTCTTTCTATCTTTCCAAACAGCTTTAGTAGAATAGGTATGATTTCTTCTTTAAACGTTTGATAGAATTCCCCTGGGAAGCCATCTGGCCCTGGACTCTTGTGTCTTGGGAGGTTTTTGATGACTGCTTCAATTTCCTCCCTGGTTATTGGCCTGTTCAGGTTTTCTATTTCTTCCTGCTCCAGTTTTGGTAGTTTGTGGCTTTCCAGGAATGCGTCCATTTCTTCTAGATTTCCTAATTTATTGGCGTACAGCTGTTCATAATATGTTTTTAAAATCGTTTGTATTTCCTTGGTGTTGGTAGTGATGTCCCCTTTCTCATTCATGATTTTATTAATTTGAGTCTTCTCTCTCTTCTTTTTAATAAGGTTGGCTAATGGTTTATCTATCTTATTAATTCTTTCAAAGAACCAACTCCTGGTTCTGTTGATCTGTTCCACAGTTCTTTTGGTCTCGATATCATTGAGTTCTGCTCGAATTTTAATTAACTCTCTTCTTCTGCTGGGGGTGGGGTCTATTTGTTGCTTTTTCTCTAGTTCCTTTATGTGTAAGGTGAGCTTTTGTATTTGAGATCTTTCCTGTTTTTGAATGTATGCTTGTATTGCGATGTATTTCCCCCTCAGGACTGCTTTTGCTGCATCCCAAAGATTTTGAACGGTTGTATCTTCATTTTCATTAGTTTCCATGAATCTTTTTAATTCTTCCTTAATTTCCTGGTTGACCTTTTCATCTTTTAGCAGGATGGTCCTTAACCTCCACGTGTTTGTGGTCCTTCCATATTTCTTGTTGTGATTAAGTTCTAATTTCAAGGCATTATGGTCTGAGAATATACAGGGGACTATCCCGATCTTTTGGTATCGGTTCAGACCTGATTTGTGACCCAGTATGTGGTCTATTCTGGAGAAAGTTCCATGTGCACTTGAGAAGAATGTGTATTCAGTTGAGTTTGGATGTAAAGTTCTGTAGATATCTGTGAAATCCATCTGGTCCAGTGTATCATTTAAAGCTCTCGTTTCTTTGGAGATATTATGCTTAGAAGACCTATCCAGGGTAGAAAGAGCTAGATTGAAGTCACCAAGTATAAGTGTATTATTATCAAGGTATTTCTTGAGTTTGGTTATTAATTGGTTTAAATATTTGGCAGCTCCCACATTCGGGGCATATATATTGAGGAGTGTTAAGTCCTCTTGTTGGATAGATCCTTTGAGTATGAGATAGTGTCCCTCTTCATCTCTCACTATAGTCTTCGGGGTAAATTTTAATTTATCTGATATAAGGATGGCAACCCCTGCTTTCTTTTGAGGACCATTTGAATGGTAAATGGTTCTCCAACCTTTTATTTTCAGGTTGTAAGTGTCCTTCTGTCTAAAATGAGTCTCTTGTAGACAGCAAATAGATGGGTCCTGCTTTTTTATCCAGTCTGAAACCCTGCGCCTTTTGATGGGGTCATTAAGCCCGTTCACATTCAGAGTTACTATTGATAGATATGAGTTTAGTGTCATCATATCTATTCAGTCCTTGTTTTTGTGGATTGTTCCACTGAACTTCTTCTTAAAGGGGAATTTTAAGAGTCCCCCTTAAAATTTCTTGCAGAGCTGGTTTGGAGGTTACATATTCTTTCAGTTCCTGCCTGTCTTGGAAGCTCTTTATCTCTCCTTCCATTTTGAATGAAAGCCTTGCGGGGTAAAGTATTCTTGGTTGCATGTTCTTTTCATTTAGGACCCTGAATATATCCTGCCAGCCCTTTCTGGCCTGCCAGGTCTCTGTGGAGAGGTCTGCTGTTACCCTAATATTCCTCCCCATAAAAGTCAGGGACTTTTTTTCTCTTGCTGCTTTAAGGATCTTCTCCTTATCTTTGGAATTTGCAAGCTTCACTATTAAATGTCGAGGTGTTGAACGGTTTTTGTTGATTTTAGGGGGGGATCTCTCTATTTCCTGGATCTGAATGCCTGTTTCCCTTCCCAGATTCGGAAAGTTTTCAGCTAGGATTTGTTCAAATACATATTCTGGCCCTCTGTCCCTTTCGGCGCCCTCGGGAACCCCAATTAAACGTAGGTTTTTCTTCCTCAGGCTATCATTTATTTCCCTTAATCTATCCTCATGGTCTTTTAATTGCCTGTCTCTTTTTTCCTCAGTTTCCCTCTTTGCCATCAACTTGTCTTCTATGTCACTCACTCGTTCTTCCACCTCGTCAAGCCTCGTCGTTAGGACTTCTAGCTTGGATTGCATCTCATTTAATTGATTTTTAATTTCTGCCTGATTAGATCTAAATTCTGCAGTCATGAAGTCTCTTGAGTCCTTTATGGTTTTTTCTAGAGCCACCAGTAGCTGTAAAATAGTGCTTCTGAATTGGCTTTCTGACATTGAATTGTAATCCATATTTTGTAACTCTGTGGGAGAGTGGGCTGTTTCTGATTCTTTTTTTTGAGGGGTTTTCCTTCTAGTCATTTTGTTCAGTGCAGAGTGGCCAAAAACAAGTTGTATTGGGAAAAGGAGAAAAAGAGAGAGAAGGAAAGAAAAGAGAAAAAGAAAAAAGAGAAAGAAGAAAAAAATAGGGGAAAAAGAGAAGAAAAAGAAAGAAAAAGAAAGAAAGGAGAAAAAAGAAAAAAGGGGGGGTGGGGGAAGCAATCAGAAATCAAGAAGAAAGAGAGAAAAAAAAAGCGCAAAACAAAACAAAACAAAAAAAAAAAAAAAAACAAAAACAAAAAAACAAAAAACAAAAAAAACCACGGGGGAGTATCTTCCGATTCTGTGTAGTTTAAGTCCCTTGACTTCCCTTGGAACTGGTCCGTCTCGCTGGTCTTCTGGGGGAGGGGCCTGCTGTGCTGATTCTCAGGTGTTGGCACTTGGGGGAGCTGCTCTGCCCCTGCCTGGTGCAGGGCTCGGTGGGGGTTGTTGACCCCGTGAGGCCCCGTGAGGAAGCCACAGTGGCGGGGCAGCTCTGGGACCCTGGAGTCAGCCCCCGCAGTAGCTCCGGGGCTCTCCTTCTGCAGGGCCTGGGGGCTCCGGGGCGGGGCCGCTGATCTGCTCAGTTCCAGGCAGGAGCGTCCTCGCTGTCCTGGGCCCTCCCGGCCTCTGCCTGTCCCGGGGAGGCCGGATCCTGGGCTGTGTCCCGGCGCCCTGTGCTCCGGGGCCTGCGCTGTTGGATTCGCGCTCCCGGCGGTGCAGCCCCCTCCGCGGAGCCGCCGCCCGAGCCTCTCCGAGCTGTTCCCGGAGCCGCGCAGCCCCCTCCGCGCGGAGCTTCTTCCTCTGCGCGAGCCGCCGCCGCTGAGCTGTTCCCGGAGCCGCGCAGCCCCCTCCGCGGAGCCGCCGCCCGAGCCCCTCCGAGCTGTTCCCGGAGCCCCGCAGCCCCCTCCGCGGAGCTTCTTCCTCCGCCCGAGCCGCTGCCGCTGAGCTGCTCCCGGAGCCCCGCAGCCCCCTCCGCGGAGCCGCCGCCCGAGCCCCTCCGAGCTGCTCCGGGTCCCGCCGAGCGCTGCAGCCCTTAGGGAGCTCGGCGCATCTCCCCGGGGCGCAGTTCCTCTGTTACTGTCCCCGGGAGCCCGAGGGCGTCCCCGCCTTTCTGGGGATCCTGCTCCAATTCCCCGGGAGCCCCTTTCCGCGGGAAGGTCGGTGCAGCTCCTGCTCCTCCGGGACGGGGCTCTCCTGTCCTGGGGACACTCGCCCCGGCCTCAGCCCGGCTCCTCGCGGGGCCCCTCCCCCTTGGAGGCCTTTTGTTCCTTTATTTCTTTTTCCCCGTCTTCCTACCTGATAGAAGCGCGAACTCTTCTCACTGTAGCGTTCCAGCTGGTCTCTCTTTAAATCTCAGGCCGAATTCGTAGGTTTTCAGGATGATTGGATGGTTTTCTAGGTAATTTGCTGAGGACAGGTGACCTGGAGACCCTACTCCTCCGCCATCTTGCCCCTCCCCCCGCTTTATTCATTTTTAAAAGAACTTACCACATCATTGCATACCATGTATTTTACCTATTTATTTTTTATGGTCTGTCTTTCCTAATAAAAGATGAACTCACTGAGAACAGGGTTTTTTCTTTTTTCTGTTTTCTTTCATAATGTAATCCTACCACCTGGAAGAGTACCTGGTACTTAATCAATTTTAGTTGAAGAAAGAAACAAAACTTTTAGAAACTGAACAATATACTGAGTTTTCAAAAATACATTTGCTAGATATAGAATATTAAAAGTTGTATATGACTCTCACAATTTTGTTCATACTCCTAAGGTATCCACTTATTGCTAACCAAATTAAAGCATGAGTGTCTATTCAATAGTGATGTTGACTAAGGCATAAGAGTTTATTGTGTGTGTGTGTGCATGCATGCAACCTTTGTTCATCACCTCTGCCCACAATATATCATTATTTTGCTCAAGATTCATAATGGCTCCAAACTACATACACACACACTACCTTGACTTAGGCAAACCTTCCTTTCTAATGTAGTTTACCTCACTTCTTACCAAGGACCCATCATTTCTTTAACTCCTTTTCCTGTCTCTAAGAGCACTAAGCCATCACCTGTGAGTTTTCCTCATCCTGAATGTCCTGACATTTCCCATCTATCTTAGAGAACGCTCACTGTTCGCTTTGACAGATGCATGCAATATTGACTTGCCTCTTCTCCCTAGGCTTATAGACATCATTGTTTGTATCATTCATGTAACATTTATCCTAACTTGCCTTATATTGAAGATTGTGTGTCATATGGCTCCATCGTCCTTCTAAAATATCTTCCTGGAAGAGGTAATTCTGACCGAATTTAGCTACCTTATCTTCCTTGAGTTTATATCCCTAATGATGAGCACTGAGGGGAATAAACTTACAACCTAGCATATTGATGCTATTCTAAATTCATGACATCCAACTTCCACTGGGCTGCCATTGAGTTCCTAATTAGTTCTTGTTCTCATTTCTTTGTAACAGCTATTTCCAACCTTCTCCTTTTTCCTTAAACCTCTGTTCCTGCCAGTTTGCTTCTTACCCCTCAGCATATGTCTTAGCCTCCTACTTTAAGGAGAAAATAGAAGCCTACTACCAGTGTTCTCAACTTCATGCAACCAAAGCAGTTTCTTTGCACCTGCACTTATCCTCTCCTCCTTTCTCTCCATTTCATTTCAGTACATGAATTAACTGTCTAGTGCTAATGTCTCTACCTGGGCTCTTGATCTCTTTCCTTTTCACCTTTCAGCATTCTCCCTCAATGAATGGGGGAGGATTCCTTCTCCTGTACCTTTAGCTCTACCATTTTTTTTGAGCTTACTCCCTATCAGGACTAACCATGCTCAAGTGTTGCCTAACTTCATAACAACCTCTTTGAAAACACATTGTTCTCCTAGCCACCAAGTCCTTATCATCTTTCTTTCATAGAAACAGACTTTGAAAGTGTTAAACATCTTTATGGCTATTCTCTTTCCTCTCATACTTCAATCCACTATGCAAATTTTCCTCAACTTCTGATTGGGTTATGTTCCAATAAATCCATTTTAAGTTGAAAACATCCTAAGTAAAAAAAATGTATTTACTATGCCTAATCTACTAAACATCATGGTTTAGCCTAGTTTAGCATAGCCTGCCTTAAATATGCTCAGATCACTCACCTTAACTTGTAGTTGGGCAAAACCATCCAGGACAAAATCTATTTTATAAGATAGTGTTGGATGTCTCATGCAATTTATTGAATACTGTACTGTACTGAAAGTGAAAAATGGAATGGTTGTGTGGACACCGAATCATTGAAAGTGTATAGCATGAATTGTTTACCCTTGCAATTGCAAGGGTGATTGAGAGCTGTGGCTTGCTATCCATCCAACATCACGAGAGTACTGTACTACATGTGACTAGCCCAGAAAAAGATCCAAAAAATTCAAGTATGGTTTCTACTGAATTCATATCACCCTAGCATCATTGTGAAGTCAAGAAATCATAAGTCAATTTATCATAAGTTGAAACTGTCTATAGCCTAGCTTTCACCCCTACCACTATACTGAAACAGTTATTTTAAATCTTCAAATAAAATCTTACTTTGTAACATGATTAATAATATTTAGAATCCTGCATTTTGATCCCCTGTATGTCTTCCTGTTCTTACTCTTCCCCTTCCTCCAAACACTATGCACCATAGTTTCTTATAAATCTTAGAACATATAATGATGTCTCTCCTTCTCTGACCTTCAGGATTTCATATCTTATAATCTTTGCTGATTGGTTAGCATTCATATATTTTCCAAGTCTCATTTGGGAAACTGCTTTATTCCAAAAATTTCTCTTCTTGATTTTTTCCCAAGTCTGAGGTTAAAGTTGTCCAGTATGTTGTCCCATAGCAGGCCATACTCTTCACATCGTAATTGTTCATTTAATTGTCTATATCCTCCACTAGATCACAAATTTCATTATGGCATAAAGCTTTGTTTGTCATTGTCATTCATGGTTCCCAAATATGATGCTTTAGGCCAGTAAACACACACACACACACACACACATACACACACACATGCACACACTGTGACTTTAGTCACTGTGAAATTTCCAATATACATATATTGTATGTGTGTGTTTATATACATAATAATTTCTAACAATAGACTTTTCATGTTCTCATTTACAAACAAATAGAATTTGTGAAGCAAAAGATGAAAACATTTTGATGTTTTCATGGGGTTACATTGTCACTGTAAGTTGTCACACTGGCTTAACATTTTTGAAATACAAGAGAATCCCTTCCGTAGCTATTTTTAACTACAAAATATTTTTCCAATAATATAGTCAAAATTTAATATAATATTAATAATATTAATATATATTAATGTAGTATAGATATTAACTAAATATTAGAGTACCCAGGACTTAGTCCTTGATCCTCATCCCTTTCCTGTTCATCATTCTTTAGATTTTCATAATCAATCTCTTTGTTTAAATATTCTAACAGTTACCTATTGTTCTGCAACCAATCACCCCAAAATGTGGTGGTCTAAAACATAATTCATTATGTTTCATGGTTCTGTGGAAGGTTATTCCTAACTTACTCACATGACTGCAGTCAGCTGAAAGGTAGATTGGAAGGTCCAGGATGGCCTCATACATCGGGGTGGCAGTTGATTCTGACTGTCAGCTGGTATGTTTTGGTTCTCCTGCTTGTTGCCTCTCATTTTCCTGTTGGTCAGACTGGCATCCTTATGTGGCAGTCTCAGAAATGTGTTCTTAAAAGGGTAGAAGGGAAAGCTGAAAGGCCTGTACAGATCTAGCTCAAAAGTCATATTATCCCTTCTGGCACAGTCTGTTGGTTGTAGTAAGTTGCAAGACCACATTCAAGAGACAGGAAAATAGATTTCACATTTTTGGTGAAAGGAAAAAAAAAGGTCCTATCACAGAAGTACAGGCAAACTGCTCCAAAAACCACCTTCCCCATCCCAATTAATAGCAAATCCATCCCACTCTCTACCTGTTCTGGCAAAAATCCTTGATGTTGTCCTTGTCTAGAATGACTATATAATTTATCATCCAAACTGGGTTACACTTGGAAGAGAAAAGAGAAGTGAAAAATAATTGAAATTATGTAATTTTTGAAATGGGTATTTTGCAATGGAAAATTAGACTTTATTGCAGATCTAGAAAAGAGTTCATTCATAACTACTTTTGAAAACACTTTTCTAAAGTAAAATTTACATATATCCTTATATATATAAAATATGAAACAGTAATTTTGAATTATAGTCAGTAGATTCTTCTCTGTATAATATAGTATTTAAATGAGAAAAACACTATATCCACAAGTGTCAAGAAACCCAGGAAGCTCAGAGTAAATTCTATTAAATGGAAGAGATCTCAATTCTGCTTTCTTTCATTAAAGTATACGTATAGTTCATTTAAAATAGGCCACAAATTCGTTTTGCCTCCATCAAGTGCCTCCATCAAGAGGACCTTTCTTTGATAAATATTTTTATGATAAAAATTTGTCAAATCATTTTCTCTACATATGCTTCTTTTGAGTGTTGCTCCAAATTTAGATACCGCAAAACCATAGGACTTTGCAATTTTATCCCACTGGCACAGAATATACAAATATACAATTAAAAGTTCTATGAAATGAATCCTTCTACACTTGGAATATTTCAAAGTAAAGTTGTAAAATTTCAAAATGAAATTGTGTACTTCATTTGACCCATCATCATTTATTTTGTCTGTTATTCCTTTGTTTTTATGGAGATAAATATGAAAGTCTTTCTGTTTTCAGGCTTTAGTTTTATTAGCTGCAATACATTAAAAACTTCAGTAGCTGGAGTTTTGTTTTGTTTAGGTTTTCTCATTACTGAATACTTCAGTTAAACACTTCCAATGCTTTGGAAGACAAGAATTAGAAGACACAGTCAGAAAAGTTTCATTGCCATTTGGAATACTTAGTAGTATTTGAAGGAATCAACTACAAACTACAGATTTCACTAATTTGCCGACAGCAGCTATCTGTCTTTTTTAAACATTAAATATCAGCTTTGTAGCTCAGTTTTTCTCTGTGTCTATAAATTATGTGTAAATTTTGACAACTTTCATTTTTATTTTTAGAATATCACCCCAAATTTGGACTCAATTTTGAGTTGTATATATCCTACAATCAATTCCAATATACTTCTACTTCATGAGTATCTTAGTAAGCATGTTGTTATTTTCATTTTGATTATGAAACTGTATTCCCCAAAATCTCATTCAAATTTTCACTGTAAAACAAATAATTTTATCTTTATTGCTGCACTTACCAAGTGGAATTTGAAATAATGTCAGAAATTTCACCTTCAAAGAAATGAAATTTTAAAGGCTTTACTTTGAACTGAAGCTGAATAAAGTAATCAAACCATTACTGAATTAATGGATTTTCTATTTGAAAAATTTGATGACACTCATAGGGCACCAACATCACTTAAAAGCTCTTCAGCTGTTGAACCATAAGAAAACTTGAAATGGAAGATGAGCAAAAGTAGTTTAAAATAATGAACATTGATCTAAATGAAAAGTCATTCTTCATTTAGTGATCTGTGAACTTACATTTGGCAGGTGCACATATAAAAACATTTTGAAGGACAATCTTCTTTAAAAAATAAACCTTAAGGTTGATGCTGATGCTTCATCAGAATTTTGCCCTGTTTTTATTTTCTTTTATTTTCTTTTTTTTTAAATCTCAGCACAAGTATTACCCCATTTGATGTTGGTAGAATCTAGGATCTCAATCCTGGAAGATGGAGATGGGCTTTTGATGATGACATGTCTCCAGTTTTCAGCCTTGACTGTGTGCTGTTGAATTTTCTGTGAGTGGAATCTTATGGGAACATGTTCACCATTGTGTCCTGGGGGCATAGCTGGCACTGTACCAGGAGATACAGCTCTGTGTAGAATGGGGAGGAGCAGAAAACTATCCTCTGTTTTTCATGGGCCTTGTAGTATCATTAATATCCCCATGAAAGATGGTAAATATCATCAAGAGTTTATGCAGGTTGCATATTTATCATCAAATTTCTTGAGGAATGGAGACTCTGTACCACTTTTTTGAAAATTGCTAAACATGAATTTAGTGTTTTCTAGTTTAGTGAGAGCAAAAAAAGCTTATTGGAAAGAATTACAAAATAGTAAAAAATAGTTTTAGATCTATGCCATACAATAAATGATTAATAATATCATAGATTATCAAACTATGTAGCAAGCATACTCAGATTCCTTTCTACACAGGAATAGCCAATTTCTAATCTCCTCTCATATTTCAGAAGTCACTGTGACCGTGGACACTACTGACTGGTGGTCTGGGGATATAGCATGTCTCCCAGGCCTAGTGGGATAACTGGTTACTATCAGGTGGTCAGTAGGAAGGATGGTACTGAATACTTGTGTCCACTGGAGAGCATGGAGTTACTGTTTCTAAGGGAGCACACTTTGATCAAAGAAGCATAAAGTCTTTTATTCTTTCCACCCCACACCCAATCCATCAGCACATCCTGTTTTCTCTATCTGCATCACTTGTCTAGAATCTTACCATATCTTGTGATCTCCTTGGCTACCTCTATGGTTCAAGTAACCATTTTACATAGCCTGGATTCCTGTGCTAGCCTCTTATCTGGCCTCCATGCTCTACTTTTGTCCCTCAAAAGTCTATTTTCAATACAGTAGCTTAGTGAAATTCTAAAAATTTAAGTTAACACCTTTCATTCCTCTATTAGAAACCCAGTAATGGCTCTCTAGTTAGCTCAGAGTAACCACCAAAATGCTGCTCTTGAACTCCACACCCCTTCTCTATCTGGCACCATTCCCCTTTTATGAGCCACGTCCAGCCACAGACAATTCTTTGAGGGCCTTTTGTCTAACTGGTGCTTTTATTTGGAATTCACCTTCCCTGTATATTCTCTTGGCAAAATCCCCTCACCTTATTTCAGAATGCAAATGTAAATCTCATCTCCTCAATGGGTTTACTTTATTATTCTATTTAATACTGCTATCTGAACACACCCCTACCTTACTATGAGGGTCTGTACTCTACTACTTTTCAGTGTCTATACACTATATGAGCTCCAGTACTGGTCAGCTTAGCCTATCATATTACTGTCATACCGTAGTAACACAACACCTCTATTACTTACAGCAACATTTTTACTTCATAGATTGACTGAGGCTGTGCTTCAATGTCACTTTCATTCTGAATATTCAAAGCTGAATTGTCTTTTTCTCCTGGTAGAAAACAGAGGCTCCTGCTTGGAATAGCATCCATTAGTCCCACTGACATTTTATTAGCTAAAACAGGTAATATGGCCAAACTTGAAGTAAAAAAATGTAGGAAGAAAATCCTCCATAGAAAGGGGCTTAATACTAGTTGATGTTTTTTATTTATTGTGATCCCCCCTAGAACCTCAAGGGCAGGGCTCTTTTTCTCTTGTGTTCATGTTTTTTTCTCCCCCTGGTAAGTATTGAGAACATAGAACAGACCTTAACACATGGGACCTATTAAGTAAAATTTTATTGAATGAGAAAATGAACAAAAATGCACTACTATATGGTTTTACATTTCCAAAACTATCTAAAGCTCTTTAGAGTTTCCATGGCTAACTATCACTTAAAAAAAAAAGATCATAGGCTTGTATATCAATTTATTGTTGATAGCTAACTTTCAGTGAGCATATAAGAATATAGTGGAGGGTCATAAATAACATTCCAATGATAAGGGTATAAGGGGAGTGTTGCTATTTCTGTAGCTTTGTAAGTGGTTACTTGGCTTCAGACATCTTTCCTTTGCTAATAGGATTCATATAGCACTGTGACTAACCCAAAGGGGCATGTCATGATTAGTCTAGGCCAATAATGGCACTTATTTTCTTCTCTTACCCCTTGCAGAGATTGTTCTGGGATGATTTCTTAAAGAAGTAGTTTGGTGGGATCATCTGGAAGTCAGTTTGCTCCCTAATGAAAGAGACAGTTGTGTAAGGAGAATATTTTTCTTAGCCCTCTTCTCCATCTTTTTTTATTTGGGTGCTGTTGGATAAAGATGATATGACTAGGACTATGGGAGCCATTTTGTGACCATGAAGTGACAAAAATGGGAATGAAAACAGACACATGGAGAATGAAGGATTAGACCAATGGAAAGAACCAGTGTCTTTTATCATATCATTAAGCTGCTAAAACAATTCTGCAATTACCTGCATATAGCATTCGTGGTAAGTAAACAATATACATACTTACATAGTGGTTCAAGACACTTTGTGTCTGGCAGCTGAAGGTGTCCCAAGACAGATCTCTTGGTTCAAAAAAAAAATCATTAATAGATATTACAACATCTCATAGTATGGGATGTTTCAAATATGTTTAAAAAATATCTGAAATAAGTAAGGAACAGATTGAAAGAGTAACTTTGACATTTTGCCAATATATTGGATGTGGTCAAAATGCTAGAAGGTAAATTGGTTTGACCATCTATAAATGGGAAAAAATTTTTAGAATTGACCAAGAGAAGCAATCAGAGTGGTTTTCGTTTGTTTGGTTTTTTGGTCAACCAGCTATTCCAAAATCATTTAGATCTCATCATAAATTGAAATGTTCTAGACCATGCTATAGTACCACATTAATGTAGAAATACAAGATATATGGTAATTATTTTACTATTTAGCATATATGCTTGACTTTAAAAGGGTCTAGTACTAATTTGGGGCTAAATATGGTTTTATAATTTCATAAACAATGGTACATACCTTTGGAAGCATTTGGTAATCAATATGGGGTTTTGAATATTCATATATCATGTGTAGAAAATGGATGTTTTCCTCCAAATCCAGAAAGACATTATGGATTTTAGAAAAAGTCATAAAGGGCAGCCCAGGTAGCTCAGCGGTTTAGCTCTGCCTTCAGCCCAGGGCCTGATCCTGGAGACCCGGGATCGAGTCCCACATCAGGCTCCCTGCATGGAGCCTGCCTCTCCCTCTGCCTGTGTCTCTGCCTCTCTCTCTCTCTCTCTTATGAATAAATAAATCTTAAAAAATAAAGTCATAAAAACTTAAAGAGCTCTGTTTGCCCCTTTGAGAAGATGTCATTGACATAAGGAAGGGAATAAATGGCATTTATATTGAATTGAAACATGTATTAGATATAAATTCATTTAGGAGTAAATAACAGACAATTCTATTACCATAACTTAAATAGGGTTTTGTCTCATGAAACAGGAAGTTAAAGGGCGGAAAATTCAGGATTGCCATGACAGTTCAATGATGCCATTAGGAACTAAAACTCTTCTATCCTCAGCTACTCCATCCTTATTACGCATTTACTAACCTTTATTATTTCCTGTCTCGGGGTTGAAGAATGGAATTTTTATCTTATGTCACCATTCATGGACAGAGGAAGGGTAAGGTCTAAATCTCACTAGGTAATGCCCCCCCCCCCCTTTTTTTAAGTTTTTTTTTTTTTTTTTATTCATGAGAGACAGAGAGAGAGAGAGAGAGAGAGAGAGAGAGATGCAAAGACACAGGCAGTGGGAGAAGCAGGCTCCATGCAGGGAACCTGACGTGGGACTCGATCCCGGGTATCCAATCATGCCCTGGGCCAAAGGCAGGCTCTAAACCACTGGGCCACCTAGGGATCCCCAGGTAATACCTTTTGATTTGGGGAAGCAAACTCCGGACTTTTGGTGATATTTCATTGACCAGAACTGTGTCACAAGCCTACAACTGGCAGCAAGGTAGAGTAGGAAATTGATAATTTTAACTTCCTGGCCTTTATAGTAGAATAATGCAAGGGTAAAAGAATTAAAAAGGGGTTCTAGACACTTAAGAAGGTATGATTATATGGAAAATCATAATTATTTTTATGGTCTTTCATCTGAAGCTAAGAAAGTACTTATGAATCTTCATAAATACAGTTGGAAGAAGCATCTTTTTCTACCAAGCTAATGTCATTTTCCCTTCCTGTGATTCATTGCCTTCCTTCATTTCTCCTATATGAACATTACCAAACTTTTGAATTAACTACATAATTTACGGTGCCTAGCACAGAATGAAAATGTAAGGCCCTGACTAAGGGTTAGGAAGTCTGTCTCCCAGTTTGATGGGGCTGCTACCCCAACCCATGGGGTTAGGTGACCCTTCTCCCCCAAGAGATTGTATCCTCTGTGTTGGGACATGCTTTACCTAAATTGAGAGATGGTGAGATGCCTCTACTGAACTGCCACTAAATATGCCTTTCCTGACTCTTCTAGTTTTTCTTAATCCTCAGTATGCCCAATGGGTAATCATGATTCCCTAGACTGATTATAAACTTCCTGGGTAGTTTCAGCTGTGTCTTACACTGTTTTTAGCATTATTCTGGAACTCAGCCCTTGGTAGATCCCTGAGACATCATTAATTGTTCTTCCATTTGTCCTTAACTACAGCAGGGGATCTCTTAGTGGTAGTTGTGAATCCTGTTATTTAGTGGCCAACGGTAAGGTCCTGACATATATTGTAGAGCTAAATGTTTGACACAGAGACTTTTCCAATGGTCCCTACCATGCTCTAGGTCAGCGCTCTCCTTGGCGATTCCATGACCACAGCTTCATGGTCCTTAAGGCCACATGCTGCGTCTCCAATTCAAGAAGGGCTGTAGAGACAAAATTCACTCCTTCCTGGCTTTAGACTTAGGTTCTTCTTTAATTCCTACTATAAGCTGGGTCCTAACAGTGTCTATTCTCCATGTACTGTATATTCAGAGAAATACCTCCGCAATCAGAAAGTAATTAGATTCTCTATTCTGTTCCACTGATCTATGTTTCTGTTTTTGTGCCAGTACGATACTGTCTTGATGACCACAGCTTTGTAATATACCTTCAAATCAGGCATTATGATGCTACCAGTTTTGATTTTCTTTTTCAACATTCCTTTGGTTATTTGGGGTCTTTTCTGATTCCATACGAGCTTTAGGATTATTTGTTCCAGCTCTATGAAAAATGTCGGTGGTATTTTGATAGAGATTGCATTGAATGTATAGATTGCTCTGGCTAGCACAGACATTTTAAAAATATTTACTTTTCCAATCCATAAGTATGAAATGTTTTCCATTTCTTTGTGTCTTCTTCAATTTCTTTCATATGTGTTCTGTAGCTTTTAGAGGACAAATCCTTTACCTCTTTGGTTAAGTTTATTCCTAGGTATCTTACGCATTTGAATCAGTTGTAAATGGGATTGATTCCTTAAATTTCCCTTTCTTTAGTCTTAGTGTATAGAAATGCAACTGATTTCTGTGCACTGATTTTATATCCTGCCATGTTACTGAATTCCTGTAAGAGTTATAGGAATTTTGGGGGGGGAGTCTTTTCAGTTTTCCACATAAAGTATCATATTATCTGCAAAGAGTGAGAGTTTTTCTTCTTTGCCAATTTGAATTCCTTTTTATTTCTTTCTTTCTTTTTTTTTTTTTTTTTTTTGTCCGATTGATGAAGCTAGGACTTCTAGTACTATGTTCAACAGTGGTGAAAGTAGTCATCCGTATCATGTTCTTTTCTTAGGGGAAAAGCTCTTAGTTTTTCCCCATTGAGAATGGATATTTTCTGTGGGCTTTTTGTAGATGGTTTTTATGATATTGAAGTAGGTTCCCTCTATCAATACACTGAGACAGGAATCCGTCAAAACCTAGAGGACAACACAGGCAAGCAACCTCTTCGACCTCAACCACAGCAACTTCTTGCTAGACACATCTCCAAAGACAAGGGAAACAAAAGCAAAAATGAGCTCTTTGGACTTCATCAAGATAAAAAGCTTCTGCACAGCAAGGAAAAGTCAACAAAACTAAAAGACAACCTACAGAATGGCAGAAGATATTGTAAATGACATATCAGATAAAGGGCTAGTGTCAAAGATCTATAAAGAACTTCTTAAACTCAACCCCCCAAAAACAAATAATCCAGTCAGAAAATGGGCAGAAGACACGAACAGACATTTCTTGAAAGAAGACATACAAATAGCCAACAGACACATGAAAAAATGCTCCACATCACTTACCTTCAGGGAAACACAAATCAAGATCGCAATGAGATACCACCTTACACCAGTCAGAAAGGCTAAAATTAACAAGAGAGGAAACAACAAGTGTTGACAAGAATGTGGAACCCCATACACTGTTGGTGGGATTACAAGTTGGTACAGCCACTCTGGAAAATGGTCTAGAGGTTCCTCAAGAAGTTAAAAACAGAGCTACCCTAAGACCCAGCAATTGCACTACTAGGCATTTACCCCAAAGATATAAATGTAGTGATCCAAAGGGGAACCTGAACCCCAAAGTTCATAGTAGCAATGTCCACAATAGCCAAACTGTGGAAAGTGTCAAGATGTCCATCAACAGATGAATGGAGATATATATATATATATATATATATATATATATATATATATATTCAGAAAGGATGAATACTTAACTACCATTTATGTCGACATGGATGGACTGGAGGTATTGTGCTGAGTGAATTAAGTCAATCAGAGAAAGAATTATCATATGGTTTCACTCATATGTGAAATATAGGAAACAGCACAGAGTATCATAGGAGAAAGGAGGGAAACTTGAATGGGAAGTCATCAGAGAGGGAGAAAAAGCATGAGAAACTCTTAAGTATAGGAAACAAACTGAGGGTGCTGGAGGCGAGGTGGGGTAACTGGGTAATGGGCATTAAGGAGGGCGTGTGATATGATGAGCAATGGATGATATACACAACTGATAAATTGTTGAACACCAAATCTGAAACTAATGATGTACTTACTATATGTTGGCTAATTGAATTTAAATTAAAAAATAAAATAACAAGTAATTAGAAGCAATCCTACCTTTTTCCTGATGTTTCTTAAAGGTCCAAGGAATTCAATGCATAATTCATAGCAATATCCTCACACTCATTGCCCCCCAAACCTCTGCATCCACACCTTATATCCTCGTCCTACAAAAACTCCTAGAGGAACACATTTTTATTTGGCTATTGGAATCTTCACTATATCCCTCACTTTATTAGATCTTCTCTTTCACTTTCCTTTGAGTGTGGACATAATTTCTCCTGACCTTCCCACTCTAATGGTATTCCCTCTTCCCCACAAGACGCATAGAAAGGCCCAGAGATTTCTCTTACAGGCTCAAAATCTCCCTTTGAAGTTTGGAGAGACAGAGAGACCCAAAAGGCAAGGGGGGTTGAGGGAGAAGGTTGAAACATTCATAATTGAGTATCTTTTAAAATCCCGTCTCTCTGAAAATCACTGTCCATGCTGCTGCTCAGACTTTCTTTCCCCAGACAAGAAAGAGATCTGTCTCACTGAGTACACACAGAACTGTGCTGTGCTTGGGGGCAGAGAGCCAAGATTAGTTTCTGTTTATCATGGGAAAGAGCTCAAGGTAGTTAGTTTTAAGCTGAACTGAATCTAGTATCATTCATCTGTTTATGTTCTTTTAAAAAAGCCTTTAAAAATTCAGTGCACAACAACAACAACAACAAAAAAGCAAATTGTCCTTTGATTCCATAATGGCTTTTATTCCCCAGAATTGCAGTGTGCAAATAAAGGAAAGCAAATTATGTTCTGAATTAAACTTTTCTTGCTTCAGCTAGGCTGAGTCACCTTTGACGTTCCATTTTTTGAACAGAGCCGACTGCACATCTAGAGCTATTTTCAAAGATGTCACGTACAAACCTGCAAACTTTAGGATGTTCCACTTCGGGTGTGTCATCTAAAGGAACGTAACTGGGCTGCACTTACCCATATATTTCCCTAGGCTTTGGTTCCTTCTGAAATCTATTGGTATCTACAATAGCATCCAGAATATTAAAGTACAGTCATTATGGATGCAGGCCTCCCTGGTCCTCTTGGATGCACCACAGATGGCAAGATGCAATCAGAGGGGGAACATAAGTACATTAAGCTTCTCCTTGCATATATCCCATGGTAGGGAGAGAAGCAAATGGTAAGCAATTTTTCCATAAACAATTTCAGAACGTTTCTTAGGCTTTCAAATAGCCAGGAACATAAGCATTAGCTGATGGTCCTAATAAGTAAATCATTATAGCACATTCAGAAAGAATGTTCTCTGTAGAGGGTGGAAGGAGAATGATATAGAATGTATATGATTAACATTAAGCAGAGGACCTAAACAGGAATAGTCTACATTTCTGTGCTCTTTCTATAGAATCTGTTTTTTCACTAAATGCTGGACATGAAGGCATCCTGTACAGTCAGCAGAAGGTCCCAAATTTCTCTACAGGAAGGACTGGGGGTATCAATCTAGAGAGAGAGTAAATGCAGCTAGTCTGGAAACTCTGTTCATTTATAAATGCCTAATTTTATTTAGATAACATAAATATTCAGAGTACCTTCGAGAATGCCAATGGAGATTATTCAAGGAGGGGAAGCTGGCTAGCACCCTTCCAAGCCACCCCTACCTTGGTGCAGAATCCAATCTTCCAAAGAGTGAAGGTATCATTTCAAAATATTTCTGAGAAATATTCACTTGCAATGATTGGAAACCAACCTCCAGGGAAAGACCCAGAATCAACTGAATACCTCTGATTTTTTTGAGTTTTAAAGGAGGCAGGTGGATGTATTGTTTGGAGCATGGGTCTTAGAGTCAGAGAGAATTGTTTTTAAATCCCAGTTCCACCATTTATCTGTTGTTTGACCTTGGGCAAGTCGCTTTATCTCCCTGACTCTCAGATGCCTTATTTGTAAGTAACCTACTGCCTAGGGTTATTTGGCTCAAGATGGTATGCGCCTAGCTCCTAAGACATTGCTTTGGCACCTCTTTGGTGCTTAGAAATGATGGCTTTTATAGTCACTGTCATCATTGATGTTATTATATTGAACCAGTATCTGCCCTTCACTGTATTATCCTCTTTCATTCACCTAACAAAAAACAGAGTCTTTATCTTGACTCAGGCCTTGTCATAGGTCAGGAAGACACCACCTTGAGAAGCTGAAAGTTTGGCAAAATGGAAATTAATGTGCACATTAATTTCTAACAATAACTTGGCAATTATGTACGAAGTGCAAGGGGTGTGCTGAGGAGCAGGCCCTGAATCCTGACTGTGGCAAGTCGAGTATGCTTTGTAGAGGAGTTGACATATTTTAATTGGTTCTCAAAGATAGATATAAGTTCATTGGCTGGGGGATGGGGTAGAGAATTTCAGACTGAAAGAAAGAACAGTGTGAGTAAAGGAAAACAACTTTAGAAGTATCGAGTTTCTTAGAGTGACTAGTTCTTAGAAACCAGAGCATAATTTTAATGAAAGGGAGATAGTTTGGAGGTTGGGATAGAAGAGGAGTGGCAGGAGAAGAATGTGAGCTGTAGTCAGAAATCCTGTAAGGCCACTGGGTTCCCACTTATGCTGTGTGTATGCAGAGCCACTGGGAGGTTTTTAGCCAGTAAGATTTATGTTTTGGAAAGATAATTCTGATATGTTGTGAAGGATTTGTGTGGGAGAAATACAAGATGAGATGTAGGGACACTAATTAGAAAATTATTGCAATAAGGAGGCATTTTAGGTCAGAGCAATAGCAATAGAGAGAGGAAGGTGTATTTCAGGTATAGAAAGGCAGGTATCTACAGTGAAAATATTTACCCCTCACCACCAAGGCTTTTTCAGATATTCTAAGACAACTCTTATGAGCTTTCTAATCTTCTATTTGTCCAACCAATCATCTCCCGCCCTTTTGTTGTGATTTAGAGATGCCTTGTCTTCCCTAGCATATTTTTTTATGAGTAATCTAAGTTTGTCATTTTTCTCTCTTAAAATGAGGTGCCTGAACTGAAATCCGTATTCAAAAAGTAGGCCCATCACCCTACCACGACAACCTCGACACTGTACATTTATTAATTTAGTATAAAATGGAATTATCTTTTCAAAAGTCTTATCATAATCTTAGCATCTTTTGAAACTGTAGTCAACTAATACCCCTGGACCTTTTTTCCCCCCTTTTAGCTGCTATGCTATTTTTTAGCATTTGATTTGCAAGATTTCCACTTGCCCACATAATCTGATATTTTGACAGGCTGAATTAGTTGGACAGTGTCTGGGAAAAATCCCTAGAAGAATATTTGATGAAGTGGTTTATGTTTCTGAATAAGAAAGAGTGATTTATGGATAATCACATCAATTAAGCTATTTGGTAAGCTGTTTGTATAGGCTTACATAGAATAAGTTGTGATTCAAAACATTTATCTTAAATCTGGAGTCTAAAACACGTAGTTCTGGAATGCACCCCCACCCACGAGTTATTTCATAGCAGAGGAATTTTGAGGCAATGGGGAACCGATCTTAAAAAAATACTTTTAAACTTCATTTGATTTCTAGAGCAACAAATTTACCTGTACTTTCTCATAAACCCAGATCATCTAGATAAATAGAAGGTAGAATAATGATAATTCATGTTAAAAAGAAACCAACTAAATATTCTTGTTGGTAAATTCAAATGTTGCCTTGAGCAGATCATCCTCACAGTGTCTCTGTTTCCCCCTATGTAAAATAGGGAAAACAACAATAAAAATAGTAACAGTAACTCAAGGAGGCATTATGAGGAGTAAGCATATTTGTAGGATAATTCAAATTCCACCAGGCTTATAAAGAGCACTATGTAGTAAGCATAATGTAAATGTTTGTTAATTAGATAAGTATGATTTTTTTTTTTTTTACATCACTACCAAACTGAAGTAGCCACTACTCACATGGAGAAGAGCAGAGACCTCACTCATATTCTCTTTCTCTAGTTTACCTTCAGCGGAATAAGAATATTTGATCATTCACCCAGAAGGGTTTACTAGGCACCTACTGTATTCCAGATGCTGTATTTAACTTGTGCTTATAAAATATTAATAAGACATGATCTTTGCTTTAAAAATGTAGAGTCTAGTAATTTTAAACCACAAATACTTAAACCACAGTTACAGCATAGGCCACATGGACAAATCATTGCTTTCAGCCATATACACTTGGGTATCTCTATGCATTTACATATTATCTCACAAAAATGGGTATAGAAGTTTGACGATTGCATGTGGTAGGGATTATCCAAAAAATAATCCACAAAAATGTATCCACTGTTGACCTCTTAGAAATGGATGAGAAATTCTGGGTGCAGCAGTGACTAGAATATAATAGGGATAAAGCTAGTGCCAAATTAAAGGTCGAAAGTTATTGGCATATTTATGCATTGTAGAAGTTGTCTTTGCTAGACTATTTCGGACACTGTCATCACAATCCTTTTTTTTTTTTTTTTTGCAATGAGATAATAAACATAAATATGAACTGTGCATATTTGGCACATAGATCAATAAAACACCTCCCATCTGAGCCTTCTAGTACCCGACACGTGAACCAGAGGTCAAGTGCCATTGCACAGACATTGATCTTTCACTACCCTACTGTGGTCATCCCAAACATTTCCAATCATTCTTCATTGACAATACTATTATGTGTCAATTCACCTTGCAGTACTCTATACTTATTAGGATGACAACTGAAGTGGTGAGAGTAGTGTGTAGCACTTTCCTGCCTATAGCCAAAGTATACATGAAGCTGGTATAAAAGCCTGCATCCAAACTCTGTCCCAGCCTAGAGCAACTTAAACTGGTCCTATTAAGTGCCACTCCCTTTTCTCCATCTCCCTTCCTTCTCTTGGGATCACAGCAGGATAAATTGAGATGATAAACTGGACAGGGCCAAGCCAGGTCTGTAGACACATAAGGGTGCCACTGCCACTGGGGGACTTCAGTGGGTGCAGTTGCGATGCCCATGAAGGCCAGTGTCCCCCTGCAGTGAATGGGAAGGTAGCCCAGTTGAAGCCTTGGCTTCAGGCTTTGGATGGACTTCACTGGAATGAAAACTGGATGTTCTGCAAATTATGATATGGTGTCCACAGACCTTTTGGACACAGCAAAAATATCCATGCTGGGAGTAAGTTGGCTGAGACATCTCTCATTCCGGTATGAACTCTGCAGAATTACCAATGTTTGCAGAAATCTTTATTTTCTATCCTTCTCCCTCTCAAATACATTGCCTCCATTTTTGTGTTTTTGACACAGAGGCATCTAAATTAATGCATCTAACAGAATTTAAGCACTTGAGAACACTAGAGACAGATTGCAGGCTATTTCTGCTTTCTACTCTGGCAAACTTGAGGACATGGACCTGGAACCTACTAACTGCCTGAATGGAGGTATTTAGGAGAAAGGATGGAAAGGTTGGGAGCAGGTAAGGAATATAAGCATGGGAGAGAAATATTGGCGAGCGTTTCAAAGAACTCTACAACAGCTCAATCAGGTGTAGAGGCCTCCCCTGTTCTGTGGACCTTAGAATGAAGTTGAAACTGTTCTGGAACTTGCTAGTTGAGTAACTTTCAGCAACTGATTTCCTCTCTCTAGGCCTCATCTGGGTATGAGAATAACAACAGCACTCTTTCTCACAGGTGGTTACAAAGATCGAGTAAATGTGTAATGTACTTAGAAGCATGCAATAATAAGCATGCAAAAAGTGGAAATGTTTTAGGGACTTTTATTTTTTATTTAACAAACTCTGATGGAGCCATTATTATAAGTGAACTCATTTTTCAGAATCTCCTTTTCATAAACCTCAAAAAATACGTATGACTAATCCTAAGAGTGACCGCGATTTAGGAAGGGTTAGACTAGCAGTGTTGTGATTATGGTCTCTATTAAAAGGTAACTTTTAAAGCTCGGTAAAAAACGAAGACAAAAGGAGTTTTGAGATTGAGCTCGAGCTCAAGCTCCCATGTATGTAAAGACAAAGGAAAACTTCTCAAGTCTGGGGAAGAAGAGAAGAATCTGCAACAGGTGGAAAAGAAATTTCAATGCTGCGCCAATGGTGTAGAATGTCTTAATTTGCCTTAAATTTAACCACCCCCGAAACTATTTCTTTGCTGGCAGGTATTTTTTGCCTTTATTTTGTTTCGTTTGTTTTCGACTCTTAACAGAGGATATTTTCCATGGGAACATATTTCTGGTTATAAATAGGAAATCAATGGAAAAGCAGGTTTCACTTTGCTGAACTTATCGATTCTATAAAACGAAAGCAGCTCGTATATACATCTGGCCCGGGCAAAGGGCACTCGGCAAGGAGCCAGGCTTGTTTCTTTCTAAACTGCCTTTCTTGGCCCTTTCAAATCCAACAGGGCTGAAAAGGAAAAGGGGTGTTCTTTAGTTTCACACAAACTCACAGCCATTTTGATGACAAGAAAGCAGTGTTGCTTCCCAATGCGTCTTTGTTCGAGTGATAGCAGGCCCATTGAAGCCTCCTGATGGAGCTCATTGAAAATAATAGGCCCCATTATCTTCACTGGCAATGCTGCCATGAGAGCTTCAAAAACTGAAATAATGACAGCACATATTGGATGTACAGTAGAAAGGCATAGCGTGATTATGGGCAATTTCTGGCTCTTTCCTACCCACCTCAGTGGCTGAGGAGGGGGCAGTGGGGTGCGGCTGGGACACACAAGGAAGGGGCATCTCATCGCTATGCCCTTCGGGGATGCTTGCAGCTTTCAAACTTCACTGCTTTGTCTTAAATAGTCAGTGAAAGTAAAATATCAATTTCAGAATCGCTTCAGAAACCGGGCTCTGGAAGTTACGGCTTCTTCAGTTTGGTATTGAGATGCTGCCATCTTTGGTTATTCGGTGAGGCCTGCTGCGGCGAAATTGGTGTGTACCTTCTCGCTGAGAGACGGCAGTAACAACAGGGTGACCCTGACTCGGTCGGTGGAGGACGCTCTCTGTGACACTGCCCCGCGCTTCCTTTCCCCGGGCAGCTCCCTCTGGAACCGCAGATGTCCCCAGCAAATCGGATTTTCTGGAGTCCAGAAAAACCAGTAGGAAAGGGACAAACCTGGAAAGGAAGAAGACATCAGCTCCCAGAAAAACCCACCGAGCCAAGAAGAGGCCTGTTAGGCCGTGAGAAGTCACCAGGAGGAAAGGTCCCCTGAGGACTGGTGACAGATGAGCAGGAAAGAGCTCCATCAGTGGGGGGTGGGCTTGGGGGGTGGTGGCAATGAGCCCTAGCTCCTGACAGAGGGGGAAAAAGGGAAACACTTGCTTTTTGGGAGCCTTTTTGTCGCTTGTTATTATCCTTATGTTTTCAGAAATGAAATGTCTTAAAACCACCAACCAACACACACAGACATTATTTTTTCATTTGAAACAACTCGAAAGAACACGGAGTGCTGTGTACATCACCCTTGGGGCTTATATTTAATATAAGAACAAGATGGTCTCCTGGCTTCCCTTGTGCCTGACTAGAACTGGGGAGAGGCCGGTGGCAGTCACAGCATCGTCTGACTGTTGTGGCAAAATGAGAAGTGACAAGAAGGGAAAGGATATGTGATAGAAGCTGCCCACAAATCTGCCCAATGGTTGAGGCTGGCAGTTACATTCCCCTAGTCCCAGGCAGGGAATATTGAGAAGCAGCTTACAGCAGCTTATTGGGACTTACATCAAGGAAGTGAACTTCCTCTCCCCACTCATCCTTCTTCTGGCATATGCTCTTCTATATTCAATCTGGCGTGTGAATGCTTCCTTCAAGGGATGCGGCCCAGGTGGCAATGTTATTTTATTTGAGAGACGTCACCCCTTGGGAAGCATGTGCCAGGATACCTTACCAGCATGTACGATCAAGTGCATGTACGCACAAATGCCACATGCGGCCCCACCTTGTCACTCTAAACCACAGAGGGGCCTCCGCCAGCAAACGGCAAATGGTAATCCTCTGGGCTGCTCAGTATCTGCAGAGAATGGTTCTGAGCAGGCCTCAATACCCTTACGCCCTATGTCTGTAACTAGACTAAAAAGCCCCTTCAGAGCAATGCCAGTTCTGTCTCCATGCTTGGCACCCAATGGGTGTCCAATAGATATTTCTGAATTGAACTGAATATAAAAAATTTATTGAATATTAAAATTAAAACTTATTACTACTAAAAGTCAAATGTGAGAAGGTTTTAAGGAAAAAAGAATACACTTCTTGTTTATATTTAGAGCTTCTTAATTTATGTAATTTTTGCCTTGCTAAAAACTCTCAGAAGTGGAATCCAACGCCAGAACTTCATTATATTTATTCAACTGTCATATTTCCTTCAGCCTACTGTACCAAAATAGCAGATACTAGGTGCCTTCTAAACAAAAGACATTTATTTCTCATAGTTGTGGAGACTGGGAAGTCCAAATCAAAGCACAGGCAGATCAAAGCACAAGCAGGTGTCTGGTGAGCTCCTGCCTCCTGGTGCATAGAAGACACTTTCTTACTGTGCCTGCACATAGCTCTGTGGGGTCTCTCTAATAAGGGAACTAATCCCATTCATAAGGAGCTCCACCCTCATGACCTAATCACCCTCAATGACCTCACCTTTTAATACCGTGACTTTGTGGGGTGATTTCTACATATGGGTTTTGCTCCAAAAGACACAGACATTGTTTTGCCACAGACATTGAGGCGATATAAAATAACAAAATTCCTTTTCTTCGCTTTGAATCTGACAGGGTATTTTATTCTCAGACCTTTTCACTATCATAGATGCTTTCCCCTGAATTGTCTCTATCAATAGCAACTCTTCTTGTCTACTGCTTGTTTTGTCCTCTTATTATTGAGGGGAGTGCGTGTGAGTAGTATTTGTTTATTTTATTCCTTTCCTTATTTATGTGTCTGTTTGTTTATTCTTTGTGCAAAATGCCGGTTTGCTGAATTAAAATTGTTAGCAGTCAATAGGAAAACGTTACCAAAAGGGTTCCACTTTTCGACGAGCTTCAACATTTATTAAAATTTAGTCCAGGAATAACCTGAATGGAATCAGTGGTGTGCTCATTTAAATCATAGATTCCAGGCTCTATCCCAAATCTTTTAAATTGGAATCTTTGGGGATGGGCTTCAGGAGTCCTGCATTTCCAGGACTCCGTCCAGCTGGGAGTATTCCAGATGGTTCTTATCCACAAAAGTGTGCGAAGACAGCTAGAGTCAGGCCTCAGAGAACATAGCTAGAACCATGCTTCTGGGAAAATCCTCACAATTTATACCTCCCAAACAAAATGAATAAGTTCTGTATTATCTCTCAAAAGCAATCTCAAAATGCACTCTTTTCTGCTTATCGTGTAAATCGCAGTAATGAAGAGTTTTCCAATACCATAGATTTTGTTTTAAGGGGCTGTAGGGAAGATATGGCACGATGTATCAGAGAATGTGTTTTCACTCTTAGGGAATGTTCTACTGTAGAACTGACCATGAATTAAAATCTGCTGAGTGTTCAATAGCACTGTGTATAGATAACAGGCACAAAGCACAAAACCTCCTTGAAAAAAAAGTACTCAGGGGTCTTTTGAGTCTCTCCCTCTGACATACCTAGAATGTTTAGCCCTCAGAGTGAACCAGTTTTAAGATCTTTCCCCTTTATGTGACAAAAATATTTTCAGGGATGATCATATAATAATCAGTGGTAATCACTGATTTCTTGATTCCTCCTTAATTTTTTTTTAAATAATTAACAACTTAGGATAAAATACAACTTGGGAGAAATTATTCAAGTTTGGAAACTTATTTCATGTATGACCTAAAATTGGCACTTCCCAGCAACGTGGAGTTCATGCTCTATTTCCGGCTTGTAAATTTTAAACACGTATACCAATGTAAAGTGGTCACCAGAATGATAGAACTAAATAACTTATGTTCCCTTTCTTCATGTTATAGTCATGCGTGATTATGTTTTCTTTACTGTTTAAACTCAGGCATATGTAAAACCACAACATTTGGATCTGCACTTGAAGGATGCCAAACTATTAGGAATTTCTTTCGAACCAACCTTGAGTAGCTGAGTCCACATGTGTCAGGGACTCCTGTATAATGGGGAGTTCTCTAAAGCACCTTTCATGTAGAATATAGTGTTTGTTAACTAATAAGTAAGAAAATATGCTAAGTTCATTTATGTATAGGAATAGGACTCAGTTGTAACCTCAGTGATTGTCTAGAAAGGAGGCCAATGAGACATTTCTTTGCAGTGGAGTATTTCATCACTGACATTGTTTAGAGTTGCTGGTGTACAGTGATAATGAAAAGCAGACAGTCTTTTGGTTGCTGGTAGAGCAATAAATTTCTCATTCTCTGTCAACAGTGCATTTCCTTTTTGCCTGCACCTGGGGCGGTAGATCATATTGCACAGCTGCGACTGGGTGGTGGGGAAAGTTCACTGTTTGTGTTTGTGTCCCTTTAATAGATTCTATGCAGAGTTTGCATAATTTAAGACTTGAACTGTCTGCCTCACCTTGGTGGTTAGGGGGCTGTCTTTATACTCTTCCTCATGATCGAGCTCCACTGGATGGCAGCCCAATAGCACCAGTGGTGGGTGACTCAGACTCCTGTACTGATATCACTTGATGACACAGAGAATTGGAATTTCTTTGCCTCCAAGGAGTCACCTGTTTTTTGTTTTTTTGTTTTTTAACATCCTATGCCTCATTTAGCCTCCAGCTCACCCTCCTTCTCCAGCCAGTCTGGGATCCTTACAGCCAAGAGAAAGAACATCCTTTGGAGGAACAATCTGATATTTGTGATTTTATTTCATCCTTGTGTCCCTTGGGAGCCACTGAAGGGGCTATTTTTTTTCCAACTTTGTGAATGAGGAAACGAAGGTTCAGTGAATGACTAATTGGCAGAGTTACAAGTAGGGCTCGAGAGTTCTGCCCGTGTCCTCCGTCTTTGTTCCTATTATCTCCCTCTTAGGAAATATCACTCATTTCCTGGACTGTATAAATCCTTTCTGGTTTTTTATTCTCATTCTTTTTCTCCTATGGAACATTCTCACACTCATGAAAATCATAGTGTAAATGTGTGGCTAATATTTAAGAGTTCCAAAGACCTTCCATATTTTCCTATCTGCCTTTTTAAATTAGCTCTTTCCTGAGAAGCAGAGGTTTGTGGGACCTTTTGTTTATACAGATTATAGTTCTGCAACTGGAGTGAGGACTCTGATTTCAGTCCTATATTCTTTCTATCATGCATCCTACCATTCCAGTCCTGAAACACCTTTATGCCTCTTATCTCTTGGCATTGCATTCCATGCCCATTCAAATATTGTTCATTTTTTTCTGTGTTAGTCTCTTCTCTTTTCCCCAACTGGACTCTAACTTAACTGACTAAAAAGGTGATGTTTTATGATTCTTTTGTGTCTTGTCCTTCCCTGTGTAGCACTTGGCACATTTCTAAGCACATAATAGTTTTCAAGAAACTATCCAATTGCTTAGATAGCTGATTGAGAATACCTCTTTGTCATTATCAGTCTTTGGCTCTTGGCATGACTTATTTTCTGAGTCCTTGATCATATCACAGGTACTTTCATTAGCATATCCTTATCATTCTCCAGGGCTTCTGAATTGAGTGGAATATTTTGACTTCTATTTAAGTTAGCATTTGAGCACAACATCTTTCCATATTTTGCAGCATCTTCTTGGCCTAAATCCCTCCACCTACATGTTCAATCCTTCTTTTGAATTGTACCCCATGATGTGTCACTATGCATTTGGTTTTCCAGCTTTAGACATGTGACCACCTCACACTATCTCAATGCAGCCGTCGTTCGGATGAAGCATTAAAGAGAAACACTCGCAGAATTGCCTTTGTAGAAGGAAGGGGTGAAATGTTCAGAAAATTCTGGTTTTGAAATTATGCTGGAAATTTCCATTCACATCCTAGTAACAGATGAAAGATACATCTTTTGATTAGGCAAATGCCCTTGAAATCACCTGCATTTGGAGAAAAAAAAAAAAACATAGCTCACATGACAATGGCTATCAGCAAGAAGGTAGACTGATACAATTAAAATGCCACTGAACTGAGAGTTCAAGGATTATGAACTCACTAGACTGTGAGGTCCTTGAGAGCACAAACTATCTAATCATTAATATTTATATTCCTGGCGCACAAGCATTTCTGCCTAAAATAGATTGTCAAAAGTCTGTTAGATGAATGAATGAATAAATGAACAAAGAAAGAATGACATCAAGTGCAGCTTTAACTCAGGCTCTGCCACATACTCACTGTACAACCCAAGCTAAGTCAACAACTTGCACTGTGTCAACTTCCCCATTTGTTAACTTGGGATTTGAGGTGATTGACTGCATGCACCTCAAGGTTATTGTGAAAGTAAAATACTGCATGCTTGTTGATGGTAACTAGGCTTGTTAAATTGTAGCGCTATATATTTTATATTAGTTAAACATGGATTTGGCTGCAAGTAACAAAATTTTACTGTTATTTAAACATACAGTTTATCTTCCCTATGTAATCTAAAGATAAGTGGTTAGCTAATGCTGGTCTTGGTCAGTAGCTTGGTGGTATCGAGGTCCATGTCTCCTCAATTTTACTCACCTTTGTGTCCTGAGTACAAGTGACCACAGCAGCCTCGCTGCCAGATTGTGTTCTGCAAAGGATATGCAGGACATAGGAAGTATGACACTGCTGTTTGTTTGTTTTTTATCTGGAAGGCGAATTATTTCCTCAGAAATATACCAGCATACTTTCTTTAAGGTCTCATCAGACAGAACTTGTCATATAACTATTCCTAGGAGTTTTTAAAGTATCAGAAAGGACTGTCATGATTGGCTTTAGCCAATTATGTTTCACTGCCTAGTGATAGGCATACTCTGCCCCAAACTAAATCAAGATGCTATTAGCATGGAAAAATGCTAAGAGGGGCTCTTGGGTAGATATCTAACCATGTCTTCCACATAAATTTCTGGAGATGTTATGAGGAACAAGATTTTAGAAAGAGAGAAGAAAGAACATGTCAGTGCTTCCGCTCAGCATAAACATGCACGTATAGTGATAGTGCTAATGATGTTGTGAGTTTAACCTTTTTCTTCCTTGATTACTAACTTCCTCATTTGGAAAAGGACTGGCAGAAATTCATCTGGCATGTGTTGCTCCTAAAGTGATGGATTTTTTTCAGAATCGGCCAATTATGGATGCTGCCCTTGGGAAATCTCTGTTGCTAGCCTTGCCATGATAGAGTGATGGCCACAGTCTATGCAAGAGTGGGAGAGTTAGTTGATCTCCGATCTGTCGTACGCCTCACTCTAATTGTGATACTGACAAGAGAAGGTCTCACTTCACATCATCACTTCACATCATCGGTGTGAAATACCTACTAGAGTAAGAACGTAAGAGTGATAATAACTGTAGTGTATGGCAGAGGGGCATGTTTCATCTGAGATGCTCCTGACTTCTGCCTTTTCTCTTAATTATGGGAGCAACCCAATATGTCATTCCTGTAGTTGCTGGTGACCCACGGCTTCTTTTACATGAATATGTCTGGCACACTTAAATAGGGTCTTCATTCCATTATCTGTTTGACTAGAATCCTAGTCTCCCTCCTTCCCCTCTCACATCCCCTGTTAAATTGCTCTGGTTACTTCTTATTATGGAAGTGACTAGAACCTAAAGTGCTCTGACTCCCTGCTCATTTATGAAGTCAGTGTTTACACTGTTGAACCCATCAGTGTTTAAAAAGGAAAGGAGAGGGACATCTTTGACCCAGCCAATGACAAGAGGGCACAAATTTACAACTGCCATATTACCAAGTAATTTTATTAATACCAGTCTCTGAAGCACAAGGAAAAGGTCCTTTGAAAGCCCTTTAGTCACATGGCAAGAATATAATCCTCTATGAGTTATCAGCTAAGTTGCTTTTTCTTCCCTCTTGCACACACAGAAGAGCCTGGATTATTTACAGTTCATGAGGATGCTTCAGGGTTATACTGCTGTCATTCAACAGATTTCTTTGTTTTGAGATTGCAATAGATACTACGTGTTTTCCTATAGTAAATTTATTTCTAACTATAGCTACGTAAAAGTCAAAAGTCCTTTAAATTAGCCAGAGGTCCCTTGGTAATAATTTATATCTACCACAATAATTATAGCCCCATCTTTCTATTAATTATAAACACTCCCTCAAGATATTTCATTTGCAATATTGATGGAAGTTTTCACTTTGTTAGGCTTCTGTAGAATGCCTTCTGAATTCGTATAGAAGCTGTTTTTGTGTTTGTTTTGCTTTTTTTCCTCCTTAACAAAGTAAAATCATTCTGTTCTTGGCTATTCTTTTGAATTGGATTCTTTACCTCGTGTTCCATTTGGAATTAACATGATCTGAACTACTTGTTCCACATGAATTAGTAGGTATTTTTTGCTAATTTGTTTTGTCTATTACTTGCTTTGATATTGTGGTTTATCTGAATCCAGGAAGAGTCAACAGAGAATTCATACTTGGGAGCCCTAGTTGTTGATTTAAAGCTAAAAGCAGCAAGACTTTTTCTCCTTAAAACTTATCAATATTAATTGAACAAATAAGAGATCATAGACTCAATATTTCAGAAAGATGACTGATTATCTTAGTCTGCTCAGGCCACCATAACAAAGTACCATAGGCTGGGCAGTGTAAATAAAGGAAATTAATTTTCTCACAGTTTTAGAGGCTGGAAGTCCAGATTAGGGGGTCAGCATGTTCTGATTTTGGTGAGAACTTTTTTTGTAGCTTGTAGAAAACTGACCACCTTTTCACTGTGTTTTCACATGACAAGGAGAGGGAGAACAAGCTTTCTAGTATATCTTCTTCTAAAAGTATTTATCCCATCATGGTGGGGGGGGAGGTCCCACCTTTATGATCTAATTAACTCTCAAATGCCTCATCAAATACCTTCATATTGAGAGCGCTCCAACATGTGAATTTTGAGGGGGACACAATTCGGCCCATAACACTGACTAAAATAAATACTGTCCAGTAATAAACATTTAATATTGTTAATTTTGATACATAAAAAAATATCTGAATGTCATCTGAACATACTAAAAGAAAAGGAAATCTTCAGATGCCGAAAACAAAGAACAGAAAAGGTACACTGGCAGGTTGTGAGTTATTGTCCAAGTAACATAGCAGATTGGGTTTTAGTTCTTCACCAGAGAAGGAATATGAGGCTTTGGATCCATATAAATCAGCGATGGCCCTAAGATGTCTGCATAAGTCTAAGAATTTTAATTCTTCATCCTTTTAAGGATGAACTAGGAAAAAAAAAATCTAGCTGCCATCTCCAGACGAGAACAAAGCTTGCAGTGTTCACCAGTTTCTGAATGAGAAAAAAGTCTTTCCGGAGGCTTGAAACACTGAGCATGGGCCTTTTATAAGTTTAAGATTCAAGTTTACAGTATCTGCATGGTCTGGGAAATCCTAGATTCAAGAACCCCAAACAATGACCCTTGTGGTGGGAACCCTGGGACTGGCAGAAATATATTAAAAACTTTTCTATAGGGATTTTAATAGGAGAGAGGAAGGATGAATGTATAAAGACAAATTATAATCCACCATGAGTGAAGTTCATAGGTATAAAACCAAGAATATCGGGGATCCCTGGGTGGCGCAGCGGTTTGGTGCCTGCCTTTGGCCCAGGGCGCGATCCTGGAGACCCGGGATCGAATCCCACGTCGGGCTCCCGGTGCATGGAGCCTGCTTCTCCCTCTGCCTGTGTCTCTGCCTCTCTCTCTCTCACTGTGTGCCTATCATAAGTAAATAAAAAATTAAAAAAAAAAAAAAAAAAAAAAAAAAAAACCAAGAATATCAAGGGCCTGGAATTTGAGATTACAGATTAGCAAATACAAAGAGAAAAAGAATGAAAGAGGCCTAAAGTATTAAAGACATGAAAGAAGAAATCTAAGAATGTAAGTTACCATTAAATAGGGAAATTTCAAGTTAATAAAAATAGAATATGTAGACGAAGAATTTCATCACTGAAGTTAAAAACTATCAAGATAGGGTTAAATAGTAGATTGAACATATGTAAAGAGATAGTTGTAATTTGTAAAATAAATTTGAGGAAATTACCAGAAAGAAGCAAGAGAAATACAAATACAGAAAATATGCACAGGAACTTAACAGATAAAATAAGGTTGTCCAACATTCTACTAATAGAATTCTGAAAAGGAAATATAAACTGGCCAGGGAATCCCTGGGTGGCTCAGCGGTTTAGCACCTGCCTTCCCCAGGGTGTGATCCTGGAGTCCCGGATCAGTCCCGTATCGGGCTCCCTGCACGGAGCTTGCTTCTCCCTCTGCCTGTTGTCTCTGCCTCTGTGTGTGTGTGTGTGTGTGTGTCTTTCATGAATCAATAAATAAAATCTTTAAAAAAATAAATAAAAAATAAACTGGCCAAAAAAAAAAAAAAATTCGAAAACAAAATGTCTAAAAATTAACAGAACTGATTCATGACCAGAATCTTCAGATAAAAGAAGTTCAACTCAACACAATATATATGTTATATATATATGTATATTTATATATTCATGTGTGTGTATATATACTTTTACATTCACATGTATATTATATATTATATATATGGCTATATGTTTATAATATATTCATTCTACACCTAGGCATATTGTAAGCCAAGTACAGAATACCAAAGTCAGAAAGCAAACCTGAGAAGCTAATAAGTAGATCTCAAAGGACAATTTGACTGCCAACAAACTTTTCAACTGCAATAACACAAATAAGATGATAATGGAATCATGTATTCAAAGTGCTGAGTAACATTATCTTTGAGACTAGAAATTTCTTTTCTTTTTTTTTTTTTTTTTAAAAAGATTTTATTTATTTATTCATGAGAATACACAGAGAGGGGAGAGAGGCAGAGACACAGGCAGAGGGAGAGGGAGAAGCAGGCTCCATGCGGGGAACCCCATGTGGGACTCGATCCCGGGGTCTCCAGGATCAGGCCCTGGGCCGAAGGCAGTGCTTAACCGCTGAGCCACCCGGGCTGCCCTAGAAATTTATTTTCAACCTAGCATTCAACTGTGAGCCCAAACTGAAATTAATGAATGTACTTCTGGAACAAAGAATGTTAACTTAGAAGTACGGTGGGTGATGCAATAAACAATAGGATGTAGTTCATTATGTTTTACAGTTTATGTATGTTTGAAATGTTTCATAATTAAAAATAAAAATTATAAAGACTCTTATTTATTTTTTTTAAGATTTTATTTATTTATTCATGGGAGACAGAGAGAGAGGCAGAGACACAGGCAGAGGGAGAAGCAGGCTCCATGCAGGGAGCCCAATGTGGGACTCGATCCCAGGACCCTGGGATCATGACCTGAGCTGAAGCAGACACTCAACCAACTGAGCCACCAGGTGTCCCTTATAAAGACTTTTAAACTAAGGATGAAAACATGGTTTTCTGACTCTCTTTCTCTTTCTCTCCCTACCCCCTCCTGACCTTTCTTCTGTCTGTGTCTTTCTGCAGAACTTAAAACTTATGCAAGACGGTTTTAAACATTATGTAGTATGCTAATAATATCTGGGATCTGTAAACTTTTCAAAAACTTTTAAGAGTATTTGCAGCCCATGAATAAACTTTACTGACTCCAAAATAAACAAAAAATGCAAATTTTAAAATGTTCATTAAAATGTCTACAACACAAAATATTGACAGTTTCATTCAACATTAAATTTAAATTCCATAAAACTTACAGTTCATTAGAAAATTTTTAAATTTTCTTACTTTGAAGAAATTCCTAAAATTCCAAGTCAGTAAGTAGCAAATTAGTTTAGAGCCAAATAGTTTCAAAAGCAAAATTGGAAAGCAAAAGATAAACTTTCAGAACTGTTTAGCATCTGAATTTCTCTTTAATGTGGGGGCTGAGTGTATTTTAATGAAATGGTGAGGTATATGACCTCCAAAAATAGAGAGCATAGGGTTTAGGATGGTTCTTCAATAATTCTAATATTAACTTAGTGGTCTCCTTACCAAGAATACTCATTGTGCAGCATGTGGAAGAATATTCATGGATGGATTTGGTCCAACAGTTATTCCTTTTGCTCTGACTCCTTTTCTTCTTCCTGTGACTATCACAAGAATAATGTTTATTGAGTTATCATATGTCAGACACTGACCCGAGTTCCAAATGCTTTAACTCCTTTAATCCTCAGGTTAGTGCTAGGAAATAGGCTCAATTATCTTTAGTTTATAGCTATGGAAATTGTGGTTTAGAAAGTTATGTAACTTGCCAAAAATCATACTGATAGAAAGTATTAAAAAGAGTTAAGCAATGAGCCTTTCTGACTTCAATGCTTTGCTCTTGCTCATTATGCTACGTTGCCCTCTCATTCTCTATAGAAAGTAAGAATATTGTTGGCAGGCCTAATATTTGCCAAATGAATTCAATTCACTTTCATTATAACTTCTAAAAGATTGGACAGGAAAAAATTCATGTAATGATGGTTTGAAATATCTAGTGATGGCCAGAAGGCAGGCCTTTGGAGGTCCCAAGCACTAAAATGTTGTGGTGATTATGGAGATTTTTTTCGGTCCCACTCCACCCTGCGTCTAATCAAAATACAAAAAATCCTAAACTATAAAATAAGGATAAGATAGCCAGAATCATAGTTTTATCCATGATGCTTTGGTTTGGTTTTTTTTTTTTTTTTTTTTTTTTTTTTTTTTGGAAATATCACACATTAAGTTCTTTTAAAAATTTTCTTTTGATGTACCTTATTTTGCCAGTGTCCTAAATATAAACTTGGTCTGTGTAATGGTTAATTTTGTGTGTCAACCTACAGGGCAGTTTTGAATGAAATCAACATTTAATCGGTGAGCTGTGAATAAAACAGATTGCCCTCCACAGTGTGGGTGCGCCTCATCCAATCATTGAAGATCTGAATAGAATGAAGAGACTGGCCTTCCTGTTCCAAAGGGAATTCTTGAGCAGACTGTCTTTGGGCTTCATCTGTACCTGCACCTCTTACATCTCCAGCCTGCCAGCCTACGCCACCAGCTTCCCACACACCAGCCTCCATAACTATGTGAGCCCATTCCTTTCTAAGGGTTCTCTTTCCATAAATTCACACATCCCATTGGTTCCGTTTCTCTGGAGAGCCTTGAATATAGTCTATCTGCTGGGTAATCCACATTTTCAAAAGGTCTGCCTTCAGTCAAACGTTCTAAATCTGTCTTTTCTGTTTTAATGTTAATACTTGAACTCTCCATTCGGTATGGTCCCACTTACTTTGCAGAACAAGCAGCAAAGTATTTATTTAGAAAACTAGAATTTGTCCCTTTTCCCTCTGAGGTGCTAAGGACACACTCCACAATTTCTTTCTTCAGGTCTCCTCTGGAAACTTAACCTTGGTTTAGGGGACAAGATAACATAATCGTGACCGTGCATTTGAGAACCAGTCACTTTTTCCAGTCCCAATGTTCAGTGACCTTGGGCAGGTCACTTAGAGTCTCACTGTTCTCACTGGTAAAATATGAAGATCAAAAGAGATACTGTCTGTAAGGATGTTTCCCAGAGCTGCGCTAATGTAAGTCATCAATAAACATTGATTATTTGGATTATTATGGGTATCAGTAAGCATGTTAAGTGTGTATATCATTCCTCATCTTTAAGCTATAGTTTTTGGTCATTGAAGTGAAGGTGGATTCATGAACAACTGACCAACAGGTCCTTTCGGAAACTGTCCCCTGGGCCTCTAATGGAAGGGATTTCAGAACCTGCAGGCTAACTGGGAGGCCTTAAGTATGAACCAGGCGTATATCTTACTTTTCATCTATATGCTGTCTGAAGTATGGTGGCAGTCTCCAAACAATTTAAAACTCTACAGTAACATATTACTTCTTATTCTACAGTCACATTTTACTTAGCTCCAGTGCTAAAAAAACAATCAGGGCTACTTTTTTCCCCGCCTGCTATCCAGCTGCTGGAGACTCTGTGGGAGATTGCACTTGATGCCGCTGTTCTGTTTTCTCATCTTTTCCCTTCGCTGGTCTAAGCAAATGCAAGTTTGGTCACTACCTATACCAAAGGTGAGCACTGAGTAAGAGACCAACCCACCTCCTGGTGGGCTTTCATGTCAGTGTCAAGCTTATGAAAAACAAGCTTTCCACTTTTTAATATGCCAGATACTTAACTGGTTCTGATTCCAGGAGACCCTACCTTTTACTGGAAAACATCAGAACATGCAGTCCAATGCTCCTATTAGGATTTATTTTTTGTGTCTAGATTTTTTTTTTTAATCTAAAAAGCAACTTTAGGCTTTTTATTTTAAATTTTATTATTTTATTTTGTTATTTTTACATTTAAGCCCCAATCCAGCAAGTTTCAGGGTTGGTCAGAATTTGTCTCCATCCTCAAGAATGTGAAAATAAAGGGAGCTTCCATTTTAAACCCTTGGAGGTTCCAGTGCTGTCTGAGTGGGGGTCCTGAGTGCCATGACTTACCATGCATTTGCTGCAGTGTTTGGTTCTCAGAGACAAGGGTCAAAATGACTTTCCCAAAGGCTGGCTTTCCTGAAGACTATATATTTTCTTTTTTATGTGGAAGCCCTCACTCATAAACAATTGAATTAGTTTGCATTAACCACGATCAATGGCAAAAGTACACAAAACATAGAGAAATCACCTAAAATAATGTTTTTGAACCAGCTGCTAAATTAAGTAATGTATTTGTTTTATTGCACATTTGCATAATAGGGCAAACTAGAAACTCTCTGTAACAGATGTGCTGGTGGCAGGGAGATTTGATTACTGGCTTCTGTTATTAATCACTGCACAAATCTTAAATGATTTGTTTCTACAGTTTGATCAATTTACATCTCAGAACGTACATTTATGCACACAATGTAGAGATAAAGCATCTGTTCACACCTTTCTGGAGGCATCAATATATTTATGGGAATTGAAGTTTTGTTAACCAATGCACAGGAAACTTTGGCCAAAGACTGACAACTTTTGGAAAGATCTAATTATTTATTCCTTATAGTTAATAAAGAAAAACCATTTTGCCATTATTTTGTCTCTTCTATGAAAACAAACAAAACATATGACATTTAAAACTCATAGGATTTGAATCATGGACATTTCTATTTCTTAAATCATCCCAGAATTTTGAAGAATTATAGGGTACTATGGTATCATTGAGAACTACTGCATAGAGTCTTAAAAATTATCCTTTTCCTTTTAATTTTGCATTTGACATTTTATAATCCTATATCTATGATTTCCATCAGCATTTTAAATGGGGGTAATACATTTTAAGATGGCATGCCTAAATTAAAAAAAAAGTAAAAACACAGGCAATATAAATATTGTTTCATTAATTTCCAATTAGGCATGATAAATGCATTGGTTCTACACATAAATGTTTCCCCTATAAGTCAAAACACTAGATAATGTGATTTTTTTTTCTCCAATTGTGAGTATTGCAGTTCTTCTGTAAGAAAAAAAAAAAAAATTCAGTCAAAACAGCCATAGAATGAAGTTAACATTAAGCCCATTGATTTCAGGGGCTGATTTACATTATAAGAATTTCTTATTATCATTACTTGCTATAATGATTTACCACTTGGAGTCTAACATTTCTCTGAATATTTTATACATTTTCATTTATATCCTATTTGATTAATTTGGTTCCTTCCAAAATCCCAATAATCAGCTGGTACAGAAGAGAAAGCTTTGGGGATTTTCTTTCTCATACTATTCTGTTTTCCTAGTTTGGCATCCTATTTCTACACACTGGAGAGAAAAAAACACATGGGGGAGGGAGAGCTCAGTACTGAAATTAAATGCATCATTTCTGAAAACTGGATGAAATTTCAGATAAAGGCTTTGTTTTTAATGCCTAGGAAAAAATTAAAATGTATATATTTTTCTCAGTCAGAGGCAAGACTGTTATGGTTGCAACCCCTGCCTTTTTATAGTTCATCCTGGGAGCTAATGAAGCGTTGCATATTGGTTTCAAATTCAAAGCATATGTAGTCACTGAGGCATTTTTTCTTTATATAGCATGATTTCAAAAGGAGCCCCAAATGTGGTCATCTTAGAAAATGTAATTTGGTCGAGTACTAAAGAACTTTTTCCCAGATGATAAAAACCTTTCCCTTTGAGTTGCCTATGAGAACACAAACTAGCTGTGAAGTACATCCACAGCTCTCTGAAAAATGCACAGGAGCTGATGAAAATGTATGAAAGGACTGGCGTGTCAAGGCCATGAAGGGCATTGGGCAAATTTGGATAAATGTGTCCAGGTCTCACAGATACAGAATCAGAAGTGAGTTAGAGGACAATGTAAAAAGATGTTGAAGAGGATAATGTAATCCAGACAACAAACTTAACAGCATTACACATCCAGAGCCATCTCCGAAGTCATTAACGCTGTTGCCGGGGGTGTCTGCCAAAGAGCCAGATGTCATTCTGCCACAACTTGGCATCTGATGGTTGTCATTTATAAGAGGGAATCGAGTGAGGACTGTAATTAGGTGTGTGTTGAATGGAACCCTTCCTCCTGACTCTGTCAGGGGCTTTTCTTGTCCTGAACACACAGAGGGTGCAAAGCAGGGGAACTGATCTGCCCTTCAGACTCCTAAAAGCTCATGTGTGTTTTTCCCCTGGGGGAACTGTATGGCTTACACCTTTTTTTTTTTCCTCTGAACATTTAGCATTTGTTATGCTCTTTGGAGATGACAAAGACATGTTACTGGACCCCCCCTAGAAACATACACAGCAGTGGAAGAATCGTGCAAACTGAACAAACCCTGGTAAGTGCCGTGTTGAGGATATCGGTTTAAAAATGGTGTTGTGGGGGCGCAAAAGAGTGGAACAACACCTCTTTGGAGATTTGGGCAAGGCCTCCCCAGAGGAGGAGATATTAAAGGAAGAACAAGCATTTGGCGGGTGGGTGAAGAAGTGAGGGGGTGGGCATCTAGCAGAAGAAATCACGTGTGGACAGGGATTATGAAATCACGCATGGAGAGGTCTGTTGTACTCTGGGAGTGATGAGGGCTTACACATGGTGAGAGTCTGAGGCATGAAGACATTCTAGAAGGCGGCCACTTGAGTGGGGTCGAGATGAAAAAAATGCCTCCTGAATCCTTAATTCCTGCTTTTTTAAAGGATAGTTAGATTAATGAAGATGAGTACAAACTCATGGTAAAACCCCTAAAATTTTAATAATAATAATAATAAATGTAGCTAACATTTCAGAATTATGCTCTAGCATTCCTACCACAACCTTATGTAATCGCTTCTGTTTTTATTTCCGTTTTACAAATGAGGAAGAGGAGAATGAGGGAGGCTAAATGGCCTGCTTAAGTTCATCTCACAGGCAACTAAGGGGGAAGCCAAAAAGCCTAGGGCCCTACTCTCAGACACTGGACTGGGCAGAGCTCCGCAGAGTCATATGGTTAATACACACTGGCACCTGTTTTAGAAGATTTTCTTTTTGTAAATAGAGAGAGCATGGCCTAGCAACTCAGCCATCAGCATCGTTCATCCCTTCGTCAAGATTACATCTAGAAATGGTACTGAGAAATAAGAGTTTTTAAAAAATTAAAGATGGAAATTACTGCTCACTGGAATACCTTGGAGGCATTGCTCAGAATAAAGGGCATTGTTTTTTAGCTTTCAAAATACATTTAGTAATATATAGAGATGCTCATAATAGAGTCATGAGTTCAAATAATGGAATATAAAACTACAGAGACAGTATGATGATCAAATTTTTGAAAGGGTAAAATGAATCAGATACACAGACACATATATAGTTTATATGCCATGATAATACTAAACATTGTCTGAATGCCAGGATTACAAGTGATTCTCTAATATTTTTGCATCTTTTTCCCATTAACAAGTGGAGTTTGTGTAAGCAGAAAACAAAACAGGAAATGGAGAGAGTCTAGAGGATAACATATTCTAAGGTCAGAGGGGACTTAGTGAACCTTCAGAGCAGTGGCCCCTGATCTTCCCTGAGAAGGTCAAGGCCTCCTACAAATCAGCTGAGAAATGAGGAGTCATGTGCTATCACAACACATGAGTGTCACTGGAGTATCCCTCAGGTGCCTTGGTCCCTCTACATTCTGACATGTTGAGGTTACTCTTTGCATAGAATTTCAGGAGCCCAAAGCCCTTCTTAAACACGAAGGGAATCTTTTCTTGCCCACCTAACCAGGTTGACAACCTAAAACTGAGATAATAACTGGCTTCAACCATAAGGAACTTACCTCCCATAAAAGGAGTCTGAGAGAAAAGGAGTCTAGTAGCTCCTAGATAGGCTTGAGGATGCTCAGAACCCTGTGTGACCATCTTTCTAATCAGCTCTGACCTGCTTCCTTCTCAGTCCTTAGGCTGGTCTAGCCATTCCAAGCATCATGTTCAGGCAGGGTGTCCAGAGGCAGATGTGGGTCCACCCCTTTCTCATGACTTTAAGAAAGAAGACACCTTTCCTAAAAGACCTGAGTGGCCTCTTTCTCGTATGTTGTCATGTCCACTAAAAAACAGGTTTTGAATTGAATTTTTGACATTCCAGCTTCCACTCACCTTCTTTTGGATGTGAGTTATGCTTTATACCTTCTGGAGACCCAGTTTCTGACTAAGCAGAAAATGTACCCATCATATTAGAAAAAAACAGAAGAGGGCAAGGATCCTATTCTGTCAATCCATGTGGCTATAGTAATTGTGGTAAAAGCGTAGTAGGTAGATTTTTTTCTTTTGCTGTATGGGGCACCAGGAAGTGATAGTAGTGCAGGTGAACAAACCACAAGATTTTTAAAATATCTACGCATGGGGCACCTGGCTGGCTCAGTCAGTAGAGTATGTAACTCTGGATCTCAGGGTCATGAGTTCAAGCCCCACATTGGTTGTGGAGTCTACTTAATAAATGGATGGATGAATGAATGAATGAATGAATGAATACACATCTGCATGCAATTTGTTAGGTTTAATACAAGTTTGAAAGGGTAAACTTTCTGGCTTGGCAGCATTTATCATGGGAGGTATGCGGCAGTTTCTCTGCCTCCTAGCATCGGAATACTTTGGTAAGCTAAAACCCAGGCACAAGTGACATAGACTCTGCACCACTTATTTACTTTGCAAGCAGCATAGGTGGCCATGGATGAGGATAAACATGGCCCCAGCCCTGCTGATTATGATTCCACGGCAGCCAGGAGGATTGAGGTTGGACCTGAAACAAGTGGGAAGAGCAGCCTGGATATGAATGAATCCTTTGTCAGCAGGCCAAGCTATTTCCCAGTTGTAGGAGTAGGTTGATCCCAAAGGATGTAGCCTTCCTGCCATTTTAGAATTGCTTCTGGTTGAATCCAAAATGTTATGTTGGAGGAGGAGGCAATGTTCTAGAAGCTACGGAATTCATTTTTTTATCTATGTGGTATGTAGGGATCCAGCCTAATGTCCATCTATACATGATGAGTCACTCTCCTGGCCAGATTGGTTACCTTTAATAACAAAGTTATTAAATTATGCCAGACTAGATCCTAAGGTAGTTGGAGCTTCTTGACATTGTAGAAGAGCGGGAGCCATTGCTGACAGAGCAGCAGACAGCTGTGTTGTGGAGGGTCACTTGAGGTGTCACCATGTATGGCTTATGGAGACCTAGAACATTCATAAACTTCAGCAGCAGTCCTCTTCCAAGCCACCGTAAATAAAACAGCATTCAAATAGAGAAAAATGAATGGGGGAAAGAAAGAAGAAAGGAAAAGAAAAGAAAAGAAAAGAAAGAAAAGAAAAGAAAAGAAAAGAAAAGAAAAGAAAAGAAAGAAAAGAAAAGAAGAAAAGAAAAGAAAAGAAAGAAAAGAAAAGAAAAGAAAAGAAAAGAAAAGAAAAGAAAAGAAGAAAAGAAAAAAAATCCTTCCAGCTTTGATTTGAGGCATAGAAGAGCAGAATTCCAATATTAAAGCTCAAAGGGCTGCTAAAGGGGCCATATCAGGTTGCAGAATGGAAGGCCGTTGAGTTCTCTCCAATTCTGCTACTTTAACCATATTCAAGCAAGTATCATTTCTTCTCTGGGTTACTTGCCTTCTAACTCCATACTCTTGTCAATCCATTTTCCATGGAGCAACCAACGTTCTGAAAAAATAAAAACTAATATATCATGTCATGCTCTTGCTTAAAAACCTTTAATGTCTTCTCTTATACTTATTTATTTTTTTTAAAGATTTTATTCATTTATTCATAAGAGACACAGAGAGAAAGAGGCAGAGACACAGGCAGAGGGAGCAGGCTCCATGCAGGGAGCCCTATGTGGGACTTGATCCTGGGTCTCCAGGATTAGGCCCTGGGCTGAAAGCGGTGCTAAACCACTGAGCCACCCAGGCTGCCCTTTCTCTTATACTTGAAATCTGAATCCCCTCCCCAGAGCCCTTTAAACCTTGCGTGATCTGGAGCTGATCTACCTTGCTAAGCTCATCTGAACATCCCCTCCCCTTTGCTCCAGCCACATGACCTTCTGTTCATTCCTGGAACAAAATAAGATCATTCTTCCATAACAAATTTTGCAGAAGCTCTTTTCTTCCTCCTACAATGTACCCCCATTTCCTTGCTCCCAACACTTTGTATCAGTTCCTCAGAAAGGCCGTTTCTAATCATGCGATATAAAATTAGTCTCTAGTTCATTCCCTTTGTAATTTGTAATTCATTTATTTATCAGTGTGCATTTGTCTTTTTTTTCTTATTTCTATAATAAGAGTGTAAGTTCCAGAGTGGCAGAGTTATGCCTATTTTATTCTTTTTTGTGTCCCAGTCTCTGGCAAGGTGTGGCTTACAAGAAATCAATGCATATTTATAAAATGAATAAATATATAGTCAGGAGAGAAGTAGGCGGTAAAATCTTACCTCTTCTAAAAAATATTTTCTGACTATGCATCCTGAAGTTATCATCCTAGCTTCCTTCCCTATTCTTTTTTTTGCATTATTATCATTGTTAATATTAGCTCCCATTTATTGAGTGCATGTTGTGAATGTTATTCTGGGGATTAGACATACTTAGTGATGTAAGACTTATTTTCTCTCCTGATGATCTAATGGAAGTGTAAACAATCAATGTGAAAAGACAATGACCACAGAGGACTAGAATTTTGAGGAGATCTTCATGAAGGATGCTCTTGGAATTTAAGATCAATATTGAAGGAGGAATTAGAAAGTAGAAACTATATAAAGAAGAGGAAAAGATACTCAAGAGAAGGCAAATAGGAAGTTTGGAAAGAAATTGGAATGTGTGAAAAAATAATGTGATTATAATTGCAATTTATAAACTTGATTTGGTAACAAATTTCTGGACAATTGTTGTTGACTATATAATTTGTACCATTTATACTGCCATTAATTGTACCCTACTTTGTACACATCTCCATTTGGTGTCTTGAACTACAGTCTGAATTGAGTTTGTCTATATTATAAACCTGCTCTTCTTTCCAATGAGATTGTAAACATAATACAAACAAAAGCCATGTCCCATTCATCTTTATATCTATAGAATTTCAGATTATACAAATTGGAAATCACTCTGGTAATCTTTAACTGTGTCTTCTACCTGAGAATGATGCTTCCCTACAGTATACCTAATAAAAAGTTATCCAGCCTCTTGATAAACTCTTCACAGAAAGATTCTCAAGAGGCAGCTTGTTTCAATATCAAATGTTTTTTTTTTTTTTTTATGGCAGTAATTCTTAAATTTCTTTCCTTCTCAACTTTTCATCATTAATCCTAGTTAAGTCCTCTGGAATTATACAGAAAAAAATCTTTTCTGCAAAATAGCCCCTTGCATATTTGAAGACATAATTATTTTCCCTTTTGCCTGTTATTTTTTTAGGCTACATATTCCTATTTCCATCAGCTATTTCTTGCCGATAATAGCACTTATGTTCAAATACATCTATTTTCTTAAGCAATTGCACAATTGTTATAAGCTCCATGACAATACATACTCTTCCTGTTTTATTCACATTACATTCATCTCACTTCAAATCATAACTAATTTATAATAGGCAATTTGAACATTCTTTGTTAGATGAATAAATGAAGGGCCAGGAGTACAAGCTTCAGCCAGTGCAATAAAGCAAGAAAAAGAAATAGCAGGTATCCAACTGAAAAGGAGAAGTGAGGGGTGTCTGGGTGGCTCAGTTGGTTAAGCATCAGGTTATGATCTGCTCAGGTTATGATCTCCAGGTCCTGTGATTAAGCTCTGTATTGGGCTTCCTGCTCAATAGAGAATCTGATTATCTCTCCAGCCCCTCCCCACTGCTCATTCTCTCTCTCTCAAGTAAATAAATAAAACCATTTTAAAAAAGAAAAGGAGATGTAAAACTCTATTCACATAAAACATTATCACTTATGTAGAAAATGTATGCAATATCTAAAAAGATATTAAACTAATATATGAGCTTAACAAGGTTGCAGGATATGAGATCAAGTATAAACAATTATATGTCTATATGCTAGCAACAAATAATAGGAAATTAAAATTTAAAATATCATAATATTCAAAAATAAGAGAAATAGGAATACATTTGATGTAAGATATGTAAAAGTCTTTAAGCTAAAAGCTGTAAAACATTATGTAGTGAAATTAAAGTGAACCTGAATGAAAGATAACCACCTTTAAAGATTTGAATTCTTAATACTGCTAAGATGTCAGTTCTCCTTGAATTTGCCTCTAGATTCAATACTAGTGCACTCAAAATCCCACCAGAGTTTTTGAAGGAATTGATAAACTGATTCTAAAAGTCCTAGGGAAATGTAGAAGGATAAATCTTGAGTAGTCCAATCTTTGAAGGATAAAAAAAAAAAATCAGAAGACTAACAATACTCTGAATTCAAGACTCAGTAAAAGCTAGTCATCAAGATATAGAACTGGCTTAAAGCTTAAATATAGATAAATAGAGCAAAGGAAAAGATAGAAAGTCCGGTGTAGACCCATACATATATGGAAAATACCAAAGCCAAATTCAGTGGAGTAGGGATAATCTTTTTAACAGATTGTGCTGGAACAAAAAGATACTCATAAGCAAAACAAATGAACACCAACCCATACCTTAAATTATAAACAAAAATGATTCCAGATTATTCCAAATACATCTAAATGTAAAACCTGAAACTATAAAATCTCTAGAACACATGAGAGAAACTATTTGTGACCTTAAGTTAAACTGATTTCATTGGTTGGACACTGAAAGCATCATCCATGAGATAAACAAAACATTGATAAATCAGATCTATTGAAAGTAACCATTTCTACTCTTTGAAAGACATTAGAAAAATGAAAGTCTTTAAAAAATATTAGTAAATAAATGAAAAAGTAAGACACAGACTGGTAGAAGATATTTGCACATCATAGATCTGATAAAGAGAACTTGTATTCAGAATATACAAAGAATGCTTAATATTCAATGATTAACAATCCAATTTAAAGAATGGACAAAAGACTGACACTTCTTCAAAGAAGATTCACTGATAGCAAATAAACACACAAAAAAGATGCTCAACATCATTAGTCACCAGGGAAACACAATTTAAGACCATAATGAAATATCTCAATAAGATTAGGTAGGTTGTTAAAATACTGGTCATACTAAATATTGGTGAAGATGTGGAGGATTTGGAATTCTCATATGCTCAGAGTAAACGGAAAATGGTAGAACCACTTTGAAAAAGTTTTGAAGCTTCTGAAAATAGTAAACATATACACACAGTATTGCCTAAGAGAAATGAAAGCATACGTCCTACAAAGATTGCACATTGCATGTGAATGTCCAGAGCAGCTTTATTTGTAATAATCCCAAACTGGAAGCAACCCAAATACCCATCACTTGGTGAACAAATAAATAAAATTTGGCATATCTGTAAAATAGAACACTCTTAAGCAGTAAATAGGAATGAACTTTTAGTACACAAAATAGTATAAACAAACCAGAAATAATTATGCTAAGTAACAAAATTTAGAGGAAAAGAGTATAAATTATGAATATTCACTTATGTAAAATTCTAGAAGATGCAACTTAATCCATAGTGACAGAAAATAGATGAGTGGTTGCCTGGGGTTAGAGTGTTGGAGACAGGAAAGGGGGAAATATTAGAAAAAAGCATAAAGTAATGTTTGTTGGTGGTGTTTATTTTCATTTTCTTGACTATGGTGATACTTTCATGGGTATATAATATGTTCAAGCTTATCAAAATTCACACATTAAATGGATAATATATTGCATGACAAGTATACTTCATTAAGACATTACAAAAAAAGAAAAAGAAAGGAAAAATGAAAAGGAAAGAAAAGAAAGGAAAAGAAAAGGGCCTTGAAGTCAGTTAGGTCTAGATTCAAGTCACTGCTTATCCACTCATGTGCTGCGTGCTTTCAGACAAATTATTTAACATCTCTGAGGATCAATTTTATCTTAAGTTGATTCTATTAGAATATTTTCAAACTTCATAGAAGTGATGTGATTGTACATAACAAGGTGTCTTAGGTTAGGGATCCAGCTTTTATGCTGGTGAAGTTGCATAGGCTCCACCCCCCCACCCCCGTTTGTATCCATTGATTTGCAAAGGGTGAATGGTTTCCTGGGGAACATGACCCCTGTCCTCCATTGAGCTTCCGCCATATTCACCTACCTCTGATGCATTGGCAGGGCAGTGAAAGAAGCCAGGTAGCTGAAGCCAGGTAGCTGGAAGGACAATGAGAACCCCTGAGGTGGGGGACGCCTGGGTGGCTCAGCGATTGAGCACCTGCCTTTGGCCCAGGACATGATCCCAGGATCCAGAATCAAGTCCCACGTCAGGCTCCCTGCATGGAGCCTGCTTCTCCCTCTGCCTGTGTCTGTGCCTCTGTGTGTGTGTGTCTCTCATGAATAAATAAATAAAATCTTTAAAAAAGAGAGAGAGAGAGAGAGAACCCCTCAGGTGGAGCTTCCCAAAATGGAAGGAGAAATCCAGGTAGTGATGCATGAAGGAAAAATATTTGCCAGCTGCAGCAATGCTTCGAAGATACCAGAGCTCATGCTAAATCCAGCCATCCTGAAGACAGGTGTGCTTTCTGAGGATAGGAGTAACTGTGTGGGGACTGACAGGACTGCCTCACTACAGGATAAACACATTAGTGTTCAAGTGACTTTATTATGATGTATTCCCAACTGAATACAACAGAGGGGTCTATCTGACTCTAGTCACAAACATGTCACTACAGCAATCAGGTCTTCAGTGTTACACACCATGTTTCATTGCCAATGGGTGTGATGGATTTCCATTCCCACTGCTGGCAAGGAATGGCCAGTACTGATTCATAGATAATGATAATGTCAGCATCCTTGGAGATGCCCCAAATAATTAAGGCGTGAATTTCCCTCAGGCAAACAGGGGATATTCTGCAACAAAAACAGCCATGTATTAATTTTGACAAAACTACATCTGTAATCATTACAGGTAACAGTTAAGAAACTGAAGTTACAAATAAGGAAAAGAAAAAATTACATTGAAGGTATTTTTCCATAGCATCTCACTAGATTATACCACATCTTCAAACCTAATAGAAACTTCATTCCTCATCTTACTCAACTCTTTAACAACACTCAACACATTTGCTAGAACAAAACCTTGACACATTTTTTTCTTGACTCCTATGACACCACATGATCCAATTTTCTTTTCCTATTTCCTCCTCTCCTACTTCGCCATCCACCTTTTTCCAAATGCATTTCTCTAACCCAAACTTGTCTGTTGATCTCCACATTTTTATATCTGGTTGTCTACCCAATCTCTCGGCGTGGATAGGTAGCTCACAATATCTCAAGTTTAATTTATTCTTTTCCCTCTGAATTTCTTCCCCTTTAGTGTTCATCATCCTTCAATTATCCACCAAGTAGTGAGCTCAGAGACCTGGTAATAATCCACTGGTCTAGCAACTCCAGACAATAAAGTAATAAATTCATCATACTTGAATAATTGACAGTAAACCTGTATTACCCTTGTATCTTACACCTCCTTCCCATGAACTTACAAAGTATCAATTCTAGGAAATTTTCAAAGAATCATTGTAAAGTGTTCTGATATACAGTATATAGCCTAACTTCTATTTCCTCATTCCTCTATTCACCCTCACTGAAACATTTAGAGTTTTTATTCATTTAGCTCATTTCTCATAAATACTGAATGTATAACGTCACTTCTATTGGATTTTGAACCATTTGTGGCCTCCTGAGGCATTTTCTTTTATCTCCTCTCCTTCACTAGCGGCCTTGATAAACCTGCTATCCAGGACTGCAATTTCATTCCCAGAGGTAGCATCACCTTTAGTCAGTGTGGCCACTAGGGAGTGAACCAGGATAAATGGGATTAAACTGAAACAATAGGAGGTTCAGGTTAAATACTAGGAGAAAGATGTTGAGAAAAGGTCACTTAGACATAGGCCCAGTTTCCCTTGAGATTATAGGAATATCTTAATTGTGAGTGTTTTAGCATAGTTTGAAGCTCAGCAAGAGTCCCCATCCCACAGTGGACAGTTCAGTTGTTTTCCCTCCCTAATGAAGAGATGAGGGGTATCTAAACTACTTGAGTGTGAGATTTACTACCATATGGAAAGGAAGCATTTCATGGCCCATCCTATGTAAAATCTCCTCTTCTCTTCTTCTTAAGCATCTACTTGTGACTCTGGAGAACAAGCTGGAAGCACCATATTTATTACTAAAGTGAAACTCCATATTTGTTTTGAATCTTGGGTTACTCATTTGTTTTGAAGGATTTGTTTGAAGCTATTAGTCTGTGACTGTTTTACAAGGCCTGATGGAGTTGTCTACACACACTTAGCACTTAGTTTCTGTTGATAATGCTGTTAAATGAAGTTAGTTCTCTAATAAGTGTAACAGTGAAATCAAATCTCTCTTCCCCACAGGCTAAGGCATGATGCATTCCTCCAGCAGAATGGTGGTGTCTATCAGTCAGGGGATTTGTAATCAGATCTGCAATCAGACGGGTAAGAAGTGCTGGTATGGAATCTTGCTTTATCATTAATGCCCCTTGCTTTCCATCTTCATTGGTCAGAGGCCCTGTACAAATCAGATCAATTGACTGCATTCTTAATTGTTTTTCTTTTAACCCATCAATTCTTAATTTGGCAGTCCCTCTATTGACACATGTCACCCTTATTGAGGACTAATCATGTTAGTTTTAGAATAAATATATCACTCTGACATAAACAAATTAACATATTTAATAAACTCACAGTAGTGCAATTCCCCAGCTTCCCCTTGCTTCACCTGTGGATTTGCAATGAAGTTCATTAGAGGTGATGGGAAGCAAACAGCATCCTTCTTCGTAGCTTTTATAGATGTTGAATGAATCTAAAATAAAGGTTACATGCTGGTTGCCTGTGGGCAGGATTGAGTCTGTACATACATTTTGTTTTGCCCATGTAATGCTGTCAAGAAATGTGATGAAGAGCTCTGGTTCTATTGGTAATGGCTCAGGAGGTTGAATTCTCCATTGAAATATTCTTATAATCTCTAACAGTAGTGCCTAGACTGGCAAAGTAGATTTGTACAAAAGATATAATTGTATAAAAAAAGAGCACAGATTTTGAGTGAGTTACAACATAAACTATAACTCAGGTTGTGAGTTTCAACAAAAGATGTTTTATGCTTGTCCATTGTTTGTTTATCCTATGGCTTATACCTCTTTGATTTCATGAGATACCTTACTATTAGTGTTTTTTTCCAACTGATTGGCCTCCTGTACATCAAATCTCAGTTATATTCACCCATTAAGCTGAAGACTTACGTCCTTACTTTACTGAAAAGAATGAAGGGATCTTTTGGGAGCTTACTCAACTTTCCTTTTCTCCACTGCATCTTTTCTGTTTCTTGAGGATTTGTCTTATCTTCTTATAGTTTCCTTCCATTCTATAGCCATGCTTAGAATTCATCTACCAGCTTTCTTTTTTGCTATTATTTATCTCATCACCCCTTATTAAATAAGATTCAATAATTTAAAAGAAAACACTTATAGAACTCCTTTTTGTAGTTGTGTTTCATCAATTGCCTGGTTTTATATCTTTATAACTAACAAAATGAAGATCTATAGGTAAATGGCTTTTAAATCATTAACAGTACTATAATGTGAAGGTACTTAGAGAAGATTCTTCAAGGAACTATAACAACATAGAAGGGAGATGGATTAATTCTGCCGGTAGTGTGTGAAATGTAAGGAGCTAGATCTGGGGGATAGGGGGATAAGAGATGCAAGGAGAGCACGTAAGATGTGGCAACTTGAATAAATACAGAAGTGGATTTACTGATGAAACTTCTCTTTCATGGCCCTGCACCTGCATGAGTCTCTTTTGAGGTATGCTTATGGTCACCTGTTTTTGTATAATATATTTTAATCCCTATTATTTGAGATCATTTTCTCTTTCAACTCCAACATCCCCTCCAACATATTTCCCTTCCCCTTGGCTCAGGTGGTCTTGGAGAAGACACAAGAATTTTAAAGATATAATTAGGGGACAGTTGACTTGGACAAAGGTCAGGTTAGTGAGATATACTTCTGTGGTCTGCAGTTATATATATATGAACCTACGGCTAGCCATTCCAGGGTGGGCATAGATTCCATGCTATTCCTCCCACATACTATGCCAACTCATCCCAGGATTGGGAGACAAAGGTGCAGGGCCAGAGGTCATATCTCAATATGAATGTTTTCTAGATGTCAGGTACTATAATACTGTAGATGGAGGAGGAGAAACAAGATTTAAAATGTGCAGAACAGAAGTCAATTTGTGCAAAGTTCTTCCAGGCATTTGATGTGTAAAATTATAAATAAAAGAGGATTTGTTTCATTGATGAGTGGTCAAAATGAAAGTCCTCTTTTGCCAGGTATGTACTCAATAATGCCTCTTAGAACTTATATGATACTAGAAAGAATTTCTCCCAAATTTAACAACATTCTTAATAATTGACATGATCTTACCAATAATAAGTTGTAAGGCTTAAATGAACTTCTCTAAACTATCAATTAAAACATTTTTCACCCATGCTAGAGGAAAGATCAACTTATTTTTGTATTCTCTCTATTGATGACAAAATTATTAAATTGTTTTCATATAAAGAAACAGAATATATGGGCAACTGATATTTTAAAAATTGTATTATAGAGCTCTGTCATAAGGTTAATTTATTAAAACACCTTTTTTATTCAGGAAACTATAATTAATATGAATTATTTAAAAATTTATAGTGTGTTTTAGTTGATTTTTCTCATTCTAAATACATGTTATTTCTCATACCTAAATTTATATTTATAAATTCGTATTATTTTTCTTAAAGAGGGCTCTTAAAATTGTAGCAACACAAACCAGACCATTGTCCCACTCAAATTAGGCAAACTCAAGTTGAAATAAAGCAAATTCAATAAAGAGACATTTTTTAAAAATGTAGACAAGATATAGGGAAGCCATAAGGGATAATGCATCATACCTGTTATCTATCTGTGATCAGCTCTGGGCCCAAAGAAGTGAGGCAAAACAAGAGTACTGGAACCCAGGAGGAGAGAACCTTGTAGGGAAGAACCCAGTGTGGATAGGAGTTGAGTACTTTGTTTGCAGAATCCAAAGAGACCAAGATAATCAAAGTAGGATGGAGTCAGGGAAACATATATGCAGATGCTCATTCCCTTTGCTCTCTCCACTCTCCTGCCTTAATCTCCCATTGTCCCAACTAGCCTACACAGGAGAACCTATAGAAGTAACCAAAATATATCAGAGAGCAGGAGGCAGAGAGCAAGGTATACTAAGTGTATAGTGGGTTTGAAAAAATAAGGATATCTGGATGTACCTATCATTGTATATTTCTCTACACATATGTATGCATGTGTATACGAGTGTGTATTGTGCATATGAGCATTTACAAACAGAATTATGTTTGTGGTATGTATAATTACACTTAAAATAAAATCAAACTTTGCTTGCTATTTATTACCTGTTTAATTCACTTAATAACAGATAAAAAATTATAAACTTTCTATGCCACAAGGTTGTTTTTTTTTAAAGCAACACATTTTCATAGGGATATATAATTCTATGTTTTATAGTGGATGTATCAGAATTCATTTAGTTTACTTCAGTTTTTCAGCATTATATAAAGACTTGTAATAAACATCTTATAGATAATTTTTTAAAGGATCGATAATATGTGTTTCCTTAAAATAAACTCAAAGAAAACCTAATTGAGATCAAAAGGCTCTCCAGAAAGGCTTTGCCTATTCACATTGCCATCATGCACATATCAGTGTCTATTCCCACAACACCCCCACTAAGTTACACTACACAATATGTTAAAGACAGAACTATGAGTCTGCTTCCCTACCATCTCTCACTCCTTAATGTTTGTAATCTGAAACTCTTCTCTTGGTGGTGAACAACTACTTCCTGGTTTTGAATCCCAGGGGCTATTTATCATTATTATCATTGACCTTACAGCATTTGCGATTATTGACCTTGAGCTCCTATTTGAAAAAATCCTTCTTACTGGTCCTTTCATATGCTCAATGCTGATTTAAAGCCTCACTTTCTGTTCTTTCTCTGTCTTGCTTTTTTTTTTTTTTTTTTTTTTTTGGTCATCCTCCTCTTGCTTTCTATTGGGTGTGGCCAACCATACCTCCTGCTTTCTCTTGGGTATGGTTCAGAGTTCCATTGGCTCTTTGTAAAACTGGCACAGAGTCCAGCAAACCTATCATCTTTCTCACATTTGTGTGTCTTCCTTTTGCAATGCTCCCACTCGCATTTGAGCTCCTATTATTTTCACCTGGAATATCAAGTGCCTTTGAATCGATTCTCCATGCCTCTAGTACCAGATGTATGTTTCTAAAATACGACTTGCTCATAGTACCCTCCTGAGCAATAGTCAGTATCCTCTATGCCTGCCATCTATCAAATGAAATATGAGTTGGTTTTGGGTATCCCTCTTCTACCCCTTCTGAACATATAGCCTACATTCCAGCCAGCTCCAGTTTTCTTTTCTTTTCCACCCATCTATAATTCTCTGTCTCTGCTCTTCAAAGTTCTATCCTTTCCTTAGGACATAACTCAAAGGCTTGTTCTATAGGACTCCTTCTCTGCTGTCACTTCCACTAAAATGACCTCAGTATTCCAAGGTTTGTAATACAGATCTTTGTGATAGTATAGCCAGTTTGGGAGGCTGATAACCTCTACCAGATTATAAAATGATTGAAAGAAGAATAATTGAAAGAAGAAGTTCATTTTCCCCCTAAGCACCCTGCATAAAGTTCTACTGCTGGTAGGTGATGAATAAAAATTAATTGAGTGAAAAAGCAGCCCTAGAAAAATTCTCCTGACACTTTGGGTTTAAGAATAGTTAGGAAAAGATCAAAAATAAGGTAACCATAGGTCATCTCCAGAGTCAGTCCTATAAAGTATCTGACACTACAAAAATTTAAATTTTAGGTCTTGAGTTAAGCAATGAATATGTCCAATATGGCTGTATTGGCTGCCCCAGAGTTCTGAAAACTGCAATGGATTTGTGTTTGACTTTCAAAGATCTAACAATTTACTCGTATTTACACTGCTGAGCAATTCAAAGCTGAACAGATTCTTAGAAGGTATGTGGCAACATTTGCCACATGTAAACACGGAACAGGCAGTTAACTTCTCTGTCCCCGTTGCTACATTTGGTCTTGCCCAGCGGGGACAGACTTTATTGTCCCTTCCCCCAATAGTGTTTCATGAGGAGAAGTTAAAAATATGTCCTGGAAGCATTTATTTACCATGGGATGGCAAACAGGGAAGGAAAACCTCCTGCCCATCATGAACGACACAAGAGCATTTCATTTTGCCACTTTAACAAAGCCAGACGACATACAGCGGTGCAATGTGGAAGACGCACAAATGAATTCTGGTCCCCTTCACTCCATACATGCCTTTTCTTTAGCTCTGTGCATGCCTGTTCCTTCCTGTGTGGTTTCAGACTAGTCATTTCACTATTTGTGCACGGCATGAGGAGTGTACCACCTTCCCACCTCCTACTCTTACCTCCCAGGCTGGAGGCGCGCCAGTTGCTAATGCTGTGAGATCTTCCTGGCCTGGCTCAGACTCCCACACAATGAGACATCCTCTGTGCAATTTGTACGGCACCTTTCCCAAGCGTGGAGATGTTGCACAACCCAGCAGTGAACAATGAGGCAGCAGGAGGCAGCACCAACCGGCGGCATCTAACATGTTCAGGAAAAACAAAATTAAGCAGCGAAGCTCTTTAGAGCAAGAGAGGCTTTTAAAGAGAGTTCTCCCAGGTAATGTGAGCAGCTGCTTTCTCACTGCCCTCACAAGGGCATGCCACGGGGCCAAACAGGCAGCCCCTCCAGCCCCAGGAGGAAGAGCTGAGCTGTGATGGAGACCAAATCCATTTATTTTCATGTTGCAGTGAAAATACTGGATGGTTTGTAAATCATACGTGCTCTGATCGCATTCCTTTTAAGAATACACAGCAGATTTTCTTACTCTGGGCGCAGCCAATTTATTCACATAGGGGAGGCTTTTGATCAGCCTCCCTGCACAGGGATTCTCAGATGAATGGGGTTGCTCTGTTTCTGACTACATTAGGTGTTGCAGAGCAAGTGTGACCAGAGACTGGGTGCTGGAAAGGTGTAGGGATTTTCATGTGGAAAATTTGGCCTGTGAACTACAAGGACTATGCAGGTGGGAAATGGCATTCACGTCTGGTCAGTTTTAATTTCTGAACCCAGCTTACAATCTCTAGTTCAACCACATGTTGACCCCCAATTAAACCATGCCACTGAAGGCCCCGATGGCACGGATACAGAGCAATCCCATTCTCCACAGTGCTGTCAGGAGCAGAGCAGAGTGGTAATTTTGCATTTGGTCTTATTTGTCAGCCTGCATTTTAATGCATTTTCTAATATGACCACCTGATCCAGAACCAAACCCACATTGTTCTCCCTGATAAGCCTGGGGGGTGGGGGGAAATCCTCTAAGGCATCTTTCAAAGGGACTTATCTCTTCAAGTTTGCTGAGTTTCTGAGTGGGTGGAATAGGTTATGCTTTGCATTTCAAGAAATAGAATGAAATGCCACCAACAACACAGAATTTAAATAGTGGCATAGCTGGAGCTCAGAGTATGCTCTTCAAAGACAATGTGAGATTTGACCCACACCTGAGATGTGTGTTGTTATGACTATTAATTGGATCCAAAGTCATTGTTCTAAAATGGCTATCAACACAGCTCATATTTTGCTTAGTAGCTGTGATGGATTTTAGTTGGCAAGTGGCTGGGGTTAGGTAGTGTTAGCTTTGTACAAGAGAACAAAAAAAAAACTTTTTTTTTTTTTTAATTTAGGTTTCTTATCTACTCTGAAGCCATTATAACTGGTATAGTGATTAAGAGAATAGGCTCTGTAGAACAACAGACCGGTTAAATCCTGACTCCATTACTTGGTAGATTACTTATCCTCTCTCTGTCTCAGTTTCCACCTATTTGAAATGGGGTGGTAATAACCTAGTCAGACTCGTGTGAGAATTAAACGAGATAAGTCATCTTAGTGCTAAGCACTGTAGCTTCCATAAAAAGTGCACATAAATGTTTATTTCTATGATGATTAAAGTTCAGATTAATATGATTGAGAGCCCGGTAAGTACCAGCAACACCGCCAGTCTCTGTCTTTGAAAACCTTACATCTAGGAGGGCGGCACATTCTTTCATGGTCTTACCGCCAAAAATTTTAGTATTGAAGTTCCCCCAGCCCTTTCACTAGTTTTCTTAAGGGCTTCTTTCCCTTATTTCCCCTCCTTCTGCATGCAACCTTCTTCAACCAGGGGTATTACCTTTCCCGTAGATCTATGCCCCTGTCACTTATTCATCTCCTAATACTTAGGATATTTTTCACTGTGTGTGTGTGTATATATGTATATATATACATATATACATATATACATATATATACATGTGTAAATATATGTATATATATTTATTATTAATATATGTATATATATTTATTATTAATATATATTTAATATATATAAATATAAATATATATATTTACTTCCATCTCTCTCTCTCTCTGTGTGTATGTGTATATATATATATATATATATATATATTTACTTCCATATCTCCTTTTTAAGATTGTATGTATGCATGTATGTATGTATGTATTTAGAGAGTATGAGAGTTGAGGGAGGGGCAGAGGGAGAGAATGTCAAACACCTCACTAAGCTAAACATGAAGCCCGCCACAGGGCTCCATCTCACAACCCTGAGATCACGACTTGAGCTGAAATCAAGAGTCAGACACTTAACCGACGAGCCACCCAAGTATCCCTCGTGTCTCTCCTTTCCAACGAGAGTATAAGCTCTTTGAGCACAGGCAGATATTTGTATGCACTACTTTAAAGTTTGTTGGGTGAATTTTCTTTTAGGATATAAGAGGATAGGAACTAGCTCTTAGAAAGGTAAGTCTGTTGCAGCAAGTACCTTCCTAAGCTTAGAGAGAAATTCAAGAACTTTGTATACCTTCCACACACTCAGCCTGCTTCAGCACTGGGAAGGTCTTAGCCATCCTGGAGAGATTTTCAAGATGGAAAGACTACAGAGGTGAAGGGAGGAGAGGATTAGAAAGACATATTTCAGCTCTTCACACTTGTGCTTTAAGCCTCTCCACAAAAGATCTCATTCTCCACACATTGAAAGAGAATTAGGTTCATTATATTAAATTAGGAATTCAAGGCAAAGAAGCTATGAGCTTCTTTGAATAGAATAAAATTCTATTACCTATCATCTGTCATCTATCTATCTATCTATCTATCTATCTATCTATCATCTATCTATCATCATCATCATCATCATCATCTATCTACCAGTAGTCAGTGCCTCCCGTTGGAGTCTACGCAAGAGTACAGCAAAGCTCAGGGCAGTCCTCTTTTGCACTCTTCTGATTGTCCTAATGAGAAAGCCAGTTGGCCATGAACATAACTAGGTCTCCGATTCCTACAGCGTGGGTTGTTGCTCTCAGCAGTCGGCACTAGCCTTCTGTACCTACAGAGACTCTGCGTTCTTGCTTTCACTGTGGTGCTGCTCACACAATCCCTGGGAAACAACTGCAAGCTTGTGGGTGATGGACAAGACGCCCGGGGTGAGGAGTGCATTTCCAGTGTGTCTGCCAGTGTTTTCTTTAATGATTTTTCAAATGAATACGGTCTCCGTCCTTCCGTCCTTTAGACTGTGTATGTTGGGCTTCAACGATTTCAAAGCTAATAGTAAAATATGCACTATGCGGCACTGCTCTGCCGAGGAGATTTGAATCATTATTTGTCCTCCTCCTCTGGACAGACTGTAGGGTTAAACGGCTGGGGTTTTGAAACAAAAGATTTATACTCCATTTTCTTTGTGCTATCCATCCACGCCTTCTGTAATAGGAGCCGGTTGGAAAGCTCTGCGTCTGGGTTGTCATTTCTCTTGCACGGTATATATTAGAGTCCAAACGACCTCTATACCATCAAGGTTCCACAAACCTTAAATTTAAGCTACCTGTTCTACCAAAGTACCTAAAACAATAACTTTTTTATGTTGCAACAAACATTACGTTTAATGAGTACAGTGCACATGTAATGATACAGTGAATCAGTGTGAAGCCTCAAATAATGATTTCTGTTGGCACTATAAAAGGAATGTAATTTTTCTTGTTGAAATACCATTTTTCAGTTACTGCATGAGTGATGTGGTAATTATCCCCTACACCTGGGATTTAAATCCAATCCTACAAGCCCATTTTCTGTTTGCAAGCTGTCAGGCTGATGCATAGGCTTTGTTCTTATCTGGCAGTAGGCAAGGAATCGGTAATTCAGAAACAACAAAGCCACTGATGGGTCATCATGTAATCTGCACTGAAAATTGCAATCTGTAATGAGATTGGAAACGCAGATGAGGTGACTAAAATTGATTACCTACCGTATCTGAAAATTTCAATTTTATTGCACAAATATGATCAAACTAGTCCATAAGTTTGGGGATTAGTTGAGAAAGAATAAAGATTACTTTTAAATTAGGTGAATGCAGATAAGTTATTTAAATGTAAATTATTTGCTTTATAGCAATATGGTTGGTCTGCAGGGTGATTCGCACGGTCACATATTTTAAGTTCCCTGATGGCATCGTTTCTGTCTGGGCGTTCCAATTAGAGATGACATATACACTTTCAACTCTTAAAGAGAGTACGGCAAAGCAGACCATGAATGAAAACTCACACCAATCCCCAGACCATAAAAATTTACCTTCATATGCCTATTATGGAAAAAAATAATCAGCTAGAATTCTTGGGAGCTTCAAGAAACACACAGCAGACTGTGCGTGGAATATTTGCAAATATTTTCTCCCCACTTACACTATCTTCCGAGGGGCTGGGCTTTGTGGGTTTAGCTCAGGCGCCAGATTGACAGACTCACGGCTCTCTGCTTCCCACAGGAAGTATGGACTTCATATAATCTCGGAACTGTAAGGACTATTGGTGGCATTCCAGTCCAGCTACTATGAACATCTCTATTTCTTGTCAGTGACATGGCAATAATTCTTATCACTGGAAATTTGGCAGAACTTAGTGATCGTGAAACAGACAAAAATCATCGTAATGACAAAATTCAGAAATGGGTGACAATATATTCTTATTATGCCACCAAAATATTTTACTTGTGAATCAGGCTTCCCAGAAAGTATGCACTAGGGCAGCAAGAAAGAGCACTGAGGGATCAATTTCTGCTTGAGGGAACATCCTCTAGGGAAAAATATATACCACCTAGGCTCAACTTGCCTTGCCTTTTGGGGTACTGAGGTAAAAAAAAAAAATGTTTCTACCCACTGAGCAATGATGGTTGCTTTTGTAGCTGCAAAGCACTTTGGAAGTTTTTGTTTTTGTTTTGTTTTATTTTAACAAGGAAAGAAGTCTCCTCTGACCCTCATATTCATGATCTTTACTCATTGTTGAGGAACTGGAAGGAAATATTAGTGAGCAGCTGGTCATGTGCTCCAAATTACTTTCCAGCATGAAAGTAATTGCCTTCATAGAAGTGCCTTCAGAGGTTCACTGGTGTCCTGCCTGTGAGTATCATCTTCTTAGGCCTTTTTTCTTAACCATCCCCATTCAGAAAGGTCTTTCTTAGGAGGAATATTTGGTAGTAGTACTTTTGTTTTACTACTTTATTTCTGCTTTAAACCTCTTACACTGTGACTTTCCTGTTCAGTTCTTCTGAGACCCAGAGAAAGTCTAGTGGCAGCTGATGCAGTAAGTAGCCATTGATGTTGATCTGCAGTTTCCAGAATGAATGAGGCTCTAGTGGCACAAATCAGCGTTTGCTAAGCTTTATGTTCCATTGTTATTTAACAATTGTGTATGCTCTTCTTCCAGAGGAAAAAAGAAGAAATTGCTTGTTCATTGATGAAACTGTAAAGGTTTACAATATTCCAAGCACCATCTGCATTCATGGAACTGCATTCTCTATTCTTGATCTTTTCTATTTCAAATGTTAAACCCTTTCCTTCTGCAGTGAACTCACTTTCTGCTTTACATCCATTCCTCTCTTCTGAATATCTCAGTCTTCTTCTACATTAAGTTTTTTAACGCTTCTCATTGCTGGCCTCCAAATCTCAAATTCAAAGCATGTAAGCAAAGATGATGTCTGCTGCCCTGGCTCCCACATCACCCATCATCTTCCTCTCAGCACAAATCTGACTCCCATCCTCTCTTTTTTTTTGAAACTGTTTTCTTCATGAACCCTAGTCCAAGCCATAGCAGTCTCTATCTAGACTTGCAGGGTCCCAAAAGGTCTCTCTGTTTCCCATCATGCATCTCTAGAATTCATTCTCCATAAAGCTGTCAGAATTATCCTTTTAAAACATAAACTTGACAATGTCACTCTTGTGCTTAAACCTCTCCAATGGCTTCACGTCACACTGAAAATAAAATGCAGACACCTTATACTGGCCTGGTTTTATGGTCTCCACTGATCTCATCTCATACAATTCTCACTCACTGTGCTATAGCCAGGCTCTGCATCTTTGAACTCAACTAGAATGTTCCTGCAATAGGATCTTTGCCACAGTTTATCAGCTTTGTATGGCTGGCTCCTTCTACCCAATTTGCAGCCTAATTATCCCTTCCTCAGAGAGGCCAATTGGATAAAAAATATCTATCCAGTCCTTTCTATTGAAACATTCTCTTCAAATTCCTTGATAGCATCTATAATTCCTTCTATTTATTTATATTGTTACTTTATTTTTTGTCTTCTCCAACTCAATGTAAGTTGCATGAGATCAGGCGCCTTGTAGGTCTTACTCAACTTTGAAATTCAAGCTTTGAAAATGGCATGGCACCTAGTATCCATGCAGTAAGATGTTAGAATAAATATCAGCACTTATCTCCCACTTGTTTTGGCCAATTGCTTTTTATTTATTTTTTTCAGGAATCACTGTCCTATATCTTAATGCAGAACTGATGCTGTTGACATCTCCCTTCTCGAAATTCTCTTGGCCTTTAAATCCCATGTTATATATTCTGGTTTTCTTTCCACTTGTACAATTCTTTCTCCAGTCCTCTAATTAAAAAGTTGAGTTCCTCTGATCTACATAATTGTCCTTTATCTCTTTCTCACTGCCTTTCTTGGGTATTTCAAATACTCTATGAGTCCAATGGATTTATCAAAGGAAATTGTACTAGATAAGTTAAACAGATAAGAAAGACTTTATTCATAACCATTGTGATAGATAAATATTGAACTCAACTCTGCAGAAACAAAAATCAAAAGCATTTTAAGCACTGAGGTGAGCTAGTGGAAAAGTACTTGAGAGAGAAAGTATTAGTGGGGAGGTTGATCAATGTGATTAGCTCATCTGAGTGTGCTAATTGGTGTTTATAGAAGTTAGGCTCTTACCCTCCCATAGAGACTGAGAGATAAAAGCACTCTTTCTTGATGATTACATTTCAAAGGGATGGCTCCCAGGTCCTTGAGAAAGACATTCCTGGGTTACAAAACTGGCAAGAGGCTGGAAAAAGATTTACATCTCAAAGGGGCAGAGAAAGAATTTACAATTGCAAGTTTCTTAAGTAAATGCCCTAAAAAAAGGGAGGTCAGGATCTTTAGAGTACAAGAAATCCATCTAAAGTTTAGTTGAACTGAAGAGAACATTAGGGGCATCTTGGTCAGAGGCATTTATCAGGTCACCTTGCACATGGGGATGTTCAGACCTGATGGATTTGACAAGCTCTATCCTGCCTTCTCAGTTGCCTACTGAATACCTCTGCTCAGGTACTCCTTGTTCATCCAACTCTTTATGTTTAAAACCAAATCTTTTCCTTTTAAAAAAAATCGAGATGTAATTGACATAAAACACTTTTCCTTTTAGGTGTACAACATAATGATTTGATATTTGTATGTACTGCAAAACGATGACCACAAGTTTAGTTAACATCCATTGCCACACAGTTACACATTTTTTTCTTGTGATGAGAATTTTTTATTTACTCTCTCAGCAATTTCCAAATATACAATACAATATTGACTACAGTATAGTCATCATGCTATACATTATATCTCTAGCACATATTTATCTTATACCTGGAAGTTTTTACCTTTTGCCCACTCTTACCCATTTTGTTATTTCCCCACCCTCCACTTCTAGCAATCACCAATCTGTTCTTTGTATTTATGAGTCTGGGGTTTTTGTTTGTTTGGTAAAGATTCTCTATATCAGTGAGATCACATGGTATTTGTCTTTCTCTGTCTGACTTATTTCACTTAGCATAATGATCCATCTATATTGTCCCAGATGGCAAGATTTCCTTTTATTAATGGCTGAATAGTATTTTATATGCAGACACACACACACACACACACACACACACACACACACCAGATATCTTTATCTATTCTTCCATCAATGGACACATAGATTATTTCTATATCTTAGCCATTGTAAAAAATGCTGCAGTGAACACAGGGATACAGACATCTTTTCAAGATAATTTCATTTTCTTTAAGCAAATACCCAGAAGTGGAATTGCTGGATCATATGATATTTCTATTTTTAATTTTTTGAGGTAGTGCCATACTGTTTTCCATAGTGGCTGTATCAACTTACATTTCCACCAAGAGCACACAAGAGTTCTCTTTTTCCCACATGGTCGTCAACACTTGTTATTTTTTTGTCTTACTCTTAATAGACATTCTAATAAGTTGTAAGGTGGTATCTCATTGTGGTTTTGATTTGCAACTACCCTTCTTTTCTTTTGAAATGATTCTTACATTCATTATTTTCTTTTCTTTTTTTTGGGGGGGGGGTACCACTTTTATTAACTGAATGTCATTTTAGCCACTTTTTCTAGCTCCATTCTTTTCTTTCCTACTCAAATTGGTCCTCTGGTAATTTTCCCAAAATACTCTTTAAGCACAACCCTGTTCTACAAAACATTCAATGACTGTTCATTGTATGCATGGTCATAATAGTATCCATTCTAGAGCTAAAAGTATTCCTTAATGCTCAGGATAGCAAGACTTCCTAATTATATAAAAGACCCTACTGGTTTTAACTACTTAGGGTGCTTGCAGAATTTTTAAGTAGTAATTAAGTAAGAAAAATGGTAACAAGAGGAGAAGGCAGTCCTATGTATTGGAATGGTGGCTTTACAATAGCATAAATGATTAAGAAAAAGATATTAAGAGAAGAAGAGAGTATCTCCATTCATGGTCTTTAAAAAGTACCCATTAGGTCAGATCTTAGAATTTAATCTTTTTGTTGTCCCCAGTCCATCTGGGCTTACTTATCTTCTAATGCTTCATACTACCTAAGTCAGATGCAACTTCTGCCTGTTTCTTTATTTCAGATGACTGAAATGCAAAATGACTCCTAGAAATTTATCCACCATAATATACCACCAATCATATGACTATGAGATGTAATTACTTATAAGCTTGCTTACAAGCAAGGAGAAGCTGGTAAAATTAGCTACTTATGCTTAGTCAAGAGAAAATTCTAGGGTTACTAATGTGCTTCACATAACCAATTGGCATCATGGATAGTCATGGGAGAAAACATGTTTCTGTTCTTTTGCTGACCTGTCTCCTCAGACATTTCTGTATTGTGACCAAGACATTTTCTTTGCTAAAATACTGACTTTTATGGTGAAAATCAGGATGGACATGGCATCTAGGTACTTAGAATACAGATGCCACATTTCTCTATTTGTGTTTATGTATAGGGGTTAAATATTCAAACTAAGCCTAAGGAAAGGCATTTACAGAAACTAAATTGGCCAGTGTGTAACCAGCTAGCTCCATTTAAGGATGAGAAGCTTACTAGATTTGAAGACACTTGTAGTTCTGTCAAATAGAAGAATTATCTATTCCAAAGTAACTATTTTATGAAGTTATTCTATATATGTAGTCAACTATAATATCTGAACCATTTTGCGTTCATTAAGCATTGACACATTTCATCGTATTATAGAACAACATTCATTGAAAGTGCTTGTAGCATTCATTTTCAGAATTTTAATATTTCAAATATAATGTTCTATTTTTTAATTATAAAATATTAGGAATGTATCTCCAAATATATTAGACTTTTCTGTGGTTGTTTAATATTTTATTAGTTTAGGTAATACTAACAAATAAAGCCCGAGTCTTGGTGACTGAATCCAACAGAAATTTATTCCTTATTCAGATAAAACCCATTTGACAGTAATACTGCCTTCTAATGTCAATCTAAGCTTTGATATCAAACCTGCTGATTAGAAGAGAGATGATGGAAAAAGCACACCTACTTCTTGAACGTTCTTACCTGGAATTCACACAAGCAATGAGAACTGGTTTTACAGCCCCAATAGGCTTCAGTGACGTGGGAAATGTGCTTTCTGTCCAGCCACATGCTTCCCAGTGATTCTATGGCTTGAAACAGGATCGTAGATCTTCCATATCCAGCTAGCTAGTCCTGCCACAAATCCCTGTATTTAGGTATTTAAGCAAAAATCTGACAACTTAGTTATTTACATCTTTAAAAAAAGACCCATGACTCATTCAAATTATGCAAAAGAACATACATTTGTAGAGATTACAAGTTTAGATAGACCCATCACTGTACAGTTTCATTACTAAAAGCTTATGTTGGTAGAATAATTCTTTCTTGAATGTGAAGGCTTCCAAAACTGGTATTCAAATTGATACAGGTAATTCTGCAATAGATTTCCATCTACATAAGAGAAAACTAAAGAAAATGAAGAAATTTGGATGTTTAAAATAAAACATATAATCCATTATGAGCTTTAAAATGTTTTATTCAATAAATATCTCATTCAAGTTATAAAGCAAGAGAGGGGATTATTTAAAGATGGAGTCAAAAGAAAATATTTGGAGCTAGAACACTGGTTGGAAAACTATGGCCAACACGACAAATCTTGCCAATAGGCTATGTTATAAATAAAGTTTTATTGGAACAGAGCCACACCTATTCACTTACATATTGCTTATGATTACCTTTACATATTGTCTTTTAAATATAATAATCAGAATTAAGTGCAAAGCCAAAAATATATATTATGAGGCCCTTGGCAGAAAAACTGTAATAAAGGAGTAACTCACCACACCATTCCACCAAATAGTGTAAAGGAAGAGATTTATCAGCATCTAGAAAAATATGCACAAAAACATTCTTAATTGAATGATGACATGTTTGACTCACTTCATTTTTAGTATCACGCTTTAGAAAAAAATCAAATAATATTATTTTATTTTTCATTTTAATGACTAATTAAATTCTCTTAATTTTAGATAGCACTTATCTTGTTATTTTGGGAATATGTTAATTATTTTATCTGCTAAAAATTATATCAGAAAGATAACATACTTTCACATATACATTTGTGTTTTCATCTTAAAATTTGCAGTGTATTTATTCATTTTGTATTTAAATTGTATTAGATATTTGGTTCAGTAAAATATAAATTCTAGTCAGAATATCTATTATTCTCATTAAGCTTCAGTATTTTAATCACTAGAAAACCCACTATCCACTGAGATGGATGTTTGAATTAAAATTAAAAGAAGTATTAATCCAGTTACTTTGAAATCACCTAGCTATTCGTACGAGTCTCTGACAAACATCCACAACTCCTTCAGAAAGCTTCTAGAAATGACTTAGTAAACAAAAGTAGTGGGCGATGAATGAATGAAGGCTCCTGAGATCTGGGGACAAAACCAGAGTACAGTTGTCACTGTCTTCCCTTGTCAGAGTTGGATATGAGAATAGCTCATCATAGTGGGTGTTACTACTCATAGTGACTACAGGAAGAAAGTGGAAGTTCAGATTCAGCTTTTAATTAACTAAATTACCTTGGAAAGGTGTTTTGACTCCTCTCTCTGAGCTTTGGTTTCTTCAACCATGGAGAAAAAAGAACAGACTGGTGGTTTCTCACATATAGTAAATCTAAAACAAATTATAGATACATGTATTTCAAGGCACACTCACTCTTATAGATAGATGATAGATGTGTAGACAGATGATGGAAAGACCTTTCCTTGTAACAGGTGGTTCTGCGAAAGACTGATTAGCAGTGTCACTTAAAATGACTAAAGGAAGAGGTGGAAAGAGAATTGGCATGAAAGGCAGAGCTCTAGAGTTCTAAAGTTCATATTCTGATTTTATGTATAAACACATACATAGAAAGGGAAAGTGAGACAGTGAAAGTAAGAGCAAAAAGCCATGGAACCCCTTTCTTCATCCCCTCACAATCTTATAAAATGTAAAATACAGTACAAACAGAAAAATTCAATTACTGAAGTGGAGAATGAGAGGTCTAGGTGCCCTTCTTCTGGTCCATCCAACTTTTCTATAGCTATTAAGGCTTTTTTTTTTTTTTTTTTTTTTTAGGAACCAATAATGGAAAGCAGTATTTGAAAACCACTTTTAAAAATAATATCTAGCCTTCTGCCTTTTTGTTTAAACTCTCTCTTTGTTAGTGAAGCATTTCCTGACCTTTTCCATTCTATTTCTTCTAATCACCTCTCAGTTTCTGCAGTACTTTTTTTTTTTTAACTCTTCCATGCCCTGCATTTCGAAAGATCATCTATGATTATACTGACTTCTTGAATTTTTAATTACTTTTCAATTCATTTGGTCTGGTCTTACCATAGACAGTAAGGTTCTCATTTCCCCCCTCCTGCTACCCCAGCACTTAGCATGAGGCCTTATTGACCATTGTAGTATGTTAGTACTTACAGAAATTAGAAAGAGGTATGGCTTGATCCATCACTCTATGCTATATCCATGCTTATGTTGGATCTATTCTTGAGTATAGGGAGTAGTTTAATTCCATACTCTAAGTGCTGTGAAAAATAAACACATAGGAATCCTATAATATTTCCTTTCCATACTATATTTTATTTTAGTCAGGGAAATGGAGTTACTAATCAAATTATTTAAAGTCATGGTTCCCTGTACTACTTGTCCTTCGCCTACTACTACTTTGGTGGGGAGGGTAGGGGGGATGGTTAGTTGTCAGGCCTATGAGATCTCTCAACAGTATGTATTGTAGTTAGACTAATCGAATTCCTGGGTCCTGCTACTAAAAAGAGTTCTGATCATTACTACTCATCCCTGAGAAGTGAATGACCCAAAAGAGAATATTCTAAATATTGAAATAGTAATTTTGTACTTTAATGGATTGTACTAGAAATATACTTCTAGCTGATCATTCAACTAGGATCCCTGCAGCTTAAACAAATTTAAAAAGATCACTAAATATAATGGCTATTTGAAATTTAGGAACAGAATTGAAAAAAGAATATATGTGCATGTATGTATGGGATTTAAAATGAAAAATCACCTATATGCCAGGGAAGATAAGTGAACTTCAATCTCAAGATGAACCCAGCTAAGTTACATAGATACTAGGACCCTATGAAAGGTCTACTAAGCTGTCCCGAGTCTTATTTGTACATTACTGTCAGGTAAAGCAAAGCAGAGCATATTTCAGCATTTGAAATCCCTCTAGTGACTAAATTGCTTATCTATAGTCATTTTTCAAAAGCCATAAAATCACTTGATGTATTAAAAACAAAATGTTCCATTTTGGTAGTCTGGAAATACTCATAGGGACTCAAAAGCTAAAATAAACTGTTGTCTTTATATCAAGCTGTTACCAGTGCCTATTCAATAGTGCAGGTATTCAGCATTTTTATTTCAGAAGTGAAGACAGAAGATCCATCCACATCATCTTACTAGTTGTTCTTTAGGATAATGGCCTTTATTTATAAGATGAGTGATTGTGATGAGACTTACAGTCTTCGACCAGAGAATAGGATAAAGCTACCAATCTCCTCTTATGATAAAATGAACATTGGCTATATTAAAACTTTGAATAGTGAGGGACATATTTCTGGCTCTGGTGGATTAATTTGTGAAGACTAGCTTTTCCTCCCATAAGAATTAGAAAGGCTGGATAAAACAAAAGAAAAAAAAAAGAAAATCTATTTGAATGCATTGGAAAAAATACAAAGTCAGCAAGGACTAGAGAAGCCAAGATCTTGGAGAAATATTGAAAAGAAGGGAATAACAGAGAAGTGAGCCTAATACTCAGTTCTACTTTTTCTTTCCAGGTGTTTACGTATTCATGTGGCTGAGTCATGAAAAGCTAAGCAGAGCTTTATTCAGTCTCCTAAAGCATGGGAAATAAAGATTAGAGTTAGGGGCTGTCAAAATGGGATGCCCTGGGCTTATCATCATTGGGATTTCTAGAGGCACCTCTTCTGAGAGCAAGAGTGAGGGAGCCACAGAGTATGTTGTGAGAAAAGGGCAAATCAGAAAATGTATTAGTTTTCATAAAACTAAAACTTGTCTTGGATCAGCTTAATCGCAATTTGGGTTACTGTACTTTCTCCCTAGCCTAAAATCATATCAAAAAACAAAAACAGGGACAGCCAGGTGGCTCAGCGGGTTAGCACTGCCTTTGGCCCAGGGCCTGATCCTGGAGACCTGGGATCAAGTCCCACGTCGGGCTCCCTGCATGGAGCCTGCTTCTCCCTCTGCTTGTGTCTCTGCCCCTCTCTCTCTCTCTCTCTCTCTCTCTCTTTCTCTCTGTCTCTCTCTGCGTGTGTGTGTGTGTGTGTGTGTGTGTGTGTGTGTGTGTGTCTCATGAATAAATAAAATCTTTAAAAAACAAAAGCAGAAACAAAGAGAACAAAAAGTCCTTGGTAGAAGAGGACAAAATCCTTCATGCTTTCAAAATACTTCTACAGTTTTTCTCACACACTTATTATCTTTTGGTGAAAAGTTACTGTACATACCAAGAGACATTGCCAAATGCCAAAATTGTAAGAATATAAGTGGCAATAGGAAGATACCCACAGGAGATACAGATTTTGCAGTTATTAAACACAGACTTTTAGATAACCATGACAAGTATGTTCAAGAATATGGATAACAAGATGGGGGGATCTATGAAAAGGCATTAAATGAAAGTTATAGAATTGAAAACTGTGATAACCATAATTAAGAATGGAATATATGTATGTAAGGTAATAGAAAAGCCAACAAATCTTTATTTTTCTATCTTCCACCACTAGCATATGTTTCGTAAGAACAAGGACTTTGTTTATTGTTCTTCTGCAATATTTAAAATAATACCTGATAAATAGAAGACACTCAACAAATGTATATGAAATTAATGAGTAAATGATAGCTTATCAAGAAGCAAGTACAGTGGCATAGCCTTTTAAGGCCAGAGTTGTAGGCAAGGAGATGAAAAAAAAAGGACATGAGGGGAAATATTTCTTGGCAGAAGGGCAGCAAAAGATGAAGATAGGAAAGAGCTGCAGATTTACTTGATTTAACCAAGCTTTACTTGATTTGTTCTCTTATTTGCTGCCCTCACAATAATGAGACTTCTAGTTGAATACAGGAAATGGTTGAAGGCCACCTGTGGTTATGCACCTGCTACCCAATTATGGGCTGCCCAGAAGAAAGAATGAGTTACTAAGTTGGTTTGAACCTCAATAGGAGACTGATAGAACTAGTAAGTGCCATGACAAAGCTTTCCTCATTCAATAGTGCTCATCTCTGAACCTCTTGTGGAGGGGTTAGAGGAAGATCCTGTCTTATAATCCTCTACAGTTTTGCATTGGTCCAAGAGAGGAAGTTTCACATGAACCACTTTCCTTCCCAAGGAGTTAAGATGCCTCAACTTAGGCATCAGGACAATGTAGTTTTATAATACCTGTGTTCTCGAAATTAGATGTTAGTGAAGAGGAGCCATAATAACTGGAAAAGCAGGCAGAAAAAAAGGGGATGGGTAGGTGAGAAACACAGGGGGGAACCAAGTAGCCCAGATGGTTTATAGGCAATGGTTCTAACTTCAGAGCCTTCTATTGCAGCTTCTTTAAATATCTTCAAATTAATAGTAAGGGGGAACGAAAAGGATTAGCTTTAGTTACAAAGTAGTTAGACCATACAGAAATGCTGAAAGCAAAAGATAAATAAATAAACAGCTAACGCTAAATGTCTCCAAAGAGCTTTTCCTAGTCTTGGTAGCACACAGATTTTTTTCTTTCAGAACTTTCTCCATTGACGTGCAGTGCTCATGTCAGATGGGCCTTCCAATTTAGCCTGCTGTTTGGTTTCTTTGCTTTGATGATCAGTGCAGTGATAATGTTGTCTCCTTGAGGCCAGTGTCAGACATCCACATTGAACCTTTGCTTGGTCAAGATAGAAGAGTCTGAAAGGACATAGTTGAATTCCAAGTCCAGCTCTTAGGAAGAGAGATGCTGGGGTCCATGACCAGGAAGCCATTCTTAAAAGGCTAAGAAGAGATACCAGAATCCTAGAGGTCAAGTGCATGAGGCACACTACCCTTGGCCGTCTAAGTGAAGGCTTCTTAGAACAAAAACTGACCAGGGGCCAGAGCTCAGGCCATGCATTCAGGCCAGTCTAGGGCATTCTCCCTAATTTAAAGACACTAGCACTCTCTTAAGGTGTTGGAGTGACACTTTCAAACTCAGCTCAAAGGTCCAAACTACTCTGTCACTGTACATTTTATAATACAAAAATCATAATGAGGAGATGGATTCTCTCAATCAGTCCAATTCCCAAAAGCTGTGTATAGCAATTAAAAGAACACTTGGAGGCCTGTGAAAATATTATGCTTTCCAGAGTTTGAGTAATTATTTTTGCTTAGCTTATTTGTGATTTTATATAGTTCTAGTTATAAGTGGTGTTGTTTTAATTACAGAAAAGAGGGCCCTCTTCATCGAGACATGGCATGAGAGGAGGTAGAAGTCAGTGACAGTGGCTTGAAGAATGTAGACAACTCCTTGTTAAAATTGTGCTACAACACACACAAGTACACAACCTATACATAAACATACATACACACACAGAGTGAAATACAAGTGATTCCACTAGAGCCCGTCAGCTATTTATTTTATTACTTTAAAACAGTTCCTTGCAATCCAGTAACACCCCAAACAACTAGGTAAGGGGGCTGTTTCTCATCAGTCAGTGTGTCATGGTATAATTTTACCCATCATTATTTCAGTTGAAGGTGGCATTTAGGAGTTTATTAGTGATTAATAGAGCCATTCATTGCCCAGTGATGATCTTAGATATTTAAGGAAAGCATTTAGTTCAGATTGACAGTTTTTCTATCCTCACAATGTTTGTAAAACACACAAACTAAAAAGTTATGGTGAATTCCATTAAAAAATGTATATTTCATGTAAATTTCCCATAAACTGTAAGCAGCAATGACAATAAGACATAGCTCTCTCTCTCCCAGCAAGCTTCATTTCCCTATCAAAAGAGAGCAGTGCCTGCAAGGTCTGAGTAGAAGACTCTTACCATTTTTCAGCACCGTCACTCTTCCTTTATGTTTTGTTCATAATGGCAACTGTCTGGCTTGATACATTGGTTCTGATGCTTTCACCTGCTTGTTGTCATTCAGGTGCTAAACGAGGAGGATGAATATGTATAATTCTTTCAAGAGTGCATTAGAATGACCCATCTTGGCATATTTTATGACACATCCCACCAGACCCTGATTATTTTGTGAAGTTGGCATTCAAGTTATACTGGTTGGCTTTTGATAGCTTTTGCCAACTTCCTCCGAGCATATGATTAATCAGTACAATAAAATGGGACACTCTAAAATGCAGGATTGATGCGGTAAGGATTTTAAAACTTTCATTCCTTTATCAGTCATTTGAGACAGTTTTAGTGGCTCGTTACCGGAAAGTATTTTAGGAAATTTTCCCTGTTTGAGTGCTGTGCCAGCATTGTATAGCCTCTCTGGGAAGAAACAGATCTTTTGATTTTGATCAAGTTTCTTCCTTATAGGATGAGGATGTAGTGTTTTCTTCTTTGGAATATTGTCAGGTGCCTTTTGATAGAGAGAAACCAGTAGTAGCTGGTGAATCTTAGGCCAAATTACTTCAAAAGGCCTCTTGTGAAAGAAGCTTGGGATAAAAATCAGAGAAGGCTCTTTTCTATATGCCTGCAGCAGGCTACCAGGAAAAACACATTGGAAGTTGGAAATCTGCAATTGTTTTTATTCATTCACTTAACAAATTCTTAGTGAGCCCTATATGTCAGGGACTATGAAGGAAATGACGGTACAAAGTCAATGAAGAGTCCCTGTACTTAAGGTATTCATAGTTTAGTTGTGGAGAAAGGATGAATTTATGGAAACTGTGCATTCAATCTTAGAGCATCACATTAAACACAATCTTTCTGAGTTTAAGAGATGGAATAAAAGTGTTCAGAGAAATCAACCAATAATTATTCAGACCTTAGAACTCTGTCTTTAGTAAATGCCTTAGCAAAGATCATGACTTTACATTGATGATCCTAAACCACAAAGCAGCAAATGCAGCCCAGACCAGCTCATCATGTAGGAAGACAAAAATGTGTATATTATAGAAAATAAGATTCAGTTTGAACGATTATTTTCTTAGTCATGTTGTTTAAAAGTTATTTCCTTCCTCTGAAGAATTTGGAGTTTCATTTAAGAATACACTATGTATCTTTCAAATTTGGTTTTCTTTAGGTATGTCTGTTGAAGTCTCTAACACTTTTTTTAAGATTGATTATTAAGTGATTTTGGGAAGATTATTTGTGTCATCTTGTGTGTGTGTGTGTGTGTGTGTGTGTGTGTGTGTGTGTGTATAGCCCAACACGGAGCTTGAACTCACAACCCTGAGATCAAAATCAGAGCTGAGATACAAAGGCCTTGAGATCAAGACTTGAACTGAGATACAGAGTTGGAGGCTTTACCGACTGAGCCACCCAGATACCCCTGTTTTTGTCTTCTTTGTGCAGTGCCAAGTCAAAGAATCTTTTAGCTATTGCATGTACATTCTGGGACTGGGTGAACAACCCTAACTAGTAAGATACAAATTTTAGTTGCCAGCAGCACCTTTCGCAGAATCCCATCTTACCTGGGAAAGTTAAGTATTGGGTTTCCCATTCCTTAAAAGGCCTCTCAAGGGAGAGGAGAAGTGAAAAGGGATCTGTATGATTCCAAGAAAAAATAGAAGAGGACACATATATTTCTTGGTTTTTAGGATAGTTTGTCATATTTTATTACTTCTCAGCAGAAGTAGCAATACTGATTCACCAGAGCACTGTTGTATGTCTCTTTCCACATCTCTTTGTATTCATCTTCATTCCTACTACTGGCAACACCAGAGGGTGAATGAGTTGGAGGAATTTTTAGTTCCCTGTAGTTTCAATCTGTGTCCTCCCAGTGACCCCAAATAAAATACTCAGTAAAAACGTATTTGTATATAAAGTGTCAATATAATTCCTCTACCTCTTCCTCCTCTAACTGAATTTGGTCCCTAAGTGCCTCTTAGATAGAAATCTTGAAGACATTACTGTTTCTTACCTTTTTTTTGTTGTTTGTTTGTTTTGTTCCCGGGCAGAGCAATGAATGAGAATTATGTGGGATAAACCATGACAGGTAGAAGGTATATCCACTCTGCTCACCTACCCTACCCTCAGTGGATGTCATGGAATGAAATGAGCACAGAGAGGTGCTCATGAAGGAAAAACAAGTCATCAAAAGGCCACTCTTGTGAACAATAATAATAGTCAATGCTTATTTAACACTTACTCGTTGCAGTTACTGTTCTGTATTCTTTGGTGCATCATAGAACATTAACCCTTACCCCATTTAATTTACATTTATACTCTCAGTAAGCAGAGGAGCTAAGGTTTGGGCCTAGGTGGTCTGACCGAGGAACCATGTTCTTATACCTGGAAAGCGAGTTCATTTCCATCCCACCACTACTCTTTCTAGCAATGCAGTGTCCAGAATAATCACTTTGATTTGTAAAATGTTAGTGGCAGTTTCAGCTTTAGATGAGGAAGTGCTGGGATGCCTGGGTGGCTCAGTGGTTGAGTGTCTGCCTTTGGCTCAGGACGTGATCCTGGAGTCTGGGGATCAAGTCCCACACAGGGCTCCCTGCATGGAGCCTGCTTCTCCCTCTGCCTGTGTCTCTGCCTCATTCTCTCTCTCTCAATCTCTCTCCCTGTGTGTCTTTCATGAGTAAATAAATAAAAAAATCTTAAAAAAAAAAAAAAAGATGAGGAAGTGCTTTTGGATCCTTCCTTTCTCTCAAAACTTCGAATTTGGGGCGCCTGAGTGGCTTGGTCGGTTAAGCATCTGCCTTCAGCTCAGGCTCAGGTCATGACCCCAGCGTCCTGGAATGGAGCCCCACCTGCACTTGGCATCAGGCTTCCTGCTCAGCCGGGAGTCTGTTTCTCCCTCTCCCTCTATCTCTCTGCTCATTCTCTCTCTCACTCTCTTTCTCAAATAAATTTTTTTTTTTCAAAAAAGACTTTGAATTTGATTCCTCATTTGATATTTAACAGGGAGTCAATGCCTGTGAAAACTGGTTGCGTTACTGCTAGCTCTAGAGCCTAGGAGATAGAAAAGGCTCTATTTTCTTAATGCTCTGTGGAACAGATTGCAAAGTTAAAACTGTTGAGTTACTGATTTCATAGCCCAAGAATTCAGAAAGGAGGCCATTTTGAAAATTAAAAACTCCATGAGGATTATGGGGTAGTTAAAATATATGTGATAGAACTGTATGTATCTTTGCCTTGCCCTCAGGCACCAGTGCATTCAGATGGGAAGCTCTTCAGAAACAGAGACTCCCTCCTTATTTGTTGAGGATGAGTTTATCAACATGAGATTAAGCACATCTGCACCTTCTCGTATCAGGGGGAGTCTGAGAAAAAGCAGGTAATCTGTGCAGGCTTTAAGGGGTAAGATACCGCTGAAGGTTTGATTTCTTATTTTTCTTTTTCACGAAAAATAATAAAGAGAGGTGCCTAAAATTAATACACCGTGTTCGGAACAGAAGCTTGCTAAGTAGAGGCTGACTTTCCAAAATGCAAATGCACAGGGCTCCAGACAAAGCTGAGAAAAGGAAAGCCCAGCCTGCTTTGCCCAGTTAAACAGTTACATTTTGAAAGAAGCGACCACAACTGGTAAAACATTTTTTTTTAATCTATAGAGAAAAGACATCTGATACCAACTACCCTCAGCTTTCTGGTCTTTTGAGTTCATTTTCCAAATCTATACGCTAAGGCAGCTGAGAATACAGTGGAATAAATGTGTCCAGGGAAGAAATAAGTGCATTGGGGAATTGGATGGAAATGATAAAAATCACTCACACTTCTTTATTGAAATAATTAAATATGAAGTGGAGTGGAGAGTGGCAGATGAATTCTAATAGTAATTGAATTGGCACTTAGGAGTTACCTTATCTGCATTGCCACAATTCAAAACTCCCCACAGTGCTTCCACTCAGTCCACATCATATTAATTATGCCTCTCGTCCACCATCTTGTTTGTGAGCAAAGTAGTTAGTATGCATTGAGAAGCATCCAGCTATCCTAATGGGGTTCCGAAAGTAGTTGTTCCATCCCTCATGAAAATGGCATTCATTTCTCTAGCGCACAAGAAACAGCTAACCCACACACCAACTGCCATAGGGGACTTTCCTTTCCTGCTTCAGGAAAAGAACAAAGGTTTCTGTTCTGTATAACTCAGATGGATGATCCTGTTTCCTCTATCTGAGAGAAAATCTTGGGGCTTAATTCTTGTCAACTCCATCTCCAAAAGTCTTTGGATTTACACAAATAAGTTTTCTTTTTAATGTGTATTTTCACAGATCCCACCTATTGCATGTTATTCATGCAGGATACTTACTGATATCCTATCTGAAAGTAGATTTTTAAAATAAAATTATTCTAACTATGCTATTGTTTTAATATACTTCTTCATATCCTAGAGAAGAGAATATTATTAACCCAAGTTTTTCAGCCAACCAGATTATTCTGCCTCTCATGGTCATCCTTTCTCTTTAGATGAGGGGAGTATAATGAAAGATGATTCCCTCAGTAGGCAAATTCTTTTCAACCTAGACTAGATGGACCACTTTCCTGTTTTTTAGGATTAGCCAGTGGGAAGAGTGGATTTGAGGAGTGAGGATTTTGCTGGCCAGAATCTTATTTCTCTCGTTCTGCTTGAACGGCTCCAGAAAAAGAAGGAGGGGGGAGATTAACTAAATTTAACCTAAGGCCAATTAGTAAATTAATTGCTAGTGGGAAGAAAAGAACAAACAGAGATGACAATAGGAAACATTGTGTATGGAACTGACCTATAGCCTTACTCACCCCTTTGTCTTCGTGTGTATAATTTGTCATCTGAGATGACTCTTGTTCCTTGTCAATGTGACTTCATTGGCCAGCAAAAAATGATGAAGATTTAATTCTTTGGATCAATGTACAGAGAATTCCATGTATGCAACAATTTCCCTTTGACAGTAGGTGTGTGTGTATGATATAATAAAGAAGCATTAAAACCTTATCCATGAATATTAATTATACTGTCTCTCTAGCCATCTAGCAGGTGACCCAGTAATACCAGGACAGGAGGCAGAAGGTTTTAGGGGAATGGTATATTTTGTGAGGCATTGCTTCAGAGGTCAGTATAAGAGAAAATCATAGCAACTACTGAGGAGAACATAGGCAAGAACATACTGGTTGATTTTTTTTCAAGATCAACTTTGTATCTCTATTGCTATGATTCCCTTACTATAGGTCTCTTTCTCTGCCATTTGTTATTTGACTCTTGCTAAATCTTCCTGTCTTGTCTATTATCCTTAATTTCTGTTCAGACTAAGCTAGGTTTCAACCAAGAGTAATTTTCAATCCCATCTGGGACTGTCAGACGTTTATTTCCACAGTCTGATGTGCAGAATGTAGAGCAGACTGAGAAACTATGTCTTACACTCTGCTAGCCAGTAAAATGGATAATGGGGAGATGTCAGATTGCCCAAACAGGACTTTAAAATGAGAAGCACTAATTTTACATTTTAATTATTTTTATTTAATTTTAAAAATATTTCTTAGTATTTTAAGGTAGTTCCAAATATGATACAATGTGTCACTTTTAGTACTCTTCTAACAAAAGTAAAGCACTGAAGTAAAAATATGATACTGAATTACCTGATTAGATCATCTGTATTTATCATAGTAGTCAGTTATTTACTAAATCCACATTCTTGCCTAGACTTGCAGACATGACAGTAATTGTACAGGCTTCAGAGAGAACAAAACTATAAATGTTGTGTAAGTGAAAGATTTAACATCAAATGGTGTGATTAGCTAATGGAACTGCATTGCAAATGGCAGCACAACAGGAAAATCCTTGCAATACTGTGGGGAAAAAAAATTACGATGGATACAGCATATCAAATCCTACAAATGAGAAAGAAAAAAATTGTAAGAAAAAAAATCTTAAATTCTAGTGCAGGAAAATCAGCTTAGTGAAAATTGAAAATGCATGTAATAAAACTAATTCAGGCAGGATATTAATCTTGTGTAAAAAAGATAAAAGCATGTTAAAGCCTGATTGTAAAATATTAATGTGCTAAACCATCATAAAACTTCACATATGCCCTTTAGCGATAGTATTGTTAATGATGATAAAAACTTATTTGCAAATTCTTCTTTTATGAAGTCTGGAAACAGAAAATCTGAAAAACGACTAATGTAGACATCTACTGTGTATAGAAGATTGGAAATGGTGAAGGTTAATGAGGTTCAGGGCGACTGATCTCTTGACATTTAATTGTGTGACCATATCAAGGGCCCTCTGCAGTATGTGAGTGAGGTGATTCTGGGTAAACAAAAAGGGTTTGCACTTTGATAAAATTGGGGTATTCTTAGCTCTGTTCCTAATTTGTTTTCTGATGGCCCAAGTATACTTGGAATTATGCTTACCTTGGCCCAGTGTCTATAAGGCATCTACAACCCTAGCCTTCCTCTTTCCACTGAAGCCCCTTTTAACAAAAGCAAAAAGTAAATTTATTTTAAGCCTAATTCTTTTGTGTTAATATATTACTGGTTCTGAATGGTGGGGCTAGAGTTGCTGAAATTCTGTGATAGCTCAGGGCACTCTTCTTGTATGATGGGGAAGGCAGCATTACATAGCAGGAAGAAGTGAACTAGACTAGGGCATCACCTGGACTTATATGTAAATCTTTGTCCCACTTACAATAGGGTGTTGATAGTTTATTGAATGTCTCCACATCATGCTTACTTCATAGGAAAAACACATACCAACAGATAAGGGGATTGTAATCCCTATTTGCATGTTTTGTGGAGGTCTATAGTGGGGTGTGTCTAAAGCGTCTATAATGCTACAGGTGCTCAAATAACTATTATCAAAATATTTATTATTATTGGGTTTTTCCCTTCGCAGAGAGTTCTACTACCTGACCTCCCACATAGATAGATCATATATTCTACATGTTAAGATTTATCCATCCATTTCTGTATAACTGGAATGCTTTTCCTCTACACCTATGGTTAAGTAAACCTTATTCATGTGTTAAGACTCCAGTTATATCCTCCTTCCTCCATGAGGTACTCTCGAGCTGCTCCATCACTCAGTGATCAATATCTGTACTTTCTTTCCCTTGTCTGCTGTCCATTACAGTTACCTTCTTTGCATCTCTTGCTGAGTCATGTTTCATTTCCCCCTGGAGAGCAATGACTTGTACTTTTCTCAAATCTCACCTTCCTCACAACCTCCTAAAATCTCTAGTATGTTACAACAGTCTATAATCTCCTATTGAATTAAGACAGAAGCCTTATTAAAACATGGTTAGCATGAATAAGCTTAAGGTATGATCCTATGGTCTTGTCATTCTGAATACTATTTGGATTAAACCACCTATAAATACAAGCTTTTGTAATATGATGTTTCTAGGTTGGATAAAGAAGCACCTTGGACATCATAGATTAGCATATAAAAACAACAACAACAACAGACGGTGAATGATTAGTAGATTAAAAAAAAACGACAACAACAACAGTAGACCATTATTTTTCACATTTTCAAGACTTCAAACACTCTAGTTTGGGAACACACACACATACACACCTTGATTCAGTTATCCATTTGACATTATAGATCCATTTTTTTATTTCTTCTTGCAGGGGATATATGTTTTCAGATACAGTGAGATTCAAATAATCTGATTCATGATGCCTGAACTTCTCCTTTTGTTATGTTTTGTTCTTAAGTTTGGAGATGGAAGACAGTGGGAGCTGTAATAGAGTTCTCCAGAGAAACAGAACAAATAAAATGGATAGGTTATGATGATAGGTAGACAGATAGATAGTTGTAAGAGAAGATTTGTTATGGGAATTGGCTCACGTGATCATGGATATGAGGTATCCTAGGATCTGCTGTCTGCAAGTTGGAGACCCAGGAAAGTTGGTCGTACTTCAAACTGAGTTTGAAGGCCTGAGAACTAGGGAAATTGATGTCTAAGGGTGAAAAGATGGATATCTCAACTCAAATTCACCCTTTCCACCTTTTTGATCTATTTAAGCCCTTATAGATTGGGTGATCCCCACTCAACATTAGTGAAAGCCATCTGCTTTATTCGGTCTTTACCACCCAATCTAAATGCTAACCTCTTCCAGAGACATTCTCATAGATGTATACCAAAATAATGTTTTAACAGTTTTCTGGGTAACCCATAACTCAAATAAATGGAAACATAAAATGAACCATCACAGGAATCATTACTATGGCACCTCTAAGGAAGAGACATTACAAACTATGACACCAGTGAAGTCAGATGTTTGTATAATGAAGCATATTTAGAATTTGGTTGTGTATTGTTTATATTAATCTCTCGTGTTTACATGCCTGATCTTCCCAACCCAGTTATAAACACCTCAAGAGAAAGTTTATGTCTTTCACTGTTCTTAACATAGTGTTTGATGTTTACTATTGATGTCTAGTTGAAAATGTTGGTTTAGGAATTTGGAGACCTGAATCGCAGTCCAACTTCATTTTTTAAACCTAATGTAATTGGACAAACTGTACAATCACATAGAACTTCAGTTTCCTTTCTTATTAAGTGACAGTAATTTTATTTGCCTTGTCTAATCCATAGGATCATTCTGAGGCTTACACAGATATCAGATCTCTATGTTCTTCATAAGTTGTAAAGTTCTATACAGAAATTAAATATTTTTATTGTGATAGCTGACACCCAAAAGTGTTTTTTTAACTATTATTACTATATTGAGATCAATAGCCCAACATTTGTCCTCTGAAGTAATATTTTATTCATGATGGAAAAAAAGTAAACAGTTTCTAAAGTACTTCATGTAATTCTGATTGTTGCTTATAGACTCTGAAAATTGAAAATTTAATTTTATATAGTGTTTCAGATTGATGAGAAAGAACCTACATTATCCTCTGAAGAAGAAAACATTTTTTTTCCTTCAAGCAGCGTATTTCTTATAGTTCAATATCCAGACTCACAAAAGTTTCTATAAAGGTGAGAGATGGTACACTAGTATTTTCCAAAATCTCTTTCAACACATATCTTGAAAAACTGAAAAATTCTAATTAAAACTATTATTATTTTCATTACTAACATTTGTGTTTTCTATTTTTTTTTGAAGGTAAGAAAATATCTATGACCCTTAATGTAGAAATCTCTTATAGAATCTTCTCTTTGCCCATAGGTGTGTGGAGGCAAATTCTAATGACTGGATTTGCTGAGTATACTATAGCAAAGGGAAGGGACATATAGGGATTTTGATTTTTTTAATCCTAAGAAGTAAAGACAGGAGTTAATGTAAAAGCTTTTTGTTCTTGTTTACTGGGACCTCATATAAAATCCCAGAAGTATAACTGTGCCAAGTTAACGTGTCCATCATTTGTGTGAAAAAAAAAAAAAAGTTCTTATTTGCCAGTGCAAACCAACCATTCCTATATCAGTAAAACAACAAATAAAAGAACACAGAATATATTGGAAATGGAGGAAATTGAAAAACTTTCTTCTAATTTAGGTCCTTTATCCTGCCCTGCACAGTCGAACTTCTTGATTATGGAAGATTAAATTGAATGAGATGTTTTGCATTTCACAGAAAGCTGGCCTGCGGACCCATCACACCACCAGAGTTTTTTAAACTAAAGCCATCCATACTTTTTTTTTTCGTAAGTAAAACAAATGGAAACTTCATAGAACTTAACTTACTTTAAATCTCAACATTTAACACTGTTGCTGGCCTCCTTTTTGAAAGACTTTCTTCTTTTGACTTCAGTGACACTACATGCCCTACATCCCTGGTTGTTCCCTTTATAGACATCCATTTCTCTACCTGAAGATCAAATGCTTGTTTTACTGAGGGTTCTTTCCTCTTCTTGAGTTATATAATGTCCCTCTGGGAAATCCCATTTAACGTTATATGCTGATGACTCCTAATCCAGCAAAAACTCCTTTCTGAATTCCAGACTAAAAAACATAACTGCCTTCAAGACATGTGTATTTTCCTGCCCTACTGAAAACTTAATATGTCTAAAAGTGAATTTAAAATCTTTATCTGGATCCCTGGGTGGCGCAGCGGTTTGGCGCCTGCCTTTGGCCCAGGGCGCGATCCTGGAGACCCGGGATCGAATCCCACATCAGGCTCCCGGTGCATGGAGCCTGCTTCTCCCTCCGCCTGTGTCTCTGCCTCTCTCTCTCTCTGTGACTATCATAAATAAATAAATAAAAATTAAAAAAAATAAAATAAAATCTTTATCAACTCCAAAAACTATTCTTAACTCTTCTGTTCTTCATTTCAATAAGTGGTACCATCATCCTACTTGGTTGCTCAAGCCAGCAACTTGGTGAATTCTTAGAGAATGTTTTTTTCTCTCTGTGCCCCATGTCCAACCAAGTATCAACTTTAATTTTTGGCCTATATAAGTATTAGCATGGCCAGGAAAAGTGGAGAACTTGAGGCCCCTCACTCTCTGATATATTCTATCACTTTCCTATTTCTCTAGCATTAGGAAAAGGATATTAAAAGAATTCCAGATTAGTTATATAGTTTTTTTTTTTTATGAGGCACTGATTCCCTGCACAAATTTGGAAAACTAATGTAAAATAGCAGCCTAAATTTGAGACTCCTTGAGGCTTGAGATAAAATCAGGTGGCTTAGATATTCCCAAAATATATCATTCACTGCCCCTTGCACAGAGCTGACCATCAGCACTTCTCATCTGGATCACCAAAATAGCTCCCTAAAAAGTATTTCTGTTTCTAGATTTATACCTCCAGTCTACTCCCACTGTAATAAGATTGATCCCTAAATATTTGAGAATGAAAAATATGAGAGTATTTCTGAGAATGTTTCATTTGGGAATGAAACATGAGAATGAGTGATTGTAAATATTTTAGAGGTTTTTCTACTGTGAAATCTCATCCCCAAATAGGAAAGTTTAGTTACTTCTCACTGACTTGCTTATTAAAAAGATCCTAGATGTAGAGTGCCCATTAAATATCAGAATGTTTCTCTCCCACCACATTAAAAAACATTTGTCCTCACTTAAAAAACAGTCCCAGGTACTGCACTCTTACTTCTTAAATACTTTATTCCAATAGACCAATAACTTTTTTCCCTTAGATATACCAATTCTTAAAAAAAAAAAAAGATTTTATTTATTTATTTATTTATTTATTTGAGAGAGAGAGCAAAAGAGAACATAAGCAGGTGGGGAGAGTTGAGAAGCAGGCTCCTTACAGAGCAGGGAGCCTGACATTGTACTTGATCCCAGGACCCTGGGGTCATGACTTGAGCCAAAAGCAGATGCTTAACCAACTGAGCCACCCACATGCCTCAGATATATTAATTCTGAAGCTAAGAAGAAATCGACAATAATAATATGCTTTTAGTAGTGCCATGTATGTATAATTATTTATTGTTGTTGTTGTTGTTGTTGATGATGTTCTCTTAATTCCTTCACAGAGAAAGTTACAATTAAATACCTAAACTCCTCCATAAGTCTTTCTGACATCCCATTTCTTTCCAATCTAACAAAGGGCACATTTGTGATGGAACTTATGCCAATTTACTTTGGGTACAGTCAACTTTGCAGCTTTTGTGGTTTACCACTTCATGCTTTTTGTGGTTGGCATTGCCTAGATGACATAAAAGCAGCCTTAGGGATACCATGAAGAAATAAATACGTTACATAATTTTCTAGCCCTGATCCATTTTTTATAGGCTACAACACTATTTAAGTGGTTGACTTCCTGGGCTATATTAATTGCATTTAAGCTTTCTTAAATTTCTTACACGACCAAATTTTAACGAAGAATCTATAATTAGAAGATTCATAAACTGAGCCAACTGTTTTTCTTATTCTAAAACTGAAAAAAAAAAAAAAACCAAAAACCCCAGTATATTCATGGCTTTGCCAGGGTTACTCGGAATTCATGATTCACAAATGTGGACGTTATCTATAATTCTTTTATGATTAAGTAGGTGTTCAATGGTGGTAATGATCATCATGAAGAAAATTTTTTTGTGTTTCAAGCTCTATATGGTTACAAAGATGATAAAACCAAAATAAAATTATGGCCTCAGCCTTCTCAGAAAGTAGACAACATATGGGCGTTTACATAATAACCACAGACAGAACTATAATGCAAAACTGAATCTAAACATAAATGTTGCCATTTATCAAGTCTTAATATATACTAAGAATTGACCAGAGCATTTGTATGGATAATCAGTAGTATTCACCAAAAAAGCATCCAGTGTTTTTCCAGATAAGGAAATGGATAGTTGGAGAAATTAAATAATTTACCCAAGTTTGACTGGGTCAGGATTAAACCTAATTCCATCTGCTTGTCTGTCCATAACACCTGTGCTGTTTCATAAGTTCCCGGAAAGAGACTCCAGAGAAGTTTTGTGTGTGTTCAAAGTAAGTTGGATTTGTCCCCCATTGGAGCCACAGGGAAGGCTTAGAATGAGACTTCAGTGGTATTTATCTTGAAAGGGTTAGTGAGGGATCTGGAAGAAAGTAAGCATTCCAGTCAGAAAGAAGGCGAGAAAGGTACCACCATGGTAGTAAAGGGATGAGTATGTAGAGAAGCAGTAAATGGTGTAGTTTCCTTGTAGGTTAAGTGAAAGATAGAAAGGGAAGCTGGGGTCAGCTCAGAGTTGGGACTTAATTCAGTAGGCTACATTAAGCCATCTCTGTTTTCCAAGAAGCATAATTACTGGAATATAATTGTACTCAGGAAAAATTTACCTGGCAACACATGTAAATGGATAGGTGCATGGGAGGAGAGACTGAAAGATAGATGATAGATGTAAAAGATTATAAAGTAAAGAGATAATGACCTGTGCTGGGACAATGGAAGTGGGAAAGGGAAGGAAGGAATGTGTAGCAGCTGTCGTCCGAACTCCACAGCCTTGAGAATTGTTATTGCTGATCCTCAAATAATACATTGTGCTTTGAAGCATGGCTGGTTTAGAAACTACAAGCCTTGGGAACTGAATGGTTCCATTTAGGTCCAAAGTACTTTTAATTATTGGCCTGCCTTACATTCTAAAAGGAAGGAAAATTTGGAATAAATATTCTTATGCAGACTGAGAAGCAATTCACCGCTGAAAATGCTTGGTTCTCTATGATGTAGGAAGGGAGAGTTATTAAATGGTATAATCAAACCCCTAGGTGTTTTATTGAGGTCCTGGCATAACCAGTAGGGTGACTTCAATTTCCAGGCTACAGGTTTCTCATTTGGAAAATGTGTATAGTAATAATTATCCTCCTTCCCTCTCTTGGCTGTTGTAGGAAATAAAATGAGATAATTAATGTGGAAGTCCTCTAGAAACACAAAATCCTCTTTGCTTTTAAGAGTAGGGACTATTTTGTTTATGCCTCTTTGTGGTTCTCATAGTACTGTATTAAACCCACAGTAGGGGCTAGGAATATCTGTGCAATGAGTGCTTGTATACAGGAGTTTTGGCTCTTGTACCAATGCTTTGATGTTGTATGCGATAAATGTGGGCCTATGCTTTGATCCCAAGTCATAAATTTTCATAGAAGGGAGAGAGTAGGATGCAGACATAGTGGTGACCAGCTCCATCAGAGAAAACAAGAAATACAGTGCAGCTACTACTGGTTCACTTTCTGCTAGAAATCCTTTAATGCCCACTAAAAATATATAACAACTACAAAGAAAAAACTCATTACTGACGAAAGCACATAGACTATTGACAGTATCCCCAAATAGGGGAAGAGTTAGAATCTAGGAAGAGCACGTGCTTCATTCCGCTATCCCTGGGGGAAGATGGGCCAGGAAGAGGAGTATCTAATTAGCGCGTGGACTGTGAAGGAGGAAATAACACTCTTTCCTGTGACATGACTTTAGTGCTCTTGGCATTATAGAGGGAAAACCAGAGTGATGTTCAAGGGGAAGAGGGAAAGCCACACACCTTCATTTATTCAACAAATATTTATTGAGCAGATAAGGTGGCGCTGAGGGAAGTGCATCTTGTGTGAGGTAAAGATGCTGTTCTCCAGAAGACTCTCCCTTTAACTCATGGATTTTGAAGGCAATACCACACAGGTTTAATTTATACGCAAGCACATAATAAATTATGCTTCTGACAAATACTGAATACAAATAGCATGCAACTTTTAAGCCATAAGAGGAATGGTTAATTTCTGAAGATGTTTTCACTAAATTGAAACACATTTACTCTATAACAAATGGAGCACAAAGGAAATAAAAATTAAACAAAAGAGGGACTAAAATCAATAAGCCTGCTTTTCATTTAGTTGAATAATTTCTACTCTAAGAAGATTCTCCTTTGATTATCAGGACGTTGGTTGTTTGAGTTTTGATTAGAAAAGGAAGGTAGCTTCTGTCCAAAAGTTTCACTGGCAGGTCTTTGTTTCTCAAGGTCATGGTGAACACTGTGTTTAAAAGGTATTAAATTTTACATAAAGGGTGTGGATATGCGTAACAGTCTTCTAGAGAGATGCAAACAGAATAGAAACAAAATTACAGGAATCCAGCTGGATCCACATTTGGACACAGAGCAAATAAAAAGGCATTGGCAATGTAGTTCCAAATGGAAAACATTCACAAAGAAGGAAACTAGGGAATATAAATTTCTGAGGAGAATTTGGCAATAGCCAAGATCATCTGTTTCCCATGATCTAACAGATAAGACATAATTTTCCCTTCCTTCCCACTTTCAAATTCCCCTCATTTTTAATCATACATTTATTTTCAATATATGGGATATATATCTAAACATGTAGCCTATCACATTGGTAAGATCAGACAAGGAAAGCTGACAGAAAAACAGAGACAAGCCAAAGACACAGGCAAATAGGAGACGAGATGCATTAAAGGAGATTACACTTGGTGTGTTTTTCTTTTTCCCCCCTGTTGACTAAAATCACATTTTTCTATCTTGAACCTAAGTCCTTGTCTGAGGTCACAGCTATATTTCTTTCCAGTTTAAATTACATAGCCACTTGTATTCTGTATTTTATTTTGTGTCGATCTATAATCGTGTAACATTTCTACGTACAGGAAATTGTGACTTCAAATAGGCAAAGTCCTCTTGTTTGCTGTTGATACAAATTATTTGGTGGCATTTAAAAAAATCAATTGTGAATTTTAATATTCATAAACATGCTACCCTAAAAATAGATGTTGCTTTCCTTAACCCCCCTCTGAATTTGGAAGCATTCGAGATATCTACCTGAACACCTTTGAGGGATCTGTCTTGGTTTTCAGTTTGATAATGTACTCTGCATCATACTGTGCATCTACACATCACTAACAAAGGAAAACATCAGAGAGCTCTCATTTCCAGATAGTTCAGACTGTTGCCCTTCAGAGACATTTTGAAGACAGAATAATGCGTCTAATAATTTCAGCCAACCTAGGTATTTATCACAGCTTCAAATAGGCAGTAATTCACTTATATTTATTTTCTCAGAATGTAACACTCGTCTGAATTAAACATTATGATACATACCTGCACTAGGATAAACTATTTTTTCAAATTTTCGTAGTCAAGATTTCTTTCTCAGAGAAGAAAATTAGACAGGTGCAGCACACCAAATGAGATGAACTTTGTCCTCAAAGAAAATTGGTTTTTCCTTTTCAATTTCATTTCAAAGAGATCTGACAAGTGTGGCTTTGAACAAACTTTAACAGCACAATATCCTTTGTGTAAGTTTTCCCTTGTCAGCTTTTCCATTCCAGCAGGAACTTAGAACAAAGTGGATGTTGCCCTTTGAGTTGAGAACTTCATCAGTTGAATGAACACTAGCATAGTGCAGTGAAATTGAGGGCATACTCTCTCCTCGAATCTCAACAGTGCAGTGTCTCAACAAATATAATTTCTCTATCTGGTACAAGGAGAGACACTAGCTATACATTTAGTTTCATACACTCTCCTTCTTCCTTTCTCACAGGAAAAGCCAAAGTATTTGGCAGTACACCCACTTGAAACTTTTGCAGATTATGCTAAGAAGTCTTCCATTGTGTGTGGAGTACAAATACACATTATTTTGTGATGTTGCTTCATCCTACACTATTTTATACCAGAATCACAGGGAGCCTGATGTTAGAGGTACCAACCCAGACTTTCAGGTGTGTTTTGTTTTCCTATGCATGAAAGGAAAAAAAAAATTGTTCTATTTGTTTTACTTTGTTTTGTTTTTAACCTGTTGTAGCTTTGCAACCATTTCAAGGTAAGATTCAAAAGCAGAGGGAAAATAGACACAGGAAACTACTTCACAGAGATTCTGATCTTTATTGCACAAAAGCCTGTTATGGCTACTCATTCCTTGGAGCTTTCGATTGTGTATAAATTGTGCTACTTTTTTTGGTAACTAACTGCTCTGAGAAGTTTATTTTTTCTTTGCGTATTCTCCTAACTTTCTTAAGGTTTTTTACTTCATTTTTTTATTTTTATTACAATTGCCCCATGCTATCTTTTACTTTCTCTTGGCTCCAAATGTTCCTTTCATCTCCTTCTTTTTTTTCCCTATGCATTAATATTTAAAGACTGTACTAGTGTCAAACATTCATGTAGAGACAACTTAAATGCAAAGTGGATAAGGTTACAGAATAAGTCCATGCCCAATTTAATTACAGCATTTTGATTAACACAGATTGTAAGTAGTTTGAACTAAGAATTTTAAGTTGTTCAGCTTGAATCTTACAAAGGCTAACCAGAGATGAAGTGTAACTTTGACTCAGAAACTGCCAGAAAACACTCTGATTAACCAATTTAGATGTACTATCTAATTAAGGATCTAAATATCTTTGGATCACAGAAATTCATGTTTATTGATAAGATAAAATATTTATTATCCAGAGAGCTGAATTAGCAAAAAGAACAGCTCTAATCAGGTGTTCACTCCCAGAGAAAAGCAGAATATTGGTTGGAACTGAAAATATGATACTTAGGAACAAACCTGGCTTGTTTACTCAAAGCTATGATTCTTGCAGCCAATTCAGTATCCTTGAAAGGTTGGAGTTGATGAAGTCTGTGGCCAAGTTTTTAAATGGGTTCGATAGATAATGACTGCCCATAGCTACTGCTAATTGAGAATAATGGCTGGGCAGGGAGGGAAGGACACAGAGCAAAGATGGAAGAAAACCACTATAAAGTAGGGCCCTGAAAACACCCCCAAGGACATGGGGAATGAAACTCAAGCCTTTTGCTGAACCTAACATTTACCGAATTATATTTACTGAGATAAACTTATATTTACTGAATTTAGTTGACTTAAATTTTTCTTTCTGGATGAATAAAATGGTGTTTCTCTAAAAAATTATAAAGAAGACAGGCTACATCATAAGCTTCTGTAATATATTTCCTCATTCTTGGCAAAATTTTTCTATAGAGAAAGCCATCAATAAATTTACAACTTTTTCATCTGAAGAAACATGAAAATAGAGGCTACTCCAATTTCTTTTTGCATAAGATTTCTTTTTGTGTTAACTTGTTTTTGTTTATTCAAGGCACCTCAAATGGAGATAACACTAGGTCTGAGTTGTATATACAACGATTGAAAGCAATATTAAGTAAGGTGATTATTGTTCTTTAGTTTTTTCTTTGATTTCTAAAGTTTTGAATATTGTGAATACAGAGGTTTGTACTCATGGATTTTAATAGATAGAATATAATTTTTGATGGAGTAAAATCACATGAAAGAGCATGCTATATCCTACACTTTTTTTTTTTATCCTACACATTTTAATCATATCAAAGACAGAGTAAGTTCAAATACCTTTTCAAAGCAAGTACCCTTTCAAAATACTATGATTAGCCAGGTAGTACCACTTGCCTGCTGATGATTTCATTCAAATTATCATTAATAATGATAAAACACACAACTCGCACACACATACACAATCCTCATTCATTCTAGCTTTGCAGTCTTGTCACATAAAAGAGGTAGAGTCAAAGACCTATCAAAGTACTTGACAATATTTTTTGTTCAGTTGAACTTTGCCTGGCTTACTAGACAAAGTTTACAAGGGGAGTTGTCAGAACACTTGTGCATCTCGTGACTGTAGTTTTTGGCACATATTCTACACATTTCTTTACTCTGAAAAGGAAGTTTTCTAAACACAGAGAAGGCATATCCTGCACATTAGGTCCTATAGTTAGCCTCACTCCTATTCTGGTCCATTATGGTTTGCTGAACATAAATTCTAAAGCTAGCGAATTAGTACCCACTAATTTCTATATTTAGAGGAATATAACATTAGGGGAATCCGAAGTTAAGAGCAGGCAGCTATTCAATGTAAATGTCACAAATATGTATAATCCAACCATCTCTTATCTACTTTTCATAATTGACAATTACACATAATTCTAGTGAGACATCTTTTTAGTTTCCTCTTCTTTTGGGCATATGATGCCAAGGCTGAATAATACATTTATTCCTTAGAAATTAGAGTTCCATATGTTATCCTATTAAAATAATATATTGTGGCATTACCAGCATCATTATTACAAAAATGGATTCAGAGCAATAAGCCAAATTTGACCAGGGGACTGTGCAGCTATAAATCTACAGAATCGCATGAGGCATTGTTTTACTGACAAGAAATTCCTGTGCATGGGCCTCTTGAGACATGTTAGTTAGATTCGTAGGCCCAGAATGCAAGAATATCAAGCACTGTCTGAGTGCTAAAAAGGACACATTTAAGCCAATAATGTCCACCAAGAGCAAAAAAAATGCAGCATTTCTGTATGAAATGCGAGTACCCACTAATTTCTATATTTAGAGGAACATCAAATGGACATTAAAGTAAGACTCCTAAAATGATCATATATAATAGTGACAAGCTTCACAATAAAGTTTAGTGCCCAGCGTGATGACAAATTATAACCTATCGCCCATAACTGAGGTCTGGTTCTAGGCAAAATTATAACTCAAATAAAATTTATCTTCTTTGTCCATGCCTTGCATTTCTATTCTTTTTCCCCACTGGCTACTTCATCTCTTCCATCCCAGGCCCAGTCATCTTGGGTGCTCACTTTTTTTAGAAGCAAAAATAACAGCCGATTGGGTCTGGAAATGCCCTTATTATAACTTCGTCTACACACTACTATTTATCATAAGGAAAGGGAACCTGACATGTTAGCTGAATTGCCCAACATCACTCAAACACTTCATAGCAGGTTCTCAAACAGAACTCCTCCTTTCTTGACTGATAGGATGCAATATGTCCTCCCCCTAGGATTGCTTTTATTAATAGCAGGCAAATCATTAAGCCAAACTTTGCATCACTGATGGTGAAACTGGAGACAGCAGCAGGTTGCAGGTGTCCTGTGTATGTTTGAGGTCAGGTGGAGCTTACAGTGGAAGCCTAGCAAAGTTAGCTGTGCATTCTGAAAAAAAGCCCCACCAGTAATTCCCACACATGGAAAGAAAAACAGTTCATATGGATTCATCAAAAATTCAAAGAGTAGTCAGAACTCTTGGTTAATGTCTACATTTTTCTGGAGGGAAAAAAGCTACTTAATGGACACTTTGGAAGTCTTTTTAATCTATAATGTTCTTTTTTAAAACACTTAAGGAAAACTGTTATTCCTTTAACATCCCATCACTTTATAAATTGTTGAAAGAATATCCAGACTTATGATTTACTTTCTCCTTGTTTCTTTTACATACAAATCCTGTCTGTTTCTTCACACTTGACTGTGTACGTGCTCTCAGCATGGTCTAAAGCAGCACCTCACAGATACCACTGGGCATAGATAGCCCATGGCCAGAGAGCTTACAGCTCTGAAGAGCTCCCAGGTTATGCCCACATTGCTCCTCTGGTGTTGAGTACAGGTGTTGTCATAGCCTGAAGGAAGGATTTCAGCCTAAGGAGAGTAAGATTTGGATTTGAGTCTACATCCTAGCTGTGCGCCTTTAGGTATGTACAAGTGTCCTGATGTGGTTCTACCACTAACAACCTGAACAGCTTTACATGAGTATTCTTGTCTATAAATGAGAATTGTCTTACTTTTGCTGCTCCTAGAACTGTTGAAAAATCAAATGATATAATGCATTGAAATGCTTCATAAATTACAAAGTGCTATATGATTAATGTTAGTTATTAATGTATTATTCAAGGCCCTCTTCTAACTGCTCTATGAGGGCCAGAATCTACTCGCAGAAAAAAAAAAAAACTGGGCTGTTACTACCCTTTATTAGTATCACAGAATCAAAGTTTAGGAAAAATATAGACAATGAACGTTTGAAAGAGACTTGATCCCTAATTACTAAAAGTATGTAATTCAATAACAAGATTAATAAACTTGTTATACTGGCAAGATTTGTTCCTCAGTATAATACTTAGTGATGGAGAAGGGACAATGAGATGGACACTATGATATCCTGCCAGGGAGAGTACAAATTGATACTTGGTTTCTAAGATAAAGCATCTTGGAAGTATGTTAAGGGCCTTAAGAAAATATTTATTGTTAAACTTAGTTACTTCACTTCTAGAAACCTACCTTAGAAAATAAAAAGAAGCATATCAGAACAATAGTTTATGAAGGGGCTCCTGGGTGGCTCAGTCAGTTAAGTGTCCGATTCTTGATTTTGGCTCAGGTCATGATCTCACAGTCTTGGGATGGAGCCCCATCTCAGGCTCGGCACTCAGCAGAGAGAGTCTCTTCCTCTCTCTGCCTCTCCTCCTGCTCATGTTTGCTCTCTCTCTCTCTCTCTCTCTCTCTGTTTCTCAAATAAATAAATCTTAAAAATTAGTCTATATATCAAAATGTCCGTTACAGAATTAGTATCATAATAACCTTTTGCAAGACCCTAAATGGTGCAAAATAGGAGTACTGCTAAATAAATGGAGTCAGAATACTTGCACTTTTAAATTTTTAATTCAGTAATAAAAACAAAGCAGCTGCACTTTAGAGTACAATTTTGTGAAATAGAAGAGCCTTAGTATAAGTAGAATCTCAAATTCCTTAAATATATATTAATATTTTTTACCTTAGTAGTATCACTTCTAGGAAGAAGATACTTCTTCCTGTTCCCATTCTCGCAAATGAAGTATGCAACTTCATAAAATTATGGCTAGTTCTGGGGTTCTATTAAGTCTACAACAACTTGTAAAAAAATGTGGTTCAACTACGGTTCTTTAAAATTCACAAGGTGGCATTTTCAGGGCTCTTAAACTACCTCTGCTCCACTTTCTGAAACTCTAGTTTATTTTTAATAGAGTGTACTGTTCAAGAGATATATATTGGAACCTCTATATCTCTGATACTCTGCTGAGTATGATAGGAATTCAATGACAAATATGGATGCAACCTTAATTTGGATCTCCTAGGAAAGAGCTAATACCATATAGTTATAGATAATGCAGTGTAACTGCAATGATGTAGCCATAAAAGAAACACATACCAAAAAATTTACTGGAAGACCAGAGAGCATCACTTCTGGTGAGGTAATTATGGAATGATTGTAGTAAAACTAGACTGAAGAATGAGTGGGACAGATATAGTGGGCAAGAATGGACAGAGAAAATTTTCTGATACAGAAAATAATAAAAGCAAAGGCAACAAACAAATAAAATCATGCCACATCTAGAAATATTGAGTTCTTTTTTTTATTACAACATTGGACAAGTTAGGAAAAAATGTGAGACAGTTTTGTTGAGATCAAATCATGAGTACATTACACTGTTTCAGAAGCAGACAGTACCTTTGTTCAAAGAGAAAAGCTTCCTCCATGTTACCAAGTAGATTTTTGCAGTGATGTGTGTGTTTGGCGGGGGGGGGGGGGGGGGGGGGGGTACATACTGAATATAACTTAGGTTAAGTTTTAGCTCTCACTTTTCACTTAGCCAGGCACAGAATCGTGGTTCACTTATCTGTGACTTGAGAATAACAAATCCTACTTTTTAGGATTGTGATTAGGTCATATACCCAGGGTCTATAAAAGAGATTTGTAATAGATATCCAGTGAATGATGATGGTGGTGATGGTGGTGGTGATAGTGAGCAGCAAGAGTAGTAGTAATATTAGTACTTGATGAATAGTTTTTTTTTTGCAAAGAATATTTGCAAAGAAGGAAAATAAATCAAAGCTGACTTTCATTTTGGTGAACAGAAGACAACTGATCATGCTCCAGACAGAAATAGTGAAGCGAGGAAGAGCCATTATGAGAAAGATGACAAGATCTGTGTTCTGTGTGTCATATGTGAAGGAAACAGGTGTCCAGTTAGAAATATTCATCAGGTGATTGAAAATATGGAATAAGAACTCAATGTGAGGATGGAGATAGACATAGTACATCCGAGATTCAAATGTAAAATAAAGCTATAAACTTTGATATGATCACTGAGGGAAGGTACCGAAAGTAAGAGAAGAGAACATGGACAGAAGTAAGATTACCCTGATATTTGTTACAAATCATCTACTGCTCAATTTCAGAGGTTACCATTGACAGCATAGTTCAAATGATAAAACCCTCATGAAGAGTGACAGTGTAACTCTCTATAGTCAAACATGGTGGTTCTGTTTGAGGATTTCCTATTCCTATGAAATGATGAAGAAATAAGCACACTCCACCCTGGGTGTAATGTGAAGGAAGGCACAGAAACCCAAAAGAAGGGAGGAAACCTCTCTATCCAGTTGACAGAGCTGTGATCCTGAAAAAGTGAGATGAACATTTGTTGCATTTTTTTGTGCTCTCTGTCCTGCCTTTTGGCTTCCAATTCAGTCATGGAAATACATGGCAGGATGAGGGAATTAGAGACTCAGATTTCTGCCTGGGGGATCAGAAAGGGGAGCCCCAGGGAATAGGAAAGTCACAGAAAAAAGGCAGAGAGAGAGAGAACCTCAAGAAAGCTACTCCATAAAGCTGTTTATGAACACCTGGGTTCTCTCAAGCTGTACACATATGGATCCCATCAGCATACCAACAGATAGGTCACTACCCCCAGTGGTAAGACAGATCTGAATAGCATTAGAAAGGCTTTGAACACTGTACTGTCATGGGAACCATGGCCATAGAAGCAAAGCTGGTTGGAACTTGCAAACCAAACCTAACCATGCCAATTATCTACTAAAACAAAAATATTAGTATTTTCCATAAAACTTAAACAGGCCCAGAGTCTCATAATATTCAAAATGTCCAGGACACTAACCAATATTATTCAAGATATGAATAAACAAGGAAAACCTCAACTCTAAAGGGAAAAGACAATGCCAATGCCAAGAAGACACAGATGTTGGAATTATCTGACAAATGCTTTGAGGTAGTTATTATATAAATGTTTCAATAAGTAATCACAAATACTCTTGAAATGAATGGAAAACAAAGCTTTCACAAAGAAATAGGAGATATGTAGAAGAATCAAATGGAAATCATAGAACTGAAAATATAATAAAAGCTCATTTATTATATTCACCCAGTGAGCTCAATAGCAAACTGAAAGTAAACTTGAATCTCAACTTGAGTGAGCTTAAATGAGTAATTGAAATTATCCACTCTTAACAACACAAATAAGAAAAAAGTTTAAAAAATATATAACCTAAGCCTTAGGATGTCTGGGAGAAGATAAAAGGCCTAATATTTGTGTCATCAGAATCTTAGAAGGAGAGGAGTATGGTGCTTAAAAAAATGTTTGAATAAATAATGACTGAAAACCTCAAACATGAAAACATGTTTGGTTAAATATATAAATCTACATTTTGGGGCAGCTCAACAAACATTAATCAGTACAAATCCAAAGAAATCTATGTCTACACACATTATAAAGCACTGAAAACCATTGAAAGACACATACACATACAAACCATGAATTAATCCAGAGAAAAATGATGGATTATCTGTAGGGGAATAATGCTCAGATGACGATGGATTCTTCTTCAGAAACCATGGAGATGAGAAAAAAGTGGAAAAATGTCTTTAAAGTGCTAGCAGAAAAGAACTATCAACTCAGAATTCTAGGTCAGAAATGAAGGGGAAAAAAGATAGAGCATGGAGGCTTTTTTGAGGGATACTTGGAACTGTTCTGGGTCCTGACTGCAGTGGTGGTTACACAAATAGACATGTGTTAAAAATGTATAACACTGTACATTAAGAAGTCATTAGCATGTGATAATTAAAAAGAAAATCAAGAAAAAATGATAGATACGAATCTCAAGTCAGAAAGTAAGTGTATCAATAGATGCCTTGATTGTAATGTACTGTTTCCCTCTCTATTTCTCTTCGTGAGTGACATCACACAGAATATCCAGTGAGGAGGAAAAATTACAGTTATTTTTATAATTGGGTAAGATAGTACTTCCAAAACGATAAATTCCTTGTGGCAATTCAGAAGCCATATTCAGTGTTTCAAGTTATTAAAATATCATTTGCATTACTACAAATGCAGTGACTGAATATGTGGCAGCCAGTGGCTGGTGAGCCATGAATGGCTCATGAGAGGAACTTCATGGATCAGTAACCTGGACACAGGACAGTAGTAGAAGCTCTTGCACATTAATCCCCAGGGAAAGGTGGGAGCACCAAGGTCAGAGCTGCAAAGAGTAGAATGACAACAGGAGTGGGCTAGGAGGGCAGCCTGGGTGGTTCAGCGGTTTAGCGCCGCCTTCAGCCTGGGGCCTGATCCTGGAGACCTGGGATCGAGTCTCATGTCAGGCTCCCTGCATGGAGCCTGCTTCTCCCTCTGCCTGTGTCTCTGCCTCTCTCTCTGTGTGTGTCTCATGAATGAATAAATAAAAATCTAAAAAAAAAAAAAAAAAAAAAAGGAGTAGGCTAGGAAGTGACTGGTAGTAGAATTCTATTTATGAAATCCTAGATTTTGATTAATACTTGACTACATCCATAGTCATTTTATGGTTCACAGCAGCATTTTTCAGACACTATTCTGGAAGACCTAGAGCTCAGTGTGGATGTCCCAAGAGCATTGCTGATGAGGCTTTGAAGAGACCAGGTGGGTGGTGTTTCCATCCCCACCATAGCCTCAACAATGTATTGGTTATAATATTTTATTTCCATAAAGGTTTTTCTTGAAAACCAGGTTGTATTTCTAGAGGAGGAAAAGTGTCTAGTAGACCATATTAAACATTAGCCTGCATGAAAGCATTGAGCCCAAAGCAGATACAGAAGCACAAAAACCACATTAGTGAATCTTAGTATGACTTCTAAGAAGAAGTGTAAGGGACTTTTAGGAACAGCCAACTTTCTCAAGAGGTTCAAGGACTGCTTTCAGAGAAAGTACTGCAGTAGGACAAAAGAAAGAAAAAAATAGTGCCAAAGTCTATAGGAGAATGAGATACCCAGTGATGAAAATCAGAGAGAAACATGTAACACAGTTTTCAGATTTCCCCACTGACTTGCCTGCAAACGAGTCCACAGTGCAGTATTTCCTTCTGGATTCTCAGCACAAGTAATTTCCAGCCACTTCACTGAAAATGTGAGAGAGGTTAAAAAGAATGGGAAAAGAAGAACAGAGGGAGTGTATTATGACAACAAAAGAATAATATGGGCCTGTCCAGGTGAGCACTTTTAAAATCACTAAAAAACACAAAGAAAAGTCAGAGAAGATTTTAGAAGGTATGATGGGGGAGCTAAAGAAAGGGAGAGGGTGTTTAAACACCGTCAGACGACTAAGGGGAAGAGATGATATTCATAAAGCCAGAAATGAGAAGGCTGTAACCAGAGTCAGCCATGACATGACAAGGTAGGGTCTTGGGCCAAATGAAAGTCAGTAGAATTTTAGACTTACCTCATCCTCACAGGAGTAGGTTCACGGCAGCCTATGGTAAGGTTAATAGGTAGTGCCATAGGACCCCAGTTAGTCTCAGAGACTCCAACAAAACCAGGACTGTGAACTCAGAGTCTCACCTCTTCTAAATGCTTCAAAGAATGAGGGCCAGGTGTGTAGCTGGGTGTAGGGGCAACATCAACTCACAAGAAGGAGTCCTTTGGTCTTGCTTTCAGTACAGGAGATAAAACATTATTTCAAGAATCGAAAAGTGAGAGGTTACAAAAAAAAAAAAAAGAGTCTTTGTCGGCTCATGTTAACTTATGGCAAGAGAAACAGCAAGAAGTGCTAGAGAAGGGCATTGACGATTTGAGGACAGACTGCTATAGATTACTCCTATCTCTAGCAAAAATCCATTCAGTAAGTCAAAAGATAACATGTTTTCAGTATTATATAATTTGAAAATTTCTAAAGCTTCTTTTCTGAGAGCTGCTGTTAAAGAGGATTTGTATTTAGGTTTACTTTTTTTCTTTGTTTATTTCTAAATGTAAGTTTTCTGAACCTAGTAATTGTCCTTGTGGTCTAGCAGGTCAATATATGTTTTGGCAATTTTAGAAAGCATGTTTTATTTATTTTCCCAATCAAACCAAAAAGCCCCTTAGGAGCCATTGTTGTCTATTGGTTAAATATCTTTTCATTCATATGCTTCTTTAAAAGGTTTATTATTTACAAATAGACAGTAATGACTTCATCTGAGCTAATCCAGTTCATCATGTCATTATATATTTAGGGCATGTCCTGCTCTAAATTTCCTGATTGCAGTGTTATATGTATTTTTTTTTTTCTAGCAAGAACTAGGAATTCACTTCTTGCTCCAGGAGTATTCAAGTAAAAACAATTCAAATACCTTGTCTTGAGGATTTTGTTGTACCATTCAAAACCAACTGGACAGGTACCAATAGATGTTTTCGGTCATTAAGGGGGTAGTGAGGGAGAATATGATACATATTTGTCATTAAGCAAAGTAACTATCAGCTAGTTGGAACAAGGTATATGAATGAAGTACACCAGTTTCAGGGTCCCAGGCCAAAAGGAAATTTTAGGAACTGTGTAATATCATTTCCATTTAATCTCAACTGGGCTTCTTATAAGAGATTCTTCAAGTTTTATTACTCTCATTGTAAAGTTAAAAAAAAAAACCCTCCTTTTTTTATTAAAGAAAACTGGTATTCTTCAGTGGACTTTTTTTTTTTTTTTTTTGTACCTGAAGGAAGGAGGCTTGATCAAATATTGATTGTATTGGCTAAATTTTTCCATATATGCATCTAGCCAAGATCATCATTCTGTAGGAGGTAAAATCTAAGACAAACTCAGAGAAATGGTTATGAACCCCTAGGAAGGACACCACTAAGCAAACACATGCAGATCTGTGGCAATAAATGAGCTGTACCCATTCAGGGTTGATGCAGACCTTCCAACCCCAGCCCAACAGGGAAGTCCCAGGTAAGGTACTCTTTAGGATTTGGTTGCTTTGTTGGTCTCCATGCCTTGCTTTGTGACACTCTTCCTTAAAAGATATGTTATGTCCTCCTATAATCTGTTGAATTTAGTGCATTGTCATTGGCCCTTTCAAGTTAATGAACTAGGGAGAAAACAGAAAATGGAGAGATCTTAACATTTAACCTAAAGTCTGCTTAGGAGATAAAAGCTCAACACAACTCTCAGGAGAATGCTGTGAAGGAGGGAATCATAATGAAACTTCCCAAGACAAGGGTGGTAATGACATATCCGAAAAGACTTCTGGCTTGCAGAAGTGAGGCAGAGGTGCTCTAAGCTCTCAGGTCCAGACAAACTCTTCAAAGTTACCCCAACATTGCATTTGAATACATATTGTGAATAATAACATCAAGGGGCCATGAACAAGTATGAACCTCTGGAGGACTAGAGATGCTTAATTTTCCATTTGCTACATTTTTCTTTTGTTCCAGACAATTCCAGACTCCATTCCCAATTTTTTTTCTCTCTATGTGCAAAAACTAAGGCTTTGTGCACTCTGTTGCTATGGAAACAGGAGAGAGAGAAACAGTTTATGTATTTCAAAAGCTGTCAGCCTATATGCTGTGGATTTTGATAACTAAACCTACACACAAACCACCTTTTCTCTAGTCCCAAAGCCCAACACCATAACATTTATTTTTTATACATATGTATGTTGCTTGGAAAAATTAAAGGTCTATTTATTTAGCTTTGCTGCAATTCATTTTATACTTAATTTAATGTCCAGGGGAAAGAGAGAGGCTTTGGAGATGCAGTTAGAGAAATATAAAACTGTTCTTAATAAATGCTTACTAAATCAGAATGAAGACAGAGTTAGCAGGCATCACAACTCAATCTATTGACAAAATAAAAAAAAAAAGATTGAAGCACTATTAATTTTAAAACAGATCTGAATGTTGCCTGGCTTATATTTCATAGAAATGTAATGTCTGCTATGCCCTCTTCAGCTCTCTAATAAAAGAGCTATTTTGAAATTACAAAATACACTGTGTTCTCCCCCAGAGAACCCAATTCAATAGCTTATTGATTTTTCCTGGCATCCTTAGTCTGGTGTGAAGGGGTTTCTGGGCTCCTAGACCTGGAAGGAGGGAGTTTGTTTCTAATTGATTCAGATTCTGTATAGCAGAGCACTCCCCCCTCAACAAACACATAGTCTTTATAATCGTCCAGCCCATTAAGTGCTCGCTCCCTTCTATTCTCAGTAGCTTTCCCGCACATCCTAATATTTTCAAGAAAATGACTGCCATTGTAAGGTCATTTTTATCAAGTTTAGATGATGCAGTTAAGTGGACCAGGAAAAATTCATAAGAACTTCGGCCTTCAAATCTAGAGCACACTCCAGTAGTTAAAGGATCTGTCAAGCTCTTGGCTATAAGGCCTGCTCTCCCAGTCTTTATAACTGAATGAATCACTTGAGCCTGAAAATCAGGTCTTTTCTGTTGTTTTTTCTTTCCCCTTCTATGAAGATGTACTAGCAACAATTGATCTAAACGTGCATAAAGGATAAGTGAAGGATGAATGAGAAAATAATGAACAGTTGCTTTCCCATTGTCTTCCTTTTTTTTAAAAACAAAAAATGTCCTTTATCTTAAAAAAAAAAATCCTCAAGTTCAAAATCTGTTGGTCACAATGTGTTTCAGAGTTGTATTAGCTTAGTTTCCTTGTCTTAAGCAGTCATTACCCAGTAGATGAGAATGGTACAGAAGGATTAGGATTCTCTCAAGTAAATTATTTTGTTATTCTTAATAATAATAGGTATATAGCCCATTTTCCTCCAAGGAACTTAAAGCATTCAATTGACCTTGTCTCATAAATTCTTACCCTGCTTCTGAGAGGTGATGCATTTTGTATTTCTATTCAATTGCTGGGGGCAAAAAAACCCCAGAGATACCAACTAGCCTGATCCGGAGGCATTTGACAGATAAGATGGAAGAACAAAATCTGGCTGATTGAATCTTAGGTATGCAGATTAAAATAATCTCCATTAATTTGGAAGAAGGTTTCTATGAAGTATAAAAGAATTCCATTTCAGTGGACCAGTCCTGCTCACAGATTTTGTCAGTTACTTGGATAAGAATATTGAATGCATAATTCTCAAATTTGCAAATGATATATGCCATAAGAAATAGAAAATATATTGTACAGTAGAATAAGATTCCAAAAAGATACTAACGTCTTGGTACAATAGCTAAAGCCAACAAAATTTAGTAGGAATGCCAGTGCCTGATCTTAGATTTAAAAAGAAAAAAAAAAATTAGAGCTGGAAAAGGACAGCTTGGGGAAGATGTGAATATTATTTTTATGGATTTTTATAACAATAACACCAATATTAGCTTGTTATGTATTGTGTCCGATAAGAGAGCACACATGGCCTTGGGCTGCATTCATATAATACTGGTATTCTGAATAGAGAGAGTGCTGTTTGGCTGTAATCTAGCTGGTCTGACATATTCCTACAGGTTCACCTCTCTGATCTTAAGAATCACCAAACCTCTTGATACAGAATCTCCTAGGGAAGAGACTCAGACAAACTGAAGTTTATTCCAGAGACGTGAAGAGAATGCTGAAGGCATTAAACCCTATCCCAAGGGAACATCTGATGGAGATAGTGATATTTAGCCTGGAGAAAGACCAAGGGAAAATAGGATAGTTCTCTTCATTATTTCCTCAGAGGTGAAATTAGGACTGACATTTTGAAGTTAGAGAGGTGAGATTTTTCATGTAATATAACTGTTTTTCTTTTTAACAATCTGGGAAATCTAAAGAGGAAATGTTTTGCCTTTATGGGTGGTGAGTTCTCATGGCTGCTTCCAACCATCAGATGGGTAATTAAATTAGCTAGCTTTTGAGGTCCTTCTGAATCTGGATTTATAACTCTGATTCTAGGACTTGCCCAGGGACACACCATATAGTTCTCCCTGACCAAAAATAATAAAATGTATAATGGATGAATATATTAAAACATATAATCCATTAATGTATCTGGACAATTAAAAGTCTGGAGCTGCAGATTTAGTACTTCATATGTGTAACAAGAGATTTTATTGAATTCTTCACTTCTAAAAAGGATACAATTCTACTTATCATGGAAAGGAGATCTTTGTATCAATCACTCTGATACAACTGTATGCTTGAAGATGGTTAAGGTGGTAAATTTTGTTTTGTACATTTTCATCACAATAATAAAAAAAAATTCAGAGAAAAGGAAAGCCCAATATTCTCACTCTGAGTGACCAGATTCATCCCCTTGGCAGTGTCAATAAATTGGTCAGCATATGCAAAGTAAACTCATCATCCTGAAGACCCAGTTACCAGTTCCTCCCAGGCCTTCTCCTTTTTTATCCGAGACTATGTCACTTCTGAGAGTATTCATGGATACAGGGATATATAGGTAGGTGCACTGAGGGTGTACTTGAGTAAAAGAGAAAAGACTAGAATCTATCTTTTAAATGAAGACTTTGGCATATCAGCTATGATGAAACAAAACTGACCACTTACCTATGGGAGAGAAGTGAGTTTACAAAGTACAGAGGTTGAGAGAAGAGTACTCACAATGAGCTGAGGTTATTGCTAAATTAGTTGATATATCTTGGAAAGTATGGAGATTCTCCTGTGACTAGTACAAGATGGCATACTTTTTTTTTTAAGATTTTATTTATTTATTCATGAGAGACACAGAGAGAGACAGAGAGAGAGGCAGAGACACAGGCAGAGGGAGAAGCAGGCTCCATGCAGGAGCCTGACGTGGGACTCGATCCCGGTTCTCCAGGATCCCGCCCTCGGCTGAAGGCGGCGCTAAACCGCTGGGCCACTTGGGCTGCTCAGATGGCATACTTTATTATACATGAGATTCATCTCTCAGAGATTATTTGATATTCAGATTTACTGGCCCCATCTAGTAATTCTGATCTAGTAGCTCTTGGGCTGGAGGAATTAAATTTTTAAAAAGAAATCCAAATGTTTAGTTAGGAGCTTGCTGAAGAATAAACGTTGAGAAATATTAACCTAAAGTATAACTAATCCTTCTCAAATTTCAATTTTTTTCCTCCCAGAATCCCTTTTATTTTTTTAAAAATCACTGAGAACACCAAAGCACTTTTGTTCATGTGAGTATATCACTATTTTCTGAATTAGAAATGAATACTGAGAAATTTTTTTAAAGATATTTACTTATTCATATAAAATAACAACAATAAACCACTATAGGATATATTCAATTAATGAATTAATTTGAAAATCAATATTTTCCAAACCAAAAAGTGAGAAGATTGACTTTGTTTTTCAGTTTTGCACATTCCAGTGTCTAGCTTGACAGAAGACCTTTGAATTCTCACACTACATCTGCATTCAATTTGATGCAATATGTTGCTTTTGTAGAAACATATGAAGAAAATTTGGTCTCAAATAAACTTGTTATTGGACACAAGAAGAGTATTTCCATAACCTTTTCACATATTTGTAGATACTGCTCTTTGATGCTACACTTAAACACAAGTAGCTGTTTCTTAAAGGTTAGTTGCAATGTGGAATCTGAAACCATGTCAATCTATCTTTCCTACTCTGTTACCCTAGACTTCATTAATCTATTTTGCATTTTGTGTGGACCTTTCACCCATGCATATCATTTATTATTTGTAAAATCTTATTTTTTCATTATCTAGACCTTCCAAATGTTGATACACTTTTGTTATACAGCATCAAACAATCGTATCGCACTTATTAATTTCACCACTAGTCTCATCAGAAAAGCCTCAAACTATTAGGAAGCTGCCAAGTTCATAATGGTGGATAAAATTTTTCCACCATTGTAATTATTACATGAAAACATTAACTTTGTATCCTGCAACAAATACTGAAAGTTGTTTTCCTTGAAGAAACAAACTCACTTACTTCATTTTAGAAAATGAGTGCTAAATCCACAAGTCTGGCAACCATAGTCTCTGTGAGTCATTCTCTGAAATGTAAAAAAAAAAAAAAAAGAAAGAAAGAAAGAAAAGAAAAGAAAAAAAGTAATCCATGAAAGTGGTGGCTAGCTCAGCTTGCAACTCAAACAAAAACTATATCCATGCTTTTCCTTGGGATAATCATGGTATTTTAGTATGCAGTAAAGGTACTTTTTTTCCACATTTCTCATTGCATGACACAAATATTCAACAGATGTGTATTCTTTTTTTTCATTTTGTTTTATTTATTTATTTTTATCATCAGAAGTGTACTCTTTAATGAGCATCCCCTATTTCTCCTATCCCCTCACTCACCTCCCTTCTAGTAGTCATCAGTTTGTTCTCTATAGTTAAGAGTCTGTTTCTTGGTTTGCCTCTCTATATCTAGTTTTCCTTAGTTCATTTTTTTCATTTCATAAATTCTACATATGAGTAACATGATGTGGTATTTGTCATTCTCTAACTGACTTATTTTGCATTATGCTCTCTAGCTCTACCTATGTTGTTGCAAATGGCAAGATTTCATTTTTTTCTTTGGCCGAATAATATTCCATATGAATATAAATATATGTTCTTTATCCATTCATCTGTTGATGGACACTTGGGATAGTTCCATAGTTTGGCTATTGTAAATAATGCTGCAATTAACATAGGAATGTGTATATCCCTTAGAATTAGTGTTTTTGTGTTTTGGGGGTAAATACCCATTAGTACAATTCCTGGACCATAGGTTAATTCTAGTTTTAAGTTTTGAAGCAACCTCCATACTGGTTTCCACAGTGGCCGTGCCAAGTTGCATTCCCACCAGCAGTTCCTTTTTCTCCACATCCTCACCAACATTTGTTGTTTCTTGTGTTTTTTATTTTAGCCATTCTGAGAGGTGTCAGGTAATATCACTTTGTGGTTTTGATTTGCATTTCCCTGAGGGTGAGTGATATTGAGCATCTTTTCATTTGTCTAATATCTGTATGTCTTCTCTTGAGAAATGTCTTTTCTTGTCCTCTGTCCATTTTTTAATTGGATTATTCATTTATGGATGTTGTGATATATATGTTCTTTACATATTTTAGATATTAACCCTTTTCAGATATGTCATTTGCAAATATCTTCTCCCATTCAATAGCTTGTCTTTTAGTTTTATTGACTGTTTCCTTTGCTGTGCAAAAGCTTTTTATTTTGATGTAGTCCCAATAGTTTATTTTTGCTTTTATTTCCCTTGTCTCAGGAGACATATCTAGAAAAATGTTGCTTCAGCCAATGTCAGAGAGATTATTGCCTGTGCTCTCTTCTAGGATTTTTATGGTTTCAGATTTCACATTTAGGTCTTTAATCCATTTTGAGTTTATTTTTGTTTATGGTGAAAGAAAGTGGTCCAGTTTCCTTCTTTTGCATGTGGCCCATCAGTTTTCCCAACATCTTTTTGGTAAAGAAACTGACTTTTTCTCATTGTATTTCATTCCACCTTTGTCAAAGATTAATTGACCATATAATTGTGGGTTCAAACACATGTGTATTCTTAGGTTGAGATTTAACAGGATTACTAATTTCTGCCTTTTTTTTTTAACTTTAAGTGTGTGATAGTAAAGAAAATAACTAGTACATGTGGTCACGTTGTGCTGATCTACCATTAAGGTGACAGCAGTTCTTCCTAGAACTCCTTTCAGTGAGACTATACCCTGCACTTATGAATTTCACAAGGTATCTTAGTTTTTGTTTTTTTTTTTTTTTTTCCCTCCCCACTTAGGTGGGACAGGATGGAAAAAGTTGGCTGAAGTTAAGTATTTCCCTTCCCTAGGGTCAGTTAGGCTTTGATAAAACCTATGCAAATATGGCCCAGTTAACTAGTTTCCCCTAAGGGCAGGCCTTGTTTTAAAAAAAAAAAATCCTCTAGCCTATTGCAGAATGGTTCCTTTGCCCCTCCCCCTGCTGGAAGCTGACAGGATTTTTCTCTGATACCTTTACTGTGGGAACCTACTCAAAGTTCTAGTAGTAAAACACTAAGGGTCTAAGTGGCAGAACCTTAATGATGGGTCCCCCCGGATTTTTTTTTTTTAATTTTATTATATTTATTCATGATAGGCACACAGTGAGAGAGAGAGAGAGGCAGAGACACAGGCAGAGGGAGAAGCAGGCTCCATGCACCGGGGAGCCTGACTAGGGATTCGATCCCGAGTCTCCAGGATCGCGCCCTGGGCCAAAGGCAGGCGCCAAACCGCTGCGCCACCCAGGGATCCCCCCCCCCCTGGATTTTAAACTCTGACTTATCCACACTGAGCTTCCAGCAATATGTCAGTTACAATCCAGATTTTCCTGCTCTGGCTCTGGTTCCCACTACAGTTTCTGTGCTGAGTCTTCTCTGTGACAACCTGTATTTGCCTGTCTGCCTCCTCAATCTTTGAGACTGTGTCTTGACCTCTCTTTTGGATCCAAGGAAAGTTGATATTTCCTTTTGTTCATCATTTTCTTGTTAGAAGGAATGGTGACTTCTAAGATCCTTGCATGTACAATAGAAAACTGAAAGTTCCTCACCCCTGGTTTTATATCATCTGTACAAGATGAACCAAGTATTCATCAATAGAGGTATTCAGATTGAAGTTAATGGTGATATTAACATGACTACAGTAACTAACATGTCTGTACCATGGATTTTTAAAAATTTTACATGTATTTCATTCAAACCTCATAAGAATGTGGGTGTAATATAACATACTATTGTTATCTTCATTTTATGAATGAAGGATATGAGGTACAGAGAGTTTAAGATACTTGCCCAAGATCACAAAGTTAATAAGCAGCAATGAAGAATTGTCTTTCAGGCCCTTTTCTGGAAGTGAAGAAAGCATGTACTGGAAGGAAACATCTCCCAGGGATGGAAGCCCAGGACATCTGAAAGGATCCACTAACAGGAACAGCATATGGAAAGTTATTAAGCTTATGCTTTCCTGGATAGACACTACCAACTTCTCCCAACAATAGTTAGGTTGTAGTTATCTTAAAGTAGAAAATATCTGTATCATAAACACCCATTTTTAAGTTTTCATCATTTTCATTTTATCTTAGTTTGGTTTGATAAACTTAACCACATCCTCTGCTCTGGGTTTCCTAGTTGTCTGCTTGGCAGATGATCTTTTACTTGACCCCAGTCACTGCCACCTTACTCAGTTATGTAAAAAATACAGACATATTCATGTGACTGTTCACTATAAACTAGAGGAGAGGCCACATCACTACACATTGAAAGAAAAGACATACCATATCAAGCTCTGTGTGACTCCAGAGAATCACATATTTACTTACAAATATTAGAGAGTAATGTTTATGTGAATCTGTTCCCTCTAATCTGTGCATTAGAGGCACCTAGCCCGCACATAAATGCCCATATTCCTTTTAAATATTTCATCCCCATTCTGCAACTAAAATTGTTTGCCTTCCCATATATTTTGACCTTGAAGTATGTAAGTTTTATAAGGATACTAGTAGGATTCAAATATAACTGTCATTTATTGAGTTATCTCTGATATACACACGCAAATTCCATCCCCATTTTCCCCTTCCCCATTTAACAAGTCCTTTGAAACTCTTCATGTCTAGCGACTCCTACTGTGACTTTATTGACATATCTTTTCTCATGTGTTCTTCTCATCAACCTTCAGAGGAAGAAACCAAGCCTCAGAGAAGTTGAGGGACTGACCCATAGTCATGTGATTTTAGCCTGAGTTTTGCCCCAAGCCATGCAAAAACAAATCCAGAGAAATATGAGAACAGAACCAAAAAAAAAAATAATACATTATTCTAAATACTAGGTATGCCCTATACAGAAATATGAGAACAGAACCAAAAAGAATAATACAGTATTCTAAATACTAGGTATGCCCTAATCTGTTTGAACTGTATAGTATAGTTAGGACAGGCTGGTCGCATTTATCCAGGCAAGCAGCTTGGTATAGCTAGTAAACTGTATACCTTGAAATATGAAAGCACCTATGAGTTGATCTGAGCTATCTCTCTCTCAGCTATTAGAGGTTTTCTTTTCCCTGCAAACAACAATAAATTACAGTTAGAATATGTATGAATAGTATAGAGAAAGCATGTAGTACAAATGCTTCCATCCCCTTTTATGTAATTTATCATGGTTTTCTTTTCCATTGAGCCCTGAGGTTGCTTCAATATTCTTCTTAACACAGGACTCCAAGCACCACTACCAATTGATCACAGTTAACAATTCAAGATGAAAGCAATTTTCTTCTCTGGTTTAAAGTAAGTCTTCATCATTATAAACAGGTCAAGTACTATTTTTGTTTTTAGAGAGATTTACATATTAAAAGACCACATGTGTGATCTGTGTATGTTTAGGATCACGTAGATGCTCATTATCATAAAGGAAATAGTCTGACACCATGTAAGAGGTAGTTCAGTACATACACAGCCTGGGTAAATTTTCCATTACCAAACAGCATCTGTGCCCTCTTCTTATCAGAAGTTAAATGCAGCCACTTGCCACTTGTTTTCCTTCTATGCCCTTCAGTAAAGGAAGGAAGGTGAGAGTCAGAACTGTATACCACTGGGATCCAGAGAAAATGAGTCATTCACACCTGAGCACTATGAGCTCCAACCTAGACATCCTCTCTTGCTCACTCATCCGCCCTTGCCTGTATACCCAAAAGAGACAAGGAGAGAGTTGAAGTCTTGAAGGAGCTCCCCAGAAGAAATCCTTTAGCAATACTAGCCGGAGTCTTAATCAACTGACAAATTCCCTCAGGCTTTTTAGAAAAGTTAGGCAAGGTCTGAAGATAAACCTCTAATAAAAATTAAGGTGATTATTCATTGCAGTACAATAGGAGAATCAACATTTCCTGGTAGACAGCAGGGAATGGTATACCCAACAGCTGTGCACTAACATTGAAGCTCTCCCATGGGTGTTTTCAAGCCTCAGTAGGACAGTGATAAGGGGAATGTGTAGCTTTTGATAGCTCAGGTGAGTCGGTCAAAACCAAAAAATCACACTTTAAAGGGTTGTCTGCATTAAGAGGAGCACAACAAAGGAGGAGACGAGAGAGGGCAGCCCTACACTACCAACTGTATCATGGAAGCCCTTCTTATCATTCTGCTCCAGTCCCTGTGATTATGAGGAGGGAGTGAATGCATCCACTAATCAGGGCAGTGTGGTGTGCTATTCACAAGCTCATAACTGGCAGTAAAACAGAAAGGCCCATGTCTGCTCTGCTGAGTAATTTCCACACTGAGGCCCTGAGCAGAGATGTCGTGTCATTTGTAACATCTGCCTTGGCATCCAGGAGCCAAAGTAAGCTAGTTAGGGAGTTTCATCGCTTCTTTCTCCCTCCTCTTATGACAAGTCTAAAGGAGTCAGGGTTATTTATTAAAAAAAAAAAACAAAAAACAAAACAAACAAACAAAAAAAACAACAACCTCGTCTGAGCTCTTCAGAGAATTGTCGTTTTGGTGCAGGTGAGACAGAAGAGTGTACCAAAGGCTAGGGAGACACACTGACCCGTTATTTATCCAGCAAAGAAGGGAGAACAGCGTCAGATGTGGATGGAGAAACTTTCAAGCATCAAACCAGGAACTGGGAGATGGGGGCAAGGGGATGGTCTTCATAACGGCAGAGGGGTTAAGACTCAGTCTTCAAGCCTCATTAGTTTTCTGGCTCCTCACAATTTCTTGGACAGTGAGAATGGATGATTTATATATATATATATATATATATATATATGAGAAATGGCAGAACCCAATACCAACTGCTAACTGCAAGTGTAGTTGGCATGTAACTGGCCTTAACCTTTTCTAATTACCCTAAAACCAAGGTCCTAGACTACCTCTTAATATGCATACAAATTACCCAGGGTTCTTATTAGAATGAGGATTTTGATTCTGAAGTTCTGGGGGAGACTGTCTACAGCTTCCAGGTCATATCTATACTGGTGGTCTGCCCCTTGCCCTCCTCTGGAGCAAAGTACTGTGAAACACCTTTCCAGGCCATGGCAGGGTTTCTTTAAAAGCCTTTACATGTTTTCCCCTTGTTACTATGACTTGTCTTTGAAAAAAGAGGAAGCAAAAAGGTCTCAAATGCACAAAAATCACATAATGCCAACAGTGAGTCTCATTCCTCAAGTGGATGGGAGAAACAAAGCAGACTCCATCCAGGTTTAAATGGGTATAGATGATCATTTTCTAATGAGTTTGAGGGTGAAGTAAATCTGTATTAGATATAATGCCCAAGCCATACACCTGTGCAACAAATTGCATATCTAGAGAGCCCAGAGAAATTGGAGAGTAGAAATATGGAAGCTCTTAACAATTTGCCACTTAAGAAGTATGTCCAAGTAACACAGGGAGAATCAAAGCCATTAGCCAGTCTACCTAAAAATTAAAATTAAATCCCAGGGAACTTTTATTACAGTTTCTCTTGGCCTTGAACCATATCGTGACTACTGACTCTTAACTGATGGTTTTTTGGTACAGGGCCCTGAAGTATATACAATAGAACATACAAACTGTGAAGAAGACATAGAATATGACATCAAGAAGCCTGCTGAAAGGCTAGGGAATGGAGTACCTAATACACATTTTTCATTTGACACATTTCCATTTTTGTACTACAAAATTTTTGCAGGGCAATTATTGTTTCAGTATTTCCTAAAAGGCTGGCTACATATAACAGCCAGTGCTATATTAAAGGTTTGCTGCACCAGGATTGCCAAATAATAAAAATTTTAATCACATTTTTACCAAATGATCCCACACTGAAATGGTTTTCAACTTTTCCATTACCCTTTCTATATCCCAAATACTACGTGTTAATCGTGCATGGGTTCTGCCTCATAGCTTCTCTGAGAAGTTCATCAGTATTTCTCTTTCCATTTTACAGATGGGAGGACTGGGCAGAGAGAAGTTAAGTGACCGCCCAGAGCAAGAGCTGGAATCAGAGACTGCCCAGGCCCTCTACTCTCATCCTTAACCACTGAGACATCCTGGCTCTGTCACTCTGACTTCCTGCACACACCAGGCCTGCCAACTACTTTAACAGCCAGTGACAGACGAATCATTATGAGCTGCTATGTAGGGAAAAGAAAATATAAGCCAGATTCTCATCCTATATAACTCTAGGGGAACTTTAAATTGCCAGATGTCAATCTGGAACCTTTCCTGAGTGCTAAGCTCTCATGCACAGATGGGAAAGCACGATTCCCTATAGAGGGTTGAACTTTAAGGATATACTCAAGGTAGACCTCAAGTCCAGAACACAGGAATGGCACCTTGCTCTCCATGGGTTGAAAGTGGCCCCTTGCTAGATGTCTATTAACATTTCCAGAGTCCAAATCTCATCTCCTGAGATGCTCTATCCAGCTCATTTGCCTGTGAGTCAGAGCATGGTGTTGGAAATATAATGGGCTTTGTTGTTGTCATACTTGGATTTGTATCTTGTCCCTACCCCGCATTAACTGTGTGACATTGGACAAGCTATTGGACCTTGCTGGACCCCACTGTCCTCATGTTTCAAAATTTAAAGCTTCTGGAAGCATTTTCACAGTGATACCATGAGAGTTAAATATGTCCACACAACTGATAAGCTGCTGATACATAACAGACAGCAAATGCCCTATTCTCTCATTCTTTGTTAATATTCATGGAAAAAATATCTGGAAATATTTGACAAAGAAAAATAATGCTAATATATTAATCCCGTTTAATAAGTATTCGCTCAGGGTCAAAAATGTATCAACAAGTTATCTCATAAAGAAGCAAGGTAATTGAGATAAATTAACTGGAAAAATAGAATACCAAAAAGGGGTTAGTTAATTGTCCTCAAATAAATGAACTGTTTTCATTCAATAAATTATGGCTTCCTATTAGTTTTCACCTCTACTGAAAGACACAGTGAAATGTGTTCAGAATCAAGTAACGCATGAAGAAAAAGCCTCCTAATAATAATGGTTAAAATCTGGAAATTTTTCTAGAGAGAATTCCCAGAGATTTATGGAAAGGCAGATATATTCCCATTTTCGGCCAACAGAATCAGTGAAAACCTGGAGTTACAATAACATTCTTAAATAATATATGACAAATAGAGGGAGTTGTTCAATTAATTAGAAAAGTATGAGTAAGAAGAAAGGATTCACAGAGATTGTCTAATATTGAGAGGAGAGAGCAAGAGTAATGATATTGTAACTAGCCCTTGACCTCATGTCAAAAAAGGGGATGGGGAGTTATTCTATAACTACTCTCCTTACCTTAGATAAAGTATATATTTGATCTTCAGTCTCCTCATATAAATGGGATTTTTGAGTTAACTTATTTCTAGGATAATTTTAAGGAGTTGGTTTTTCTCTGATTTAAAAATGTGTCTAGCATTACAAAATAAGAGGACATTTTTATACTTTTTTTAGAATCAGACATACTTTGCAAAATGAAGTATGTCTGTAATATAAATTTCCATCTATCTAAAATGACCAAACTACTCTTCAGTCAGGCAAGATGATGGATTCAAGGTCGTGGTGCACAGCACATTGCATCTATGCCTGCCACCACATTCAATAAAACTTTCCAGAATAAAATAATGTACAACCAGATAATCTCGGACATTAGCTCTGCAATTTGATCAAGTATCCATTGAGCAAACCTACTACATGGCAGCCAGTATATTTATTATTTGTAGTGGTATTCGGATATGAGATGAGTACCCAATCTAATTCTTTCAAAGTAATTTACTTCCATTCACTCTAGAATTTTCCCAGTACTCTCAAAGGCAAATGAAACGGGGTGATTTTGGATAATAGAGTAAGAGCTGCAAAGGCCCATTTGCTGACCTTGGTCTGCATGTTTGTCTCTTCCGTGGCAGATACTCTTAGGGAGAAAAGTCAGGATGAACTGGAGGATTTATAAGATTCTGAAAGTAGAGGAGACCTTCCTCAGCCTTTAGGGAGTGGGATGTTGGAGCAGCAAAGCAAGTCACATTACCTATGTTAACTTGGAGAAAAGAAAATAAATTTTCTATTACATGTAGGCATGTAGACCTTGTTAATAAACAATCACTAAATTGCTAATAACTCTGCCTATGCTGAAAAAGGTGAAACGGACAAGGATGAACAGGAGAGATGTCTGCAAGTAGGTTTTCATGGACATTTGACATGCAGACTGATTTTCAAATGCTTTGACTCAGAGGACTCAGAAAGTAAAGGCAAGGAACAAGTAGGTGTATAGGGCGTCATTTGAGTGGGTGAGTGAGTCATCCCATAGGTTCCTTTCCTGCAAATGGTATTGTCACAGCGTCTGCTTAAGTTATTTGATCCAAGCTTTAAAAGGAAACATAGCACGTCTTCCTTTCAGAAAGGAGAGCCTCAGGAGTTGAACAGAAATTACGGTTTTTTTTCATCAACATTGCTACAAGCCTTACTGCCACCAGCACTAATTACTGCAGCTCACAAACCCTGTGCTCCTTCTTCAGTTTTAAGGCTTCAAGAATACTCAGCGCTAAACAGTGGAAATCAAACACTGATGTCGGCTTTTTGCTCTCATTTTAAAATGCATTATATAAAAGGGAAAATCCTTATCTGGAGCTACAGGTTTGAACACACCATAGGTCTAAATTAGATCTCTCTTTGAAGCTTAGTAACAGAGGTAGATGGGAACACAGATAGAGCTGAAAGTGCTGCAGTACCTGTGGTGTTAAGGGGGTTAGACAAAGATGAGCATGATCGGAAAGGCTGTGGACACTAAACAGCTCTGTTTATTTGGGGAAGAAATGTCCATTGTTGAGAATGGTTCCTTGAGATTCATTCCTAGGAATGAGGTCCATCAGGAAGTCGGGTTAGCTCTTCCTGGGAGGGAAAGATTTCCCCTCATGAGAAAAAGAATAACTCTTTTAATCACGATGCTGTTGAAGGTAGAATTGCAGCAAGTGTTAAACAAAAGAATTGCCCGTCATCTGACATTTGCAATAATACTCTTTAGCCTCTTCTTCCTCTGTGACAGCATATCCTTCTGTCTATATACTTCTCATAATTTCCATGTTCCGTACTCATCATCTCTCTACTGGTCTGTTCTCTTTCCCACTCATTATTCATTATAACTTTATTTCAGAGCCTGCTTTAGAAAAGATGTCAATATATATGTGTTGCATAGATACTTCACTGCTTTTCGTTTTTAAGATTCATTTTAATTCTAAAGACAACAAAATATTACAGAGTTAAGAATGTAGAGGGACTAAATCATCCATAACCTCACCACTCTAAGCAGCAAATACTATTTTGGGAAATGAATACTTTTTGGAGGAAAAGCAAATCTAAAATTAAATATCATTTTACATCTTTAGGTAGAAAACATAAAATCATTCTCAGAGCGTTTTTAAAAATATATTTCCTATATTTAAATTTCCTTAAAAGCCATAACACTTCATCAAGATGTCTTAAGTGGGTGAAGATGATCTCATTTAGCAGATGAGGAAAAAGAAAGAGAGCTTCGTACAACTGTTTCAATGACAAAGAATGGATTAGATTTCAAATGATCCTTCCAGTTTAGGCTCAAATGGTGGTGACATACTTTCACTGCATGGGCTGAGAATGGGTTTAGAATTGTTTCTTGTATCAAAAGTTTGTACTGAAAATTGCCTTGAAAATATTTTCTAAATTGTAGGCCTGATGAAAATTCTTTGAGGGATATGTTTATTTATTTATTTATTTATTTTTTTTATCAGACTCCAGTTTTCCAAGGTGAATATAAGAACAAAGAATATCCAAGGAGCATCTGGACTCTTCAGACTTGAGATTCATATGCATTTCATTTTCTCCATATTGGCAGGTAAGATCATAGGATTGTGTTTTCCAGAGGCATTATACAACACTTCATGAGCAGTGTACACAATTGTAATTTGACTGTACATTTTTCTTAATTTAGAGTTGATGTAAAAATAGTGGATATTATTAAGCCAGTAGTAAGCTAGATATTTTAAAATAAGATTTTTTTTTTGCTCTTGTACTCTAAAATGAAAACAAGAAAAAATCCCCAAAATGAATTTTTAATGTTTCATTTGCCCAGAGCATTGTGGTTACTATAAATAAAACAGTTAAACAGATATGATTTCTAACCTCCTGGAGTTTGGTGAAAGTAAAAACGGTTTCGAATTCAAAATAACCCTTCCTCATCACAGATCAGATGATTGAGTCTCATGCTTCCTGTTGGTGTTTAGTAGACTTGGTGATCTCAGACCAGCACAGCATGATTAATCCAAAGAAAAAGGGTCAGAGGAGAAAAAACAGGTGTTTTTTCCTCCCATAAATGATAAAAATTATTTCTCCACATTGCTCATGTAAATTCATTCAAAGTAATAAAAAGCAATTATTCAACTAGCCCATTTTGAGTAGTTTGAAAGGAAGAGGAGAGTAGGTCAATCACTGTGCAGAGAACATTTTTAGAGCTAGAGTTGGTTTTCACCAGACTTCCTTTCAGAAGATTTTTTTGTCTTACTTATACCAGGGCCCATACTCTGGGGAAACTAATTCATAGTCGGATGAGAAAGCCCACCATTGAAACTCATTCCTCAAACCAAGTATGCTCACTCTTTGAGGACTCTAAACTCATGTTTAGCTAATGGCCTGACTAGATTTGTCAGCCCCTAGGTGGCATTCCATTTGTTCTATATATGATCCTAGTTACTCTCATGCCACATACCTTGCAGTTAAATCATGCACGGAATGGAGCTGATGAGTGGGTCTGCTGCCCCAGCATGATGTGTGGCCTTGCAGGGAAAGGGGACCCAGTACCATCAGTTTCAAAACAAAGCAGCAGAAGCACTGTAGATACTTAGCCACAGTTGACAAAATATGTGTCTTAGTCATTAATCTTGGTCTCTGGTAGAGGATTTCTAGGTAAGAGTGATAAAAGGAATGGGTCTCTCTGACAGTCTCTGGCCTATAAGAATTTTCACAGTGCCCAAATTACTGCTACACTCAAAATATTTCCTCTTTGCCTTACCATATGACAACTCCAAGCTTTTAAATTAGAGCATTATTTCAGGAATTCCTTGCAGCTCAATGCATATTGTTTGGGCTGGTAACAAGTTAATACTAAGCCACCCATTATTATATGAATGATTATTCAAATACTAATATGTGCCAGGCATTCTGCTAGTCATTGTGGAAAAAATAAATAAATGATACCAGTAGCAAGAATGATGGTGTAGCATAAGCACGGTTACTAAAAAATACTCAGGTATAGAAGAGTGGAAAACTGCTAGAGGAATTAGGAAAAATAACAAAAAATGATACTTAAGCCAAGTAGAGACAAAAGCATACAGAGTTCAGGTGGTCATTCCAAGCAGTGGGAAGTCTACACATAAAAAGACAGAGGTGAAAGAGCATGAAGTAAGTGAGTCCTGAGGAGTAGAACATGAAGTAGTTTGTTCCAGACAGGATAGTACATGATGGTCCCAGAAGATTGCTTATGGAAGGCTCTGAGGAGAGTGGAGAGATGAAAGATCCATCTGGCATGGATAGAAAAGCATGGAAGGGCCAAACTGCCCTGCCAAAGTGGTAGAACACTGTGGAGGCCAGAGAGTGTCTGGATCAGACTCATATTTGAGAAAGGTTTTACTGCAGTACGGAAGGTGCGTGGGAGGGAGGCAAGACAAGACATAGCAGTGCCAGCTAGGAAGACATTGCACCAGAACAAACTGCAGGTGATCAAGGCAAGATAGGGAGGTGATGGCAAAGTTGAAGAAGTATTTTAGAGCTGGCATCACTGAGACTTAGTAACAAATTGGATATGGTTGATTCTAGGGTGAGGTCCAGATTTCTGGCTTGGGAGCAGGATATAAAAGGCATTCCATTTTAGACTGATTGAGCTTGATTTGCCTATGAGATATCCAGTTAGAGAAGTCTATTAGGATATATTATATATGAGACTAGAGCACAAGAATGAGGTCCAGTCCTGAGATAGATAATGGTGAGTCATCGGCATATAACCTAAATTGAAGAGTCTTTAGCTACTTAAATGTGATGGGCCCAAAGAAGACATTTTAATTATTGGGAGATGAGACAGAGAACGTGAGATACTGTACCATTGTGAGGTTGAGCCAGAGCACTTTCCAGGTTGGTTCTCTGGTCTCTATGCATTCACTATCACAACTTAGAACCAGGCAGCAGACCATCTCTGAGTGGGGTAAAAATCTAAGGCAAAAGCTACAAGAAAGTTATCCTCCTCCCCTGAAAGTCACTCTAAAGTTCTAAGACTTCACCAAACTTGTTCATAAATAAGAGGTTGTAATGATCATGGCACCACTAGGAAATACTCCCCCATGTCAGAGACTTGAACAGTGAAGCTTATGGACAGGATAGAATGTAGCAAAGAGCTCTTCCCTTCTGTACAAATGGATCATCTTGTTCTGGCCACTTACAAGGCTAAGACAGTAGTTAGGCAGTCTCTGGCCCAAACCTCAGCCTCAAGGACTGCTCCTTCGGGGTTCTAACACCTTTCCTTTGAATCCAACCTGGTTTTCAGTCTGCAAGTGTATCTATTAAAAAACTTATATATCTAGAAGATGCCATGCTTTAAGAACTTACCATGAATTACCTGGATGTGACAGTGGTAAAAGTCCTGGATTTGAAGTCAGAACATATCATTTTGATATTCTGACCTGCCACTCGTTAGATCTAGAACTTGGATGAGTCATTTTCCTTTTCCAGGCCTCTATGCCCAAGCTTATAATAAATGACAGGGTTCAATGAGATAATCCCTCAAATTTTTTTCTCTAAACATTTCTGTATGAGATTGAGTTGATAGCCAGATATAAGTAAATATTTATTCATTTACCACCTCAGTTATCTAGTTATTTATTCAATGAACATGTATTAAACACACATTTGGTGCTCCAGGGATGTACAAATAAATACGGAACTGAGAGACTAGTAGAACTTATATATATTTTTTCCCTTAGGTGAAAATATATTTTCTCAAAAACTAATTCTTCAGGTCACAGGTCCTTTTTTTTATGAGCCAGGCTTGGCACATGGGGTTGCAGGTTCTTGGAGAGGAGAAAAAGCATTTATTGTCCAAAGTGATATCCTGAAAAATTAATCTTGAAACTGCAGATGCTGAGGGTCACAACATAACCACACTTTGGGGGACTTTTAGCAAAGAGTAGTACCAATAGATTACAGTTAAATAGATATCCTGGCAACAGAATGATCTAAAATAGCAAGACTACCTTTTAAGATAGTCAGAACATAGAAACTCAAAGGTACAAGGGAAGGATAACCATGTGGTTTGGGTGTCTTTCAGTGGATATGGAGCTATGTCTAGATATATGTGTCTAATGTGCATGAATCCGTCTAGTAGAGACAATTTCACATGGTAGATAGGGCTAGTATGTACCTCCTGGAGCATCCCCACTCTTTCCCAGATTTTTTTCTTTTTCACCTGTCTAATCCAATAGAATACAAATTAAGTTTCTGTGAGTTATAAAGGTAACTTATTTTAGGAAAAGTAAGATACAGGGGAGAGGAACAAAGGCTAATAAGAGAAAGATTAACTTTTGAAACCAGAATCATCTGAGTGGGATCATCTGTGCCTCCTTCATCTTCATCCTCAGCCAGTAGATGTGTTCATGACTTATATTAAACCAATTAGACTATATTTCTTTGACTATTTCCTTCTATATTTAGAAGTATCAGAGAGAATGACACATGCATGGCAAATAGTTGATAGAGTCACCCCCATTGAAAGCCCTGGTAAAAAATGCCCTTTCATTTGGCTCCCTTGGAACAACTTTAGATCCTACTTCCCCAGACCCCATTCAGCCCTGTCATCAATTCTCTGATCTGTCCTGTAATCCTTCAATAAATCTCTCATCTGCTTATGCTAGACAATCTAGTTTTCTCTTAATCATACTGTTATTGACTAAATGTTTGTATCCCCTCAAAATTCATGTGTGAAATCCTAACCCCCAATGTGATGGTGTTAGAAGGTGAGGCCTTTGGGAGATGATTAGGCCATAAGGGTGAAGCCCTCATGAGTGGGATTAGTGCCCTTATTAAAAAGACTTACAAAAGACTGCAGAGAGAGTGCTAGCCTCATTCTACCAAGTGAAGACATGATGAGAAGTCAGTACCTTGGAAGTGGGCTCTCACTAGAATCTACTCATGCTGGCACTCTGATCTCAGGCTTGTTGTTTGGAAGCCACCCAGTCTATGGTACTTTGCTATAGCAGCTAAAGCTGACTGAGGACATATGAAGTAGATAGAACCTCCTCCATATATCACTCAGGACAATTAGCCCTTCTTATTTAGAGGAAGATCAGAAAATACATTCAAAGTGGACTTGGGAGACAAAATAAATGGTCCTTCATTCTTTTACCTATGTGTGAAAAAGAAGAGTGAAATTTGGACTCCACAAAGGTCTCTTTAATTGAAAGCTTATCATAGGACATCTCTGTTTTAAAGAGATTGGTACTGAAACAGAAACTTTTCAACAGTAAGGTGGTTTCAACCTGGCCCAGCTCATGTCCAAGTGCTACTGCAAGCAGATTGATTTCATTTGCCCCAGTTCCCCTCTCTCTTTCTTAGTAGCTAAAATAGAACTTCTAGAAGATATCCTCAGCTTCTGCTTTGGTTCTTGAATAAAGGGATTCCATTGTCTTCTACTCTTTCTTCAGCCTTGTGTACAAGTCATTTGTTACATTAATGCATTTCCTGAAATTTAGCAAATTCTTGAAAAGAAAGATTTAATCTTCTCAGGAGAAGCTGGAGAAGATTTATGGACGCCTATTCTTAACATGTCAAAATGTGGCTTGGCTGCTAAATTTACTGGGACCGCCTACACAGCTGAGGATTTCTGTGGCTCTGCTGGAAATAATGGGTTTAGGAGGTAACCAAATAGCATTAGAGAAAAATATTTGAGAGAAAACAGATTTTTAGGTTGCAGAAGGACTTCTTATTTTATAAAAGAACATTACCATTTTAAGAGCTCATTAGGTTGTTTTCCCTTATGTTTGACCCCAAATTAGAGATTGGGTTTCTTAATTTTCACTTCTAAAAATCAGCTGTAAGATATTGGGTAACTGGAGTTTCCAAGTCTTCAAATGCCACTCAAAGTGGAAGCATTAATTCTTATTATTATGTATTATTATGGAATAAATTGAATGTTGTTAGGTTGCCTTTTGTATTCTTTATTTTTTCTCTGCTTAATCATTATAGGTAATTTAAAAATATTTATTTCTGCAAGTGAACCTCTAGAAGTATTTTACTATCATTAAATAGAAAAGTAAAAGCCTAATTACTATATGTACTGAACATTCTTCTGTGGTAGTAGTTTCTCCACTCTTTTCATATCTTTGTTCTGCTTATTTAACACAATTTCTCCCATATATATTGGCCTTCCCCCACCTCCATTTCATGGAAGAAAATGGTACTCTGTTATACAAATGTGCTCACTATTCCCTTTGAAACTATAGTCAGTCAGTCCCCGCAGAAAGAATAGGTAATGAAATTCTATCTCTCAAGTGTGTGTAGACATATCAATCACTTTAAGTGGAAACAATCATTCCTCTGCCATTTGGAGCCAACATTTTTGAACACAGAAGCAGCACAGTTGCTTTCTGTTACTAAAAATAGTCTTTCCATAGAATGCTTAGGTTTACCTTCCAACCACATTCTGCACAGGTCAAGAGAAGCAGATTTTCTGATAGCATTTGATTTGAGCAAAGGGAATGATAAAAGGTGCATTCTGTAATCTGGGTTTAGAGTCGCTGGAGGATGTGGGTCCAGTGGAGGTCACCCAGCTGAGGCACACTGTAGCCCTACCACCCCATTCCCTACACCCCATTCCCTATCTCTGCCTAGTTTGGTCCGGAAGTAGGACTTCTTTCCATGCTGTACCCTCCTAGTCCTCCAGATTTGAAATCCAGCATTGTTTTCCTCCCTTCCACAGAAGCAAGAAGATTTTGGATTCATGCTGTCACCTTTTTCTCATCAGACACGCTACGCTTTTGTCTTGCTCTCGGTATTTTAGGGATCTGACACCAGAAGATACAAAAGATAAGGCATTCGACCTCTTTCATTGCAACGGCTCCCATCCTTCATGCCAGCTCTACCTACCATAAACTCAAATACCCACTCCTGTTTGAAATGCTGTTGGCTAAAGGCATGCTGCTGATGAATGAGAGAGTGTGTTAGCACAAGGCATTCTCCTTACAGCGAGGTGCTGCTGTCTCTACCCAGAGCATTGCTGCTGGGAAGCCAATCGGCTCTCACTCCCAATCCCCAGATACAGAGCACTATCAATGCAGAAATATTAAAGAGAAAATTAATAATTTATTTTAAAAATTCATTTGCAGCTGCACTTCAGTGAATTAATTACTTTTTTGTCTTTCTCCTCTTATTCATTCCTTTCTCTTGCTAATGCTCAAGTTGGAACTAGCAAGAGGAAGTAAGTAGGGTTGGAATGAGTGGGAGTCTGGTGCTGCCAGAACAGAAAGCTCAAAGAAGGTGGGCTCTTGTGGGTGCCCTGAGGGACCTGACAAGGAAAAGGAATAGGTTAAACTTAATCCCATCCTCTTCGTCCCCAAAGTAATAGGAAACCATGTTACCATGGTATATGTTCTATTTAGTATTTCAGGAGAGGGGAAAATTAAAATCCAGCAAGCAAAAGTCCCAAGTTATTAAAAAAGATTAATCTGTTGTTTATCACTACATCTTCTATGCAGTTGTCTTCCCTGTATGCTCATTAAAATAGTATGGTCACACAGACAAAATGAAGGCGTACTATCGCATAAGAGTTAATGGAGCTCTTGTACTGATTTACAGAAGGGCTGGCATAGGTGCAGCAAATTTTGCATAACACTTGCTTATCACAACTTGCCAGGTGACACTAAGGTAACAGTATGGCAAGGTTCAAATCCATAGCCATTTTAGTCATTTTCTGAGCTAGCATAGAAAACTCAGTCCGAGAAATTTCATTTACCAAACCCCACACTGGGGCAAAGCAGATGCTTCCTTCCATGTTTAAAACATTGATGGGACAGGGAGTCAGCTTCCATCATGCCAGCCCAAGCTACCATTTTAAACCTTGCAAAAAAAAAAAAAAGTGCTTTTTAATCTACCTTATTCTAAGTAGCCATTTAATGGGAGAAATAACCTTTGTACTGATGAGATTTGAAAACGAATATAATGGCAAAACTGAATTTTTCTCTAATAATCTTGTCTGTCTGGCACAGGAACCATAGCCATTTGAGTACCAAATGATCCCCTCAGGAACAAACAATTTCCGTGGGTGTGATGGGTGCTCTGCTGTGTGTATAAGCAGAAAGGGGGATGAAGTTGAGGATGAAGATGGAGAGAACTCACTATTTAGTTTTTTTTCCAAAAGATCAGAGACAGGGAAAGAAAAGAAGAAAGTACAGGGAGGACAGAGAGAATTAAAGCCAATATTGATGACGTCGGGGGCAGAGACTTCTGTTCTGTCCAGTACACACAATCACCATGAGTCTTTTCACTCCTCTCTGAAGATTTGTCTAGCTTGTGTCACCATTCTGTGCCCCACTCTGTCATAAAGAATCATTTACCATAGCTTTCCCATGACCTATGTAGGAGCTTATCAGCTAATTCCAAGTTTGTTCTCTGAAGGTTGGAATGGGACAACACCATCTACAAATTGCATTTTATGTAGCCTTACCTCTGAGTAAAGAAACAATACTCAAAAAAAAAAAAAAAATGGCTTTATGACTTCATGTCTCCCAGTACAGTAGGTTGTGGGAATATAGCTGAACATACCATTATGGCTCTTGGCTCAAATCTCTGAATTGTGTCTTATAAGAAACCAAAATAATCCATCTTTAGGGGCTTGGTAGACAAGATTTCTCCTCTGAACACTGAAAACTCTTCAGACAAGATGAATGTATAATTGCACCAATGTCTGTTTATGTAGCAGTTATAACTTAAAGAGACTTCTCTGAGGGAGACCTGTTCAATATCATTAAGCCACAAATAACCTCCATGCACGCAATACCTTGGTAAACTTCCACTGGCTATGAACATACATTTACTTATCCAGTTTCCCTAGAAATTCCTTTACTTGAAAATTTATCAAAATGTAACTCATCCTATCAGACAATAAGGAGCTGAAAATCGACACCTACAATATGCTTCCTTCATTTCAAACAAACCAAGAATATCATTTGATTATCTGATAAACGGTTTGTCTGTTTCATATTATGTAGGTTAAAAGGACATTCTAGTGTTAAATGGAGTAATGGATCAAAACATTTCCCCAACATCTCATGGCAAGAGATTGCACCAGCAACTGGAAATTTGGTAGACATCTTTCCTTCCTCATTCCTTCAGCAAGAACATTTAGAACACTATAATGATTGGCTTTAAGGAATCTTGTGCTTATGAAAAACTAACCTGATTCTGTTTTATGCATTCAGAGTTTGTCTCCTGCCAGACTCTGCATGCCCTGGCAGCTCCTGGAGCCTTTTGACTACCTAGTACTGCCCCCATGTGGGCCAGGAGTGTCACTATTACAAGGAGCTACCTGCTTTCCATTTTTGACAGTAGCCAAAGGAGATAAAAGCCGTGATTTCTAATAGTTTTAATCCTATATACTAATCTAAATTTTCAAGAGAAATAGAACTATTTTCTGGTCTCTGAGTTAGTTTGAAAAACCTACTAGGCCAGTATGCCTGGAAATAAAGAATAGAGCAGGGAGGATAGGAAAATCTAGGCCAATGTTCTCTCTCACCTGGGATTCTTGTTTTTCTCCGCCCAGAAGGTCAAATCTCAGCTGAATCAGTATGCAGATCACATACACAGCAACTACAGTTCCAGACTAGGGAATGTGCTAATTGGCTCACCCGCCCAAAGAACCAGGGTACCAGGCGTCTGACACACAGCCTCTGAGGGAAGCAGGGCTTAATGCAGGACAAAATGTTCTTGCCTCTCTCTGCACTGTCACCTATCCTTGCTTCTAGCAAATGGTCTGGCCATATGCAGTGGTGACTGGAGCTCTCTTATAATTATTTCTCTCGTCGTAGTCTAATGTGTACGCTTGGGATTTTAGAACGCAATCTAATTCCGAAGAAATTAAAATTAAAGCCAGTACCCCTTCAGCCTTCTTTTTTTATACACTTCTCCTGTAGCGTTCCAAATCGTGCTCCCAATAGTTAATGCATTAAAAAGGTAGGTCAGAAACTTGACATCAGTGTCCTTAAGGCCCTTTTAGAAAGAAAATGAAAAGAAAATGGCCAGAGCTACAGTCCCTACCAGACGATACAATATAAAAAACAATCCTGTTGGTTACTTGCAGTGTCAGTCCCTCACTATTTCCTCATGATCCCAACTTATAAACCGTTTGACTGTTTTCTGGAAGAGATGGAATATTGTAGAGAAGGAGTATAGAGTCTTAGGAGAGAGAGCACCTGCCCAGTTCCAGGAAACCATGATATCCTTAGTGCTCTCTTTGAACAGGAAGCCATCTTCCCAAATCGTATGGTGTCCATGGAGCTGCTGTAATAGGCCTGGGAACAAACTACAGCCATCAGTTCTTGATTAACTCTGATAACTTACCCTGGCTAATGAGGTGGAGGTTTTTCATGCTTCCACCGCCTAATGTTGCTCATTAGATGTACACTTATTGAATATTCAGATAATTGTGGTAGTCATAATAGTGGTAATGATGGCCACGTGATGACATGATGAAGAAGGCATCCTTGAGTCGAAAGGGTTTTATTTTTTCGAAGCAAGTCAAAGAGCTCACGGTACTGCTGTGAGCCATGTCCAGAGCATGTAAAGACTATTAGGTGTTCCTTTGCTGTATAATGTTTTTAATAAACTAAAAGTAATCACCTAAAAGATTTTTTGAGATCACCTGGGTACCCAAAAGAACTGCTAATTCTCAGATGACACAGATACTTTCTCCAGATTTAAGTTTGTATTTTGACCTGAAACTAGAAAAAAAAAAAGCTCTGTGTCAGCATTGTAATTTACATTCTGCTTCAATTCCTTATTTATGGTAGTGAGATTTTAGGTCAAATACCCTTGTGGAGCCAACTACCTTATATTAAATAAAGCCTTCAGCCTCGACCAAATAAGACTTTTTTTTAAAGCAGGTCTGCAGCTGAAAATTTTTTCTTGCCAATATTTTTCAACTTTTATGTTTGTCTTTTATGAATCTCCAAGTTTGGGGCAAGGTGAGATGTGAAGATGTCTGAAAATTCAAGGCAACTTGTATTTTGTAAGACTCAAAAAGATTTGATAAGAATATGAATTGTCAGTTTTGCTCATCACTCAGTTCTAAAATCTATACTCAAAACCTTTCATGTCTGTCTTATCCCTCACTAGCATCAAACATAATAAAATCAAAATAACCTTCTGATAAAAATCAGTTTTCAAAATTTTACCATAGGTTGCTTTTCTGTTTGATTCTTTTTGATCACCACCAGATATACCAGAAACAAACAAGTTTCTTCCAAATCCCATTTTGTCTCAGCAGTACTTCTGATGGGGGTGGGGGCGGGGGGGGGGTGACAAATATGGAAATGATACTAAGGTATTTCTTCTATTATCTCTTTTAACAAGTTCATAAAAGCTATATCCATGTTGGGTTTATGAATTTTCCAAATTGAAAATAAGATGGATAATACAATAAGATTCAGCTTTTGACTTTGTGGTGATTCTTCTCTTGCGTTAGGAAATTTTGCATTCCTGACAATTCAGTAGCACTATTTTCTCTTTAAAGTCTAATGTAAGCCTAATGGGCTCATTTAGGCTGGTAATGAACAGTTTAGGAATGTTACTCTCAGGTTCCCAATTCTGGTAGGTGACAATAGCTTGTTTGCATTTGCCTTATGTATTTGATGCTACATAGGTAGTGAAATGCAATCCTTTGCTGTCTATACAATTATTATGATGCTTTTGCAACATGATGTGCTCATTGACACTAGTTTACCTTTTGCAGCCCCAGGCTTGCAACCTGGTGGCATTTGAATGTACCTGCTCCAAAGAAAGCATTGGTCTTATGACAGCTTTGTGATGTGGAATGAGCTGAAAGCAGGCTCAACTGACCCGATTATAACGATATCCCTGAGTCTGGAGACTCTTCTAGCTACTGATGATTGCTTTTTCTCATATTTGGAAAAGGCTATAACATGGCTAAAAAAAAAAAGAAAGAAAGAAAAAAAAAAAGGCCGAAAGAGAGGGAGAGAGCAAGAGAAAGATCTTTGACCAAGTCTCCAAATTATAGGAATTTGTCAGATATCTTTTATTTATTTGGTTTTTGTCCTGAGTAATAGAGCTAAGGATAGCAGACTACCAGAAATGTATTTATGGTAATTAACTATTCATAGAGACCTGGCTAACGTTGATGGAAAAGCAACAATGGAATTTCCCATATTTCTATTTTGGAGGGGATTATAGCTGGGAATCTGATTCAGAAAGATGGCAGAGGAATTGCAGTTCCACTGTTTTTACTTAGAGTGTAAGATTGCATGTCTGTGGAGGATAACATGGGTGGCCTGGAGAAGATTATGGACAGTTGTAAAAGTCTCTGACTCCTGCCCCTTAGCACTTCTAAAATCTCCTGATAGTTTGGTGACCATTTTGGAAATTTATCGTTTAACTGTTTTAACATTTTGTGACATGTGATATTCAGTGTAATATAAGTGAGATAGGTTTAAGAAGGAACATTCATCTGAAAGGGAAACCTACAAGACAAGTGTGAACCAAGTACCCCACCCAATAAAGACAAGCCAAATGAAGTGTTTATTCTGTAAAACAAGGGCCTTTGCTACACTTTCCTCCCCGAGATCTAAATTAGTTCCATTAAGTTCCTAACTCCCAAAGAAGTTTTCATTATCTGGGTCCACCTGCCAAAATGAATTGCCATTTATATTTGCCCCAGAAAGTGATAAGCATATTGGGCAAATTTGCTTCACATATACCAGTTACTGTTGATACAGGAGCAGAAATATTGCATAAGATTTCTTTGAAAGGAAGAATAAAATTAAAAACTAGCTACTGAGTACATGAATTTCTCATCACTGCTGAGGTGCCATGAGGACCAAAATTCCTCCTTACAAAGCCACCCACCAGATAGAAGAAGAGGAAAAAAAAAAAAAAAGAATAACAATTCCAATGTTCAGAAAAAGAAGTCAAGAGCTGACTCTAGTGCTTTCCTTATGTTCTCTCCAGAGCTCTGTGGAGAATATTCTGTGCTGGTAATTGTTCCTAATCAACTGGATGAAAGAGAAAGCAAAAATAAGAAGAACTCTTCACTATATATTTAGTACATGCTCAGTTCTCCTCCAAACTAGAGGACACCTAGGAGAATCTTAGAAAAGATCTTTCTAGACATTTCCTCCCACCTTTTAACTACTCGTCCTATTCTTTTTTTAATGTGTATATAGAGTGCTTTAAATACCATCCCTGAAAATGTATGTAGCATAATAATCTGATAAGGGTATAATCATCATGATAATCTTTAATATTTACTATGATTCAACCATCACCAAGTTCTAGGTGTGCTAGAAAATGGACTTTGAATGAGTAGAACAGCTCATCTCATTCACTCTACTTAGAAATTGAGAGCCACCGCGATGAAGGTATGATGACCCTTTGGAAACTGGTGCCTTGGGCAAAGTAAGAATTGAGTTCCACGATGCACACCAGTGATCCCATATCTTGGATCTCTCAACTCACTGAGTTATGAAGCTGTTTTCTGACTTGATCAGAATAAGATGGCCCAATATTAATCATAAATAAAAGCATGCTTCAAACAGTGCTTAGGATGGATACTTCCAGAGATCTGACAGAAAAGAGCGCTCTTGGTTTTTAATTTATCATGTCCCTTCCTCGCCCAAGGATAAAGTAAGGCCTTAGACCTAGCTCTTATGGACAGACCCTACAATACTAACAAGGAAATGTAGTTTAACTCTTAATCTTTCATTTTTTTTAAGTCGTTTGGACACAAGATAGGTTTACTCGTTCCTGCTTCTTTTCTTATTGTGTGTATAAGTGAAGACAATTACCTTAGCAGCAAATTCATGTAAATTTCCCTACAAAGAAATTCTAAGAGAATTTGTACAAGAAAGGAATACATGCAAATAAATAAAAGCTACATCTTGGGCCCATGGCCTTTGCACTTATGACATAAATTCTGAAAACATTTCCTCTTATAGCTGCGACCCTAAATTATAACTACACTAAAGGTATCTGCTACGTTCTATGCATATGTAATCCTCAGATTATAGAATGTCTAACTAGTGGTTGGTGCTCAGTAAATATCTGCTTTAAAAATTAACGCACTGGGACAATGGACTACCTGTTTTATCTTACCATAATACTGTGTATTGCAGAAGAACCCAGAATCTAGCAGTTAGTTACATCTACCAAATATATAATAACCTGCCTAGTTCTTTAGCAATGCACTAGAAAAAAGCTAACTCACTTCTTTCCTTTCTGCCCCAGACCTTTTTTTTTTTTTTTTTAATTTATTCATGAGAGACACACAGAGAGAGGCAGAGACATAGACAGAGGGAGAAGCAGGCTCTTTGCAGGGAGCCTGAGGCAGGACTGGATCCCAGGATCCTAGGATCACGACCTGAGCTGAAGGCAGACCTGCCTTGGTCCATTTTTACAGACCCATCTACTCATATCCGTTTCTAAAGGAATTTAGACTTCTAGGTCTGTGTAGAAGTTCAAAGCTTATTAAAAAAAAAAAAAAAAAAAAAAAAAAAAAAAAAAAAAAAAAAAAAACAAAACAACTCATTCTAGGGCATCCCGGGTGGCTCAGCGGTTTAGCGCCACCTTCAGCCCAGGGTGTGATCCTGGAGACCCAGGATGGAGTCCCGCTCAGGCTTCCTGCATGGAGCCTGTTTCTCTCTCTGCCTGTTCTCTGCCCCTCTCTCTCTCTCTCTCTCTCTCTCTCTCTCTCTCTTTCTCTGTCTCTCATGACACATAAAAAATAAATAAAAAAAAAACCTCATTCTATACCCCAAGCTCTGGATAATGAATGGGCATTTGACAAAAGAACTTCTTCCATATACTAATATGATCACCCAGTGATCTGGAATAATGTGGCTCCCTTGAGTAAATGAGATTAGCTAAACATATTTTCAGTCTTTAGAACTTGAATGGAAATAAGAAAAAAAAATTCCCAGCAAGAAGAGGAAATGACAGAGGGGAACAGACAATGGTAATGATGGTGCTGAGGACAGAAGGGTGAGGTAGCCAAACCTCATTAATGGTTAGATCACTAGGAGAAGACCTCCCAAACTGCTACTGCAAAGATCTTCAGCTCAGAAGTACCTCCATGAGGGCTAATCCTATTATTGATCATGCACTCAAATGTCAGAGAGCCCACTACTTAAGGCACTCCAGATGTATCCTTAAACTGCCCTTCTCTCTAGCTAACTCAAGTGGTACTTTTTTTCCTCACAATTAAATAATCTGAATGAGAAGCATCCAAAAACATTTTCAAATTTTCCTAGTAAGTTATAGTTTTAACCAACTCTCTTCCTTCAAAGTATGATGAAGGAAAGTGGGGAAACAAGGAAAGAAAAATATTAGAAAATAGATAAGGTTTTACTTTTCTTCTAGGATATGTCCAAACTGGTACCTATGGGCTTTCATCTGCTTATTGGTTGCATGTCACAGTGAGCACCAACTTTCTGCATGTCTGAGATGAGTTTTTAAAAATCCAGGAACCATAATTCACCCAGGAAAAAACTGTGAGGGTAATTGGTGCTTCTTAGTCTTTACTAACATCCATAATAATAATCCGGGGATATTGTTAAGAACGCAAGTTCTGATTTCGCAGGTGTAAATCGGGGCCTAAGAGTCTGTTTTCTTATAAACCTCCACATGATGCCAGTGCTGCTGATCTGTCAGTCACATTTTGGGTACCGAAGATGTAAAAGGAAGATACTCTTTACACAACTACACACCCATTCTCATTTAGTTTTTGCAGGATGATAAAATAGAAGATGACCGTGAAAACCGAATAAGTTCACCATTTTTAAGCTGTATGGTGTTGAACAATTCATTAAATCCATCAAAGCTCTAGTTTCCTCATTTGTAAAATGATGATGGTAATATTTATCTTGCAGGATTATTCTGAAAATTAAATGATGTAAAATATGCAAATTTTACAATAGCTCCTAAGCAAATGATATTTATTTTTCATTAATTCACTGTGTTAATCAGAAAGCATTTTGAACAATATGCAATTTCCAATAATAAGTGCTAGAAAAAGATATATATATGTATATATATATGATATGTATATATATATATGATATATGTATATGATCTCTACCCTAAAGAGTTTGCAAACCACTAAGAGTATAAAAACCAAAATGTCTATAAATTGCTATAATGCCATATAAAATAATAAATGCCAGAAGAGAGGGGGAAAAAACCAAAATGCTCTGCATTTAAAGAAGGAAAGATTCACTAAGGGATGGAGCAAAAAGAACAAGGTGAAGAAATCAGGGAAGATTTCAAAAAGGAGGGCACATTTGAACTAATCCTTAACAAATTAAGAGTCTACTAGGCAGAGAAGATGGGGCATATGATTGAAAGCAAAAGAAATCTGCTATCGGTAGAAACCATGGCATTGTGAAAAACAGTGCTTAATGGCACCTCCAGCATTCCAATGTGGCTAAGCCTGGATTGAATTGGGAGAAGAGTAGGAAGATGTAAAGATAGCTGTACCTAGAAGGTAAAGATTTTGTATGCCATGCTGAGTTCCTGGGACAAATGGTGTCTCCTATTATGTCTCTCACCACACCTTATCATAATTATGCTCTAGCTCAAGGACAGACAACTCTGCATCTCGATGACAAATGTCTGGCCCATAACAAGTACTCAATGAATTCTTGTTGACAGAATAAATATGTAACTGCTGGAGGAGAGAATTTCTTGTAGTAAGGAGGGAAAAGGCCTTAAATAATATTTCAGAGATGGACTGCATACAGTTGGCTGCTCTGCTTGTCCTGCAATGACCCCAGCCCACATAGATGCTCTAACATAAATATGCTCCTTAGAGGCACACCAAGCATTTTTTATTTGGAGGGATCGTTACATTATGTAACAAAAACAACCATCCCATTATACAACCCATTGCTGTGCATTCCGTTTGGCCTCCCTGTGATGATTCAATCTCTTAGCGGCGCTTAAGATGGTAAAGGTTGAGAGAAACTATTAGACTCTAAGCAGATTGGGATCATCAGATAAAAACTATGGTGTATCAGCATTGCATCCACCATCACTTGTAACACAAAGTTCAATAATATAGCTTGCAGCTACTAGTTGATTAGAACAGCTTTCTAGCCTACGACTGATGCTTGCTTAAACACACCGAAGAGTGGGGCTGCTTGCTCTTCCAGAGAAGCAGAAGGGTACAGTCTCCAGTGAATGGTATGATTTCAATACAGAAAGCTTGCTTAAATCTCACTTCATTTTCATTCCATCTATCGACTTCTTTAGGATCGTGCACAAGGATTGGAATACCTTTATTGAATCCCCCAGGCGTTCCAAGTAAACACAAATAGAATAATTAGGAACAACTGTAAAGGAACAATCATAGGTGAATCTTGCTTTCATATTATATTAGAGATAGAAACCTTGAATTTATCAGATGGAATCATGTTGGGACTGGCTTATGGCAGAATGCTGAAGCTGGCAAAAGCTCATCTTCTCCAGAGGGAGGAGACCATGGAGGTCAAGGACATGGGCTGGAGGCAGGCCACCTGGATTTGAAATGTGCCTTGAAAAGTTCCTGGCTTTGGGATTTGGGATATATTGTTCAGTCTTGCATGCTTCAAGCTCATCATCTATAAAGTAGGGATTATAATATTATTTAATCCATAAAGCAAGGGAAAGTTAATCCATGAATAATGCTGACACACAGTAAGAGCTTATTACCTGTCGCTGTTATTATAATCTTCAGGGTCTCCACCCCACGAATTCAATAAATGTCCCCTACCTCATTCCACATTCCAAGTGGCCCTTATACTCTTTCTTCCTTGTTTACATACTCATTTCTAGCAAGAGTTGGAGTCTTGTATGTGTTTGTGTAATTATGTCCCCACAAAATGTTACCTCAGACAGGAACCTTTTATCTTTCACTGTAGTTAGAAAAGTGCTTTTTTCTTATCATTAGGGAATCCACAACATTAATAACCAAGTGGGAGTCCTATTACCCAGTCTCCACCCCAAACCCCTGAAGTTTCAGCAGTATCCGGCCATTTGTGCAACAAAGATTTATTAAAGAGTTCTGTGTCACATACCCCTGGCTGGTTTGGTACAAAGATTAAAGATTAGATGCTCAGCATTCCCTGGGTAGCACAGGAGTACCAGGAGGGGAATTTAATCCAGACTGTGGTAGAGGAGGAGATGCTAGCAGGAAAACCTTCTCTCCTTCTATCATTGCAGGCTTTCCTAGGCTGGCTTGACAAGTATCAGTTTTCATTTGTTATTTGTCATCTCACTGGTTAGATATCTAAGCCCTCTTTCTTTTCCCTCTATAAAGCCTGAACACATATCCCTCCATTCATTCACAATGCTCAGAGGACTGGAAAAAATAGAATGATTCTCCAACTCAGAAGTTGGAGACCTGGGTCACATAGAGAAAACTTTCTTTCGAGCATTAGTGCCAGACACTGTGAGAACAGCATAAGTGCATTCCTTCCTTCCTTCATTCAGTTAGCTACTTTCACTGCGCCTTCCTGCACAATGCTTACTGAGCACTCACAGTCCAGGCCAATCATGTGAGATACAGTGGAGTTTATAAAAGATATTTGTCCCTCTCCATGAGAAAGGTAGAGTTAGTCAAAAGAAAAGATGTATCTTGTTATAGAAATAGTTAAATAACAATGAAATGAAATATATGATTAAATCCCAAGAATTAGTCAATGATTCTTGGTGTTCTGGAAAAGACATCAGCTAGGATAGCAAATACTGTAAGTTTCACTTCAAGTGCCGCTTCTTATCAACTGGAAATAAATGCCTGGCAAAACTGTCTAGACAGCGATGATGTGACTTTGCCAAGGCTCAGAAGGAAATAGTTTGGAAATTAATGTTGGTCACATCACAGGAATGGGAAGTGCATCCCTTTGCCACATCTTAGCCATGGTATGCTGGACTGTAGCACGACAGTCAAGAAAAATGTTTGTAGTCTAATAGACCTGGATTCTGTTGTTTGTTAGTTCTGTGGCCTTGGGCAATTCTTTAACTTCTCTGAGCCTCAGTTTTCTCAACCAAAAAGTAAAGATACTATCATCTCAAAAAATGTTAGCTGTTATCATCCAACTAGTCTGTAAGTTCTATGAAAGACAGAATCGAGTCTGTCTCATTTCATCTTTATATCACTGGCTCATGGCCCAACCAATACCACCTGCTTCCCCACCCCCATCCCCTACACACACACACACACACACACACACACACACACACATGGAGAAAGGTCTTTGAAGACTCTGGCTTTTGAGAAGAACTTTAAAGTATGAGTAGAATATGCATATATATCAAAGAGTATAAGAAAAGTTACTACCTAAACAAAGAAGACCTGGCAAAATATGGAAACCAAAATGCATACGACAGGGACTACAGAGGAGACAGACGAGCCAGAAGGAAAAAGAAATAACATCCAAACAACTTTGATTTTGGAAGATGCTAAGATCATCTCATCTATATTTCACTTTGTGAAGCAAGAAAACTGAAGCTCAGAGGAGTTTAAATAACTTATAGTGGTAGACATTGGCATTGCTGAGATTACAACCCAGATTGCCTGACACATACTTCAGTGCTCACTTGGGAAGGGACTGGAAGAAAATGCTGGGAAGTCAATCGGAAATCAGATGGTAGAGTTTTCCATATGCAAAATTTACTCTTCAAGTACTGAGGATCTCTCTTATCTGTTACCTGCAATATAAATCAGAGCAGAATGAAATTCCTTCCAGGACCCCTTTGGGTGCTATGACCAGGGATAGTGAGGCCACAGAGCAAGCGCCATTGGTCAGCAAGCATGATTTTTGAGACAACATAGACTAACAGGTTCCAAACGAATGTAGAGAAAAATGGAACCCAATTATGTTGGTAAGAGGAGGTGCAATGGGCGATTCCTTGATTTAAATGGATCATATGGGGCAAAGATGAGAATTTCTTCCACCCCCAAAACACCATACTGCACTTATATTATGGCCAACACTAACAGAAGGTGGAAACTTACACATAATACCACGATTGCTACTTTGTCTTTTGGGTATTTGTTATTTTGATGTTGCTATCGCTCCCAGCATCTATCCCCCTGTGTTTAGGGCCGGATATATTTTTAGTCTCATTTTATAATGGAGCTACACTGAACAGTTAAGAATGAATAACCCTGTGGGTTCCTTACTCTCCTGCCTCATTTGTTATGCCTGATTCTGTCCTGCCCCAAGACGTGGCACTGGTACCTGATGTCTTCCCTAGGCAGGTAAACGCTGCTTGTTTTTATTTGTCATCTAATAAGCAGAAGCCAGATTTGGAGGTGGAACCTTCAAAGTGCAGTGGCTTCATCCTGAGCAAATGTTGGTGTCTGTTTACATCCATATATTAATGGAATAATCTTCCAGATCAGTCAGAGTGCTCGAGACACAATCAATGATACATATGCCCCCATTGTTCTTAATGAGCTTCTGATTAAAACATCTCCTCATGCTCTTCAAGTTTAATTGTTGTCATTGAGATCCAGGGAAGTACTCTTGCAAAGATTTCTGCATTGAGAGTTAGAGGTAGGGGATCTACAATGAAGCACCATGACCCCAGGAATTTCTTCTCTGTCTCCTAATTATAATCAATCTCTGCCTTCCATCATGCAAAAATCCTAATACCTAGGTAACGGACACCCTGAAGACCCACTGTGACTATAATATTTGGGTTCTTCAGGCAAAGCTGCCCTGCAGCGCCAGGCTTTGTGTTTAGCAGTGCTCAGTAGTTCCATCTAGAAGTTTCTTCCATCAGCGGATGAGATTGACTTCTCTTTTCCACCAAGATGTAAGCAGAGCAGAGCAGAAGCTAAACCTAAATCCCCACATGCTGTTCCTTGCAGTGGATTTCAGGATTGCCTCCTCATCACCAATTCTACCCCTTAACCCATGGTACAGCGGCACTGGTTCTCAACCCTAGATGCACAGCACAATTTATCTGGAAATTATTTTCCAAATCTGATTTTTAGGCCCTATCCTCATCCAGTTCAATCCCAATCTTTGTACAGAAGTTAAGAGCAAGGGCTCTGGAGCCAGAAGCCTGAGTCTGTATCCTGGCCCTACAGTGCACACTTTGGGCCAGGTATTTAAGCTTTCAATATCTCTATTTTTCTCATGGAAAAGTGGGGTTAATAACACCCATCTCATGGAAGTGTGATGAAAATTATATGAGTAAATATTTGTACAGTGCTTAGAACAAGGTGAGGCACATGCAAACGTAATTTCAGTATTTGATACGATGGTGATAAAAATGATGTTGATCATGATCAAGAGATGGAGCAAGACTTGATTGAATCATGCCCAAAAGCCCCATGCTGCCTGTGAAATTTTCAGAATGAACAGCCAACAAACATCTTTTATGTTTCAAGACTTCGGGGTTTGATTTTTCTATTATTTGCAGCTAATAGGCAACCAATGCTTAGACTAGGTTGAGCAGCCTATGGGTGTTTCTTATAGAAATACTATCTTTCTATAGAAATACTACAGAGAGACTGCTGGACTGTGACTTAGAAGAACCGAGTTCTAGTGCATGTGTTACTCTACCTAAGGGGCATATGATTCCAGAAGGCTTTGCAGTACCAATTTTATAACATGTGCGAGTTTGTGGAATTTTCATTGGGTAACCTACCACCTAAGACTCCTGACCACTTAATTCTGTTTATCTAATAAGTGAGGAGACTAGAACTAAAAGAACTTAAAAGAATGATCAAGCATAAGGAGTCCATGTTCTTATTATCTCCTGGAGGCCAAAGGGTAAGTTGACTCTTAGGATAAGAAAATTAGTAGACTGAACTTTATAGTGTATTGCACACAAGCTTTGCTTCCCTGGCAAAGGAGTTTGTCTCCCTGCCCCCTTCCTGAGAATGAATAGGAGGGAGGTGTTCAATGCTGCTAATTTTCAGAATGGAAACCAAGGCAACAGGAGAAAACAATACAAGAGATGTGCTGATTCTAGATGGCTGATGAATACAGAAATTACCTGTCTTTGTTACATGTTTGGAGCAGAGCCATTCTACAATTGATCTGTGCATCTCGAGAGCCTTTATATACAACACTGAAATATTTTCTTAAATAGAAGAGACTCAAAAGCGATATTAAAAAAAAAAAAAAAGAAAAGCAACCATTACTTGCATCTGATTTCCTCCTCTTCAGCTCATCCAAGACCAGTTTGAGGAAGTCTAAGTGTGCATGCAAGGGTGTTGGGGCCATGGCCATGTGATAGCCAAACAGCCACATGAGAAGTAAATTCTAAAGCAGAGGATACAAACTGACAACTTCAAGGTTTGATGTGGCTGACATGCAGGTTTGGGGCAGCCAATAGTTTACTTTTAAATTAGAAGCCTATATTTAAATGCAACAGTTTCTACATAAAAGTCCAGTTTTCTGATCTCTCTGGAAAAAATGGAAAAAAATCTGGCAACACTGGGCTGACCTTCCCTGGGCAACAACAAACAGGCTGCCCCCAGGCTTACCCAGCATGTTGCAGTCTTCACCTTTCTTCCTAACATCAGCTGGACGTAGAGACTGGCAGCGTTCATCATCCAGCTCCTGCTCTTCTCATACTCAGCCTGTTTCACTCACTTTTACCAGTTGTTGACCGTTGTGGATATTCAAGTTGGCAACCCTAACCTTGGCTTTAAAGTTTGTCCACCTCTATGCCAATAAGCCCAAATTTCACTTTTGAGAAAATGAACAAAGTGCTTCAAATGGCACACTGAGCAGGGGTGAGGAGCATTGGCTCTCTGATGCCATATAATTGGTTTAAGGTCTTGGTTTCCAAAAATTTCAGATGATGCTCTATAGACGCAGGAAGGTAATTGAGTCTATTATGAACTTCTAACTGGGACTTGGACCTCTGTGTGTCACAAAGAAGTGACAGCTCTTCAGAGTACCTACTGAGATGAATTGAGGAAGGGTTTTCTGGCATGGGCCTCAAATTGCTTTATAGATTAGCCTCAAGCCTTCTCTGCATTTTCCTCATTTCCTTTATGGAGCTTAAGTCAGAAACAGCTTTTCCAGTACCATCTATTAGAAGCACATGAAATGTCAAGCCAGATTTATGGATTAAGAAATTGACATTAGATCATAATTCAGTTTAAAACAGAAGGAATGAGAATGCCAAAGATGACTCGGAGCCAATTCCATTGTGGTTGCAACAACAATAAAGAGAGAGAATTGGTTTCTAAGCCAAAGCCCCTTCCTCGTCCACCCCTGCCCCTAACTCTCATTTTAGTATACATATCCATCACACGGATACTGTATGTACAATTAAAATGGAGATTTAAAATCTATTGACTGTTTCTAGTTTTCTTTCTCCCCAACCCTGAGATTCTTTCCCTGATCACCATTTTCTCTCTTCTTTCTTTTCTCCCAGTTCCTGCCTTCCACTGCATCTCTCTGCTTTTGCTCATGACTGTCTCACTAAGTGGTGACTGCCCTGGTGGAAACACACCTTATTCGTCATTATTGTCCCAATTCCTAAGCATGGCTACTTGATACTATGGAAACTCAAAACCTATTTGTAGTTAGAATAAGTAAATGGGGACCTCCAGTACCTCAGGCCCTTTCTCTAATTCCATGATATCAGCCTCCTTCTTGTTTCGTTTACTTCATTGCCAAACCTGAACCCCATGATCAGCCATGTTAGTGAATTCTTGCATTTCCTTTTCTTCTTTCATTGACATGTTACTAGTTAAAGTTTAATAACTCTAAACTTTAACTGGCTCTAAAGTGAATATAGGCTATAAAATAGTAACTGATACTTCACAGATATAGCGTAATAAATGTATCCATCAGTTTGTATTGACCCCACCACAGCATATGTCTCCAAAATCCCCTCCACCACTCCACTAGGCCTCATTAGTTTCCCCAATCAGACGACCTAATCCACCTGTGAAATTTAGCTAGCTCACATTAAGCTCCCTTAACTCCCTCTTTCACTTTTCAAAATATCATTGTATTATTACTTTTCTTTATTTTAGCATTTGTCCTTCTTGTCATCTAATTGATTTCCTTATTTATTGGTTCCTTCTTTTTTTATAAATTTATTTTTTATTGGTGTTCAATTTGCCAACATATAGAATAACATCCAGTGCTCATCCCATCAAGTGCCCACCTCAGTGCCCATGACCCAGTCACCCCCACCCCCCGCCCACCTCCCCTTCCACCACCCCTAGTTCGTTTCCCAGAGTTAGGAGTCTTTCATGTTCTGTCTCCCTTTCTGATATCTCCCACTCATTTTTTCTCCTTTCCCCTTTATTCCCTTTCACTATATTTTATATTCCCCAAATGAATGAGACCTTATAATGTTTGTCCTTCTCCAATTGACTTACTTCACTCAGCATAATACCCTCCTGTTCCATCCACATTGAAGCAAATAGTGGGTATTTGTCGTTTCTAATGGCTGAGGAATATTCCATTGTATACATAAACCACATCTTCTTTATCCATTCATCTTTCTATTGGTTCCTTCTAATCCTGTAACCTCTAGCATCTTTTTCTGGAGTCTTCTCTCTATGTTTTTGTGTCTTTGTCTCCCTGCCTCTCTCATCCGTCTCTGTTGCTTCTGTTGTTTGTTTGTTAAGAGTCTGCTTTCTCATGTCTAAAGCTGCATCTTTGAAGGTTAACAAT